>NC_091693.1:7448958-7752812 GCF_041296265.1 Equus caballus | reverse complement strand
TTTTAATAAACTATAGGTCAAACGGTAATTGATAAAACCTTTAGAACACAAAACAGAAAGATGGTTAAAAAACATTCACATTAAGGTTACAGAATAAATGGAGAATAGAGAGGGAGGGAAAAAGTCTTATTTTAATTTATATTCATAAAAGTACTCCTTCTTGAGAGGCAATAGTGGCTGAGAACACAGACTGCCTGGCTTCAAGTCCTGCCTCTGCCACATCCCAGTTGTGTGACCTTGGACAAGTTACCTCTATGCTTTATTTTCCTCATCTATAAAATACGGATAATAATTATACATATTTTACATGATTGTTGTGAAGGTTATATTAATATATATCTATACCTCAACATTGCCTAAAATATATACTAAGCACTATATATATTTTATTAGCTATTATTTATTGTTATTGTTATTTTGCTGAGAGGAAAACAAGAAGCTTCCTGAGGCATTTATTGTTATTTCTTAGGATATTCAGACAATGTTAAATGCAAAGTTCTTGGATTTTTTCTTTTTTTCTGCTGAGGAAGATTCACCCTGAGCTAACATCTGCTGCCAATCTTCTTCTTTTTTTTTTTTTGCCTGAGGAAAATTAGCCTTGAGCTAACATCTGTTCCAATTCTCTATTTTTTTGTATGTGGGACACCTCCACAGCCTGGTTGGTGAGTGGAGTAGGTCCACACCCAGGATCCAAACCCAGGCTGCCAAAGTGGAATGCACAGAACTTTAACCACTCGGCCAAAAGGCCAGGCCCAGTTCTTGGATTTTTAACTTTCAATCATAAAAGTAGATAAAAGTGAATCTGCTTGTTTATTAACAAAAGGAATGAGTTCTTTTGAATTGTAAATAAATCCTGTTGATCCAACTTACCACTACAATAATTATGTGTTCTTTTGATAGTCAGAGAAAAACCAAGACACAGAGTGTAGCTATTTTCCCTACAGGTATATAAAAAAACAGCAAAACACCTAGAGCAATTCTGAGTTCAAACACAAAATGAAACCTGGTTTCTTTGACGTTGGTAAGGCTGTAAATCCCCCAGGTTTCAAATTCAGCCTTTTCATCATTAAGGAAGGCCTGAAGGCCACTTAAGGATGAAGATGAATATGCTTACTGGAGGTGCTCAATTCCAAAGAAACAAAGTTCAAATCATTCCCTTGAGAACAGGGAGCAGAAATCTACATAATTTCTTGACAGATATTCCTGAAATTTCCAGAGAAGAAAGCTGGTATTCCAGAAAACAGAGTCTAAATTACTAGAGGCAGATAACTTTACCCAATGAGACCAAGTTGCTGTAGTTCTCCAACATTACATCTCTGTACAAGGCCCTCTGTTCCAAGTCCAGGTACTCCCACTCCTCCTGAGAGAAGTCTATGGACAAGTCACTGAACATCACTGATCCCTGAAATGACATATACTATGTATAATACAATTAAAATTCAGGAAAATTTGCTTTAAGATAGAAGGAGAAAAGATAGAAGAGATACTGCAGGAAACAGACCACATAGCAAGCAAACAGGCTTGGGCCAGAAGCCTGTAACATAGTGAGTTAGGAAAAGAGTGTGCCCCAAGCAGCATGCCTATATGTTCTCGAAGGATCCTGCTGCTACAGACATAACCTCTTGTGTCCTCTGGCATATCTTAATTATCCAAACGTGTGGGAAAGAAAAAAAGACAATGAGTTTTCCAATTAAATGCAATACTGTATATAAACCTCCTGGCTACTAAGTATCTCCCTCATAAATTCTCAAGAAATGTGAGTTTTTCTACCCTTTCCCCTTATAGAACAGATTTTTAAAAAAATTTTCCCTACAATTTTTATGTTAGAAAAGGATCTAAATACAATTAAAGAATTTCTCCCAAGTTCATCATTGAAACAGATCATATCATAAGCATTTTCCCATTTATGACAGATTCTTTAATTAACTTAAAAAAACCCAGGTTGTATAATAGTCTATGCAATGGATATATGAGATGATCATTCTTCTATACTTAAATATTTTTGGTATATATAAAACATTTAAGGTCCTCCTCAATTCTGAGAGTCTACAACTACTTATATATCTGCATGATCTTCTTACTGGCTATCATTTTCTATCCCTCATTGCATGCATTCCTCGTTTCCTGAGGCAGAGGATACTGATGTAGGTTCTGGATACTGGTGATCAAGAATCACAAAGATGTCATTTTAGACCAGCACATCCAATTCACCTACAAATGGAACCCTGCTCCTGGTGGATAACTCTTAGGGATTCCCAGAAAAGATCCCTGATCTCTCTGGAGGCAACATCCAACCACGTCCCTACCCAGTCTTAAAAGCCTCACAAAGTATGAGATCTCATCATATACGGAGGCTGAGGCCAACCAAGAGCAAATCTTATCTTATATACTTGGAAAACTCAAATCCAGAAAAGTACAGAGTTTTCCCATGAGTAGTCAAATGAGGCCATCCTCTCTCATCAACTCACAGGAGATGGTCAAACATCTCCCTCAAGGGATTTCACTTCTGTTTCACTGCAGCTGTTAGCAAAAGATCAAGGACATACGAAAGAACTGAATGATTTGTTCCATGGATACATGAACAATGACTGAAAAAAAGAGGACTCATAGGATAGACACTGTGCTATTTAGCCTCATCCCTCATTGGATTTGAACGAACTGGGAGAAGAGTATTAGATGCGGCTCTGATAGGTAGAAAGTTTCAGGATAAAGAAATGTTCATAGGACCTTAACGATGACTATTTCCAGGAGAAAGAAAGAGTGACTTACATGGGCCATGGTTTAGAAATTCAAGAACTGGTCAGTCCTCCTTGGGGTTTACTTGCATGGAGAAGCAGAGTCCATAGAGGCCAAAGCTAGGGGGAGAAAAAGGAGGCCATGAGATCAGACAGGCCTCATAACTCCCAAAATGACTTGAGCTAGTATGTCCTTTCCCCTCCCTTGACCTTCCCACCACACACACCCACACACATCAACACACATACACACATACACACATACACACTGAGGGAGATTTGAGGGAGTCTGGACAAATCTAATCCCTACTCATAAATTTCAGGGCTGATAAAGGTCCATATCATCTAAACTAGAATTTCTTTAAAAGAAAGGCCTGCTTGGATTCATCACATACAAAGAGAGAAGTTCATAAGAACCAACCCTGGCATCCATTACCATTGCAAAACCGCTGCACTGGCAGCCGTGCCTGCCTGCAGCCAGAACAGTAACTCCCAATATTTTGTGCGCTCATCAACCATTTTCAATGAGAATCATCCACATCGCTTTCCAAAATGACTATCATTTGCCGTTCTCTTTCTCACAACCTAGTCTAAAGAGGTGTGGATTCACGCTCTCAGCAGGCAGACAATAACACATATCTACTTAGCAAGAACTTTCACATGATGCCTATTTTATATACAGTAACTGTAGCCTCAGGATTGCCATGTAGTATAGTAATTATCCCCTCCATGCAATGGATCAGAAAATTCACACTAAAAGAAGTAAAATCACTTGCAGAAATTTAGTTAATAACTGGTATACCTTACAGGTATACCAAAAAACTGGTAAAGCTGCATCTAGAATCCTTATTTTTCTAACCACAAAGTCAACTGTCATTCACCTCTAGCGCTTGGCTCTGCAACCAAGAATCTCTTGTCCCAATGAGAGAACCATGAGCACGCATGACTCCCTAAAAAATAGAAATTAACACATCAAATCGCCAAAAGATATTAAACCTCACTTTGAGTACTGATGCCCCTATTAGCAAGTTTGTGAGGAAATGAGCATTCTGACTTGCATACTTTGTAAATTTAAAAGTACGTGCAAGCAGCATTTAAACCATGCAAACCCTCTGACTCAGAAATTCTAATTTCAGGATTAGAGAAAATAATTACTCAGGTAGACAAAGATGTAAGATTGTGCTGACATTATTATTCATAATGGAAAAAAGCTGGAAAGAACCTAAATGTCCTTCAGTAGGAAATAGATTAAATAAATTATAAAGCATCCACAGAGTGAAAAAACTTGTCATTTAAAAATAAGGACGTGGGGCCCTGCCGGTGGCGCAGCAATTAAGTTCGCACGTTTTGCTTCTCAGTGGCCCGCGGTTCGTGGGTTCGGATCCCGGGTGCAGACATGGCACCACTTGGCAAAAGCCATGCTGTGGTAGGCATCCTACGTATAAAGCAGAGGAAGATGGGCATGGATGTTAGCTCAGGGCCAGTCTTCCTCAGCAAAAAGAGGCGGATTGGCAGTAGTTAGCTCAGGGCTAATCTTCCTCAAAAAAAAAAAAAAGAGGACATAGATCTTTAATTGGAAAGATGGAAATATGTTACTACATGTTGTTGAGTGAAGAATGCAGGGAACAACGGTTGTGAGTAGTGTGATGCTGCTATGGCAGGGCAAAGATAACTGTATGTATATACGTATTTGTCTACGTGCAAAGTAATCACTAAATGCTAAACATCAGAAAATATACAAGGACATGCAAAATATTCAAGATATGTTGTCTTTAGAAAAATAAAATAAAATGGACGTTATGATTACATTTGTAACGTATACACATATATCAGCATACAGAGGCACTAATAGGCATCAACAGATAGAAAAAAATCTGCAAAGGTTGCTTATTTCTACATGGTGATCTTTTAGTTTTTTTTAAAGATTGGCACCTGAGCTAACAACTGTTGCCAAGCTTTTTTTTTATTTAAAAAAAAAATTTCTTTTTTAAAGATTTTATTTTTTTCCTTTTTCTCCCCAAAGCCCCCCAGTACATAGTTGTATATTCTTTATTGTGGGTCCTTCTAGTTGTGGCTTGTGGGATGCTGCCTCAGCGTGGTCTGATGAGCAGTGCCATGTCTCCACCCAGGATTCGAACCAACAAAACACTGGGCCACCTGCAGCGGAGCGCACGAACTTAACCACTCAGCCACAGGGCCAGCCCCAAATCTTTTTTTTTTTTCTTTAATTGCCCTTTCTCTTCAAATCCCTCCCCCCACCGGCATATAGTTGTATAGTTTAGTTGTGGGCCTTTCTAGTTGTGGCATGTGGGACGCCGCCTCAACATGGCTTGATGAGCGGTGCCATGTCCACGCCCAGGATCTGAGCCAGTGAAACCCTGGGCTGCCGAACCGGAGTGCACGAACTTAACCACTTGGCCATGGGGCCGGCCCACCACATCGTGATCTTAATTTTCTTCTTTTTGCTTATATTTACTTCATAATTTTATATGGTCATATATATTCTTGAAATATATTTTTAAAATTTTGTAAACAAAATACTTTTCTTCAAATAGGCAAAAGAGACTCACTTTTCAAAGCAGTCATCCCTTGAACTTGGAGAAAAAAGCTGCTCTGCTTTTATTTATTTCAGCTCCCAATAACTGAACCAACTCTAGGATTTGCAAGTTTGTTCATGTATGTTGGAATTTTGCCTAGAAAAGAATGGTTAAACCTCTCCAACTAATGCCTTGTTTCATCCCTGCTGCCTCTCATAACTTCTTGAATGATGCATTTATTTTGTTTCTTTTTTTTTTAAAGATTGGCACCTGAGCTAACATCTGTTGCCAATCTTTTTTTTTCTTCTTCTTCTTTTTCTCCCCAAAGCCCCTCAGTACGTAGTTGTATATTCTAGTTGTAGGTCCTTCTGGTTGTGTTATGTGGGATGCCACCTCAGCATGGCTTGATGAGTGGTGCTCAGTCTGCGTCCAGGATCCAAACCAGCGAAACCCTGGGCTGCCAAAGTGGAGTGCGTGACCTTAACCACTAGGCCACAGGGAGGCCCCTATTTTGCTTCTGAACCAGTCACTTTAGACACATGTCCTCCAAAGAGCTACTGAATCTTCTTGTCCTATTTGGTCT
Organism: Equus caballus; assembly: GCF_041296265.1. Taxonomy (NCBI): domain Eukaryota; kingdom Metazoa; phylum Chordata; class Mammalia; order Perissodactyla; family Equidae; genus Equus; species Equus caballus. Next base: position 7,746,957 of record NC_091693.1, on the reverse strand, counting down.
CACTTTGCATCAACATCATGAGAATGAAAACTGTGAGGCATAAAGCTTATTTCGTAAAATCCATTTACCTCTAAGGAAATCCCATGGGTGCAGGCATTTGGTCACAACCTGACAGTGCTTGCTGTAATCAGAGAGGTCTCCTTCCCAGAACTCCCAAGCCATGCCATCTGACTTCTTCGATGACCTTTATCACACTTGTCTTTGTGTTATTCCTGAGAGGTGTATCTAACTCAAAAGATAATATCTATCTTGAAAGATAATAAGCAACTTAAGGATAGCAACCATGTCATTTTACTCACTAGCACAGTACTAGTACTAACACAGGATCTGGCATATTGTGAGTACTTTATAAGTGTCTGATAATTCAACCTAGAAATTCCATTCCTAGGAATTTATCTTTCTGAAATATTTGTAAAAGTACACAAAGAGATATCTGCAAGGAAGTTCATCAAACAATAATTTTTATAACCAAAAGTCAGAATACCTAACAGTAAGCAACAAGCTAAATAAACTATGTTTCACTATATGAAGGCATATTATGCAATTATTAATAATGATGATATTGGTTCATATTAATTAATGAAGGAAGAGATCTACAACAAATTGCCAAGAATGGCAGGTAGACTAAAAAGAATATGCACAATGTTGGAAGGCAGCTGTCTCTCATATATGAAGAATACAGGCTTTGTTGTCAGGATCCAGGACATGAATCTAAGCTCTGACAGTTATCAGCTAGGAGACTTTGGACATGTCACTTCATTTTCAGTGCCTCTGTTTCCTCATAGATAAACTGGAGAATAATAACAGTATCTATCTTACAGGGCTGTTATGAAGGCTAAATAATATAACACATCTAAAGCACTTAAAATGGCTTACTATAAGCACTGAATAAAATACATTTGCCTTATTCCATTAAAGAAAATTATTTTTAATAATTTTTAATTAAAAACTTTTTGATAAATTATATTTAATAATTTTCTTCAATAATTTTAATACTAGGATGCTGTTTTTCTTTTTCCTTATAGGAAATTTTTTGAGATTTTTCTGGACTGCTCTTTCTTACAACATTAATAAATTTTAGAACTAGGCTTGAGAATGTAACTTTTCTTAATAATATTAGCAAAACAGATTCACAAAAATCCAGAAGTTATAAGTAGAGCAAGGCCTCTCTTGCTCTCTATCCCTAGCAGCTGCGAGAAGACACCATTCAGCATCACAAAACTCAAGAAATTTGATTTGATAAGGTGTCATATTGAACACATTAAAACGTTTCAAGGTCTTCTGTATAATGTCTAAATATTTATCACTACTACTACTCTTTTTCCCCTGTTATTATAAATCTGTACTTGGAAGTAAATTTGAACCACTAAAAAAAGTTTCTAACTCTGAAGAGATATAAGAACTAATAATTATTTGTTAATTAACAGTAATTTGTTGCTCTGCTAATTGTTTTAATCAATGTCTCCATAATCCTAAAATGTATAAATTCTTGAAAAGTTTTTCAAACTAGAGGGGCACCACTGCACTCTGTACAGGCATAGCAATATAATAAATCTTACGACTGCACTGGATTTCTTTTTCAAAGTGTTGGAGACTCTTTACTTCCTTAAATAATCAATTTTTCTGATTCTATTTTGCAAAGCAAACATATGTACACAAGTGCACAGAAAAATATTTGGAAAGACAATCATCTAAATAGTAATATTCAGGAGGCTGGCCCCGTGGCCGAGTGGTTAAGTTCCCGCGCTCCGCTGCAGGCGGCCCAGTGTTTCGTTGGTTCGAATCCTGGGCGCGGACATGGCACTGCTCATCAAACCACAGTGAGGCAGCGTCTCACATGCCACAACTAGAAGGACCCACGACGAGAATATACAACTATGTACCGGGGGCCTTTGGGGAGAAAAAGAAAAAAAATAAAATCTTTAAAAAAAAAATAGTAATATTCATTAACTCTGGATGGGAGGAGGATGGGCAATTTAAATTTTCTTCTTTATAAGTTCCTTAGTTCTCTGTATGATTTTTTTCTTTTTACAATAAACTTGCATTAATTCTATCATCAGAAACAAAAGTTAAACTATTTCCATACAAATCAAACAAAAAAGAGTTGAGGAGAGGGAATATCTTCCAGTTGTTAAGAGAAATGTGAGACTATAGGCCTGTGACATGAGTAGGTTCTGCCAAAAAAAAAAGAGAAAAAATTTGCATGGCAGAAATAAATAAACACTCATCAATTCTTGTACTGTTCTTCATCAAAACAATGAGCTTCCTTCACTATCTTCTGTGCCTGAACACAACCAAAGTAAGCAGCATTCCCAAATTATACCAAACTATACAGAACACTATTTGGTACAAATAGATGTTTTATCTCTGCCTTTCTCCACTGAATAGTTAAAGTTCCATATTAGATATAATCCTTGTAAAATGTCTTAAAAATCCTGAGTTTATTAAAAGGGATTCATACATAACTAAAAATTTCTTGAGTCATCTTGTTCAAAACTATGATTATTGCTTAAAATTGATCACCTACCTTTTTTCTTTCTCATGATTCACATAATGGCATAAAACTGCATCACATGGATTTATTGTGATTTATTTAATAATTTCCTATTATTAGACACAAATTTTATATAAGGTTATCTCAAAGAACACTCTGAGATATTACAGTCTTTGATTCTAGGCCAGTGAATCTGAATCTTTTTGGGTCATGTTTGATAATCTCATTAAATTATGGACTTTCTCTCCAGAAAAATGGCATATTAACAAATATCTACAACAATTTTACATATAACTTCAAGGGGTTTCTGGATCTCTGAAAGCCCCAAATGGATTTAAATTACCTTTGGTTAAGAATTCCTCTATATCCAAAACATATAAAGAACACATACAACTCAACAACAAAAAGCCAAACAATCCAAGTAAATAATGGGTAGAGGATCTGAACAGACATTGTTCCAAAGAAGACTGACAGATGGCCAATACGCATATGAAAAGATGTTCAACATCACCAATTATTAGAGAAATACAAATCAAAACCACAACAAGCTATCACCTCACTCCTGTCAGAATGGCTATTATTAAAAAGACAAGAAATAAGAAGTGCTGGAGAGGATGTGGAGAACAGGGAACCCATGCACACTACTGGTGGGAATGGAAATTGGTGCAGTCACTATGGAAAACAATATGGAGATTCCTCAAAAAATTAGAAATAGAAATACCATATGATCCAGCTATTCCACTTCTGGGTATTTATTCAAAGAACACAAAAACACTAATTTGAAAAGATATATGCACTGCTATGTTCATTGCAACTTTATTCACAACAGCCAAGACTTGGAAACAACCTAAGTGCCCAACAACAGATGAATGGATAAAGAAGATGTGGTGTGCATATATATGATGGAATACTATTCAGCCATAAAAAAGATGAAATCTCGCCATTTGTGACAACATGGATGGACCTTGAGAGTATTATGTTAAGCGAAATAAGTCATGATTTCACTCATATGTAGAAGATCAAAACAACAAACAAGCACATAGATGCAGAGAAGAGACTGGTGGTTACCAGAGGGGAAGGAGGGGGAGGGAGGGCAAAAGGGGTAAAGGGGCACATAAGTATGGTGAGAGATGGCAACCAAACTTTTGGTGGTAAACACAACATAGTCTATACAGAAGCTGAAATATAAGGATGTACACTGAAATTTATCTAACGTTATAAACCACTTACTTCAGTAAAAACTAAAAAAAAACTGTTCTATACCATTTGAGCATGTCTTTTTTTTTAAACTAAGAAGTGCCCATCACATGTGTGTGGTGATGGATTGTAATTAGTCTTTGAGTGGTGAACATGATGTAATCTACACAAATATCAAAATATAATGATATATACCTGAAATTTATATAACGTTCTAAACCAACGTTACCGCAATAAAAAAAAAGAAGTGCCCATCGCAACTAGCTTGGTATTTTCATTTCTCTTGCTCTACTGGAAGCGGATGGGCAATTTCCCAAAATCACCACAAACAGTTAATGCTTATTAAGTACTTAGGAAATAGCAGACACTGTTCTAAGAACTTTACACATAGTTGTAAAAAGAAAGCTCATAAAAGTAATGGGAAGTATCTGCCAAATGGATATGTGCATATAGGCATTAGGGAGAAGGCGTAGGTATTCACTCACTGGACAGGTCATTTAAGGAGGAGGAAGCAAATGTTCCCATGTCCCCAAAAATAATGCATTTCACAGAACAAGAGGAAATACCCACGCGCCTTGATATTGACTTTCAAGTGGGCAATAGCAACTCATTCCTTCTCTCTCCCTCCTCAGAGCCCTTCTCTTAGGGGATCTGAAGACAACAGGCCCTTCTTGGAGCCCAGTCCAGCCTGGCTAATTAGGGCACGCCCCGACCACACCTCTCCATGCCCCCCACCACCACCACACACACACACACACACACACACACACACACACACACACACACCCAGAGTAAGGGAAGAGGGAGAGAGTACTGTTGACCCTTCCCAGCATTAGATAAAGGCCAGTCTCACGGAGGTGCAGCTCTGGAGTCGGATTTGACAGCACTTCCTGGAGGGAACTGGGTGGTTCCGAAACCTGCAGGTGGACCCTCAGCGCTGTAAGGGTGTGAGCGAGGCCGCGCGCGTCCGCGCGCCCGAGGATGCGGGGCGGCGGGAGTACTCCCAGGAGCCCGCCTGGGGCACGCTCAGCTCCCACACTCGCATCCCAAGATGCGGGCTGAGCCTTTCTGCTGGGAGTCTTTTCTCTGGCGCCCAGACATCTGACGGGGGCCCCTTCTCTGCGGCTGGGCCCGCGTGGCTAGAGGGCAGAGGATGCCGCGTGACGCTAAGAGTCAGAGTCACACACTTCACGGCCACGGCCACCTTCCGTCACACAAGAGGCTCTGCACCCAACTGAGTCACAAACACGCCATCACCCACTAGTCCCGGCCTCACAAGCGCGCAGAGTCCCGATGCCACGCCCCAGCCCCGTCACGCCCCCAGACACACACACACACACGCACACACACACACAGAGTTACACCACCGCCCTTCTCACGCACACTCGGGCCTGAGGTGCGGGTCTCCCGAGGCTCTACGGTGCTGCAGCGCCTCCCTTCCTTCTCGTCATCCCCGGGCCGCAACACTTTTCCAAGAGATGGCCGGAACCAACTCTCCGAGCCAGCACTCCTCACCTGGGGCGCCGACCCGGTCTCACAGGGATGCCCAGCGGAAGCGACGGCGCAACTGCCCAGTCGAGTCCACAGTCTCCCGGCCCTAACGGGCCGCGCGCGGGGGTTGCTGGGAACTCCGGCCGCACGCACGGAGTGCGCAGGCGCGGCCAGCTCCAGGGGGCGGGACTTCAGTCCGGCCGGTTAGCGGGAGGTCCAGTCCGGCCCAAGCGAGGGCCGCTTTCCTGGCCCTTTGTCCCCAGAAAGTGGCGGCGGGACCTGGAAGGGGGTGGGGCAGGAGCATTAAAGGGGGATGTGGGTAAATGTGACTCTCCGTCGGCCAAGGCGGGAGTGCTGTGCCCAAGGACGGCGCTGTGTGTCTTTGAAGCGATTCTGGGTGCGATTTTTTCGTTGGGTGTGTCTGGTTTGTGTTTGAGACGGTGGACTGCAGGGACCAGGATGCGGTTTGTGAAGGAGCTTTTACGAGTGGAGTTGTGTGTCGGGCTGTGTAGGACTGAGAATGTTGAGGGGGCCTTTGAGATAATGGGGTGACTGTGAGTGCATGAGATCGTTTCTGTGAACGTGTCTGTAATTGACTCAAATTTTGCAGCGCGGTTCTGGCAGATTTGTTTTCCTTGGGCCTTCCCTGTAGACCGTGGGTGTGAGTCACTCAGTGTGTGTCTGAGGAACGGCGGGCGTGATTGTGTGGCGAGTGTGTGCGCTTCTGGTGTTTCTGCGGGACTGTGACGAGGTGGCTATCTGGATGATTGGATGTGACCAAGAGCCTCACTCACCTCAGTTCCGAAATAGGTAAAGGAATGTTGCATCTTCAAGCAGCATCAGCTTTATTGAAGGATTTGGTTAAAAAAAAGACCCGAATTTTTCTAGAAAATTATATATTTATTTTACATTCAATCACAGCTTTATTATGGAGAAGAACGTCAATAAGCATAACTTTGAAAATAAGATTTCCAAGGAAATTCCTGTTGTGAAGTAGTTGATTTGCTTCTGCCCCAGATTCCCATGAGGGAACTTTCCCTGTTTCTTGGTGTTAAGAGGATTTTGTTGGGAAGATTTAAGAAGCCCTAAACTAAGAAAAAACGTCTTTGCATAAAAAAAAAAAAGGCAGTATAACCAGAGCAGACAACCCAGGATTAGGGAGTCAAATATCTTGGGTTCTAGATCAGGCACTCTTTTATCTTTGTTAAAGGAAGGCAAGAAACTTGTTTAAGATTCAAAGCGTGAGTTCATGCTGACATTACTAATTCGAATATAATGTTACAAGGGTTTTATTCTTACCTTTTATATTTCTGCTTTTCTTTAACAATCTTTTTTCTAGAAATTCTGGTTCTTAGTAATATTATTTATATATTTACATTAGCTTAGAATCACCATAAAAGTATTTAGAATTGCAATGCCAATATTATTACTAACAATAAAGCTGGTAAATAAAATTTTTAGATTATAGATCTTCTAAAGCGGGGGTTCGCAAACTAAAGCTTGCAGGCCAAATCTGGTGGGCCACCTGTTGTATAGCTAGTGGGTAAAGAATGGTGTCTATATTTTTAAATGGTTAAGAAAAATCAAAAGAATAATATTTTGAGGTGTGAAAATCATACATTTCAAATTTCAGTGTCCATAAATAAAGCTTTATTGGAACATAGCCATGCTCATTTATGTATTGTCTGATGTGGGCTTGGTGAGTCAAGGAGTCAAAAGAAAGATTTCTTGGACTCTCAAGGTCTGGAAGTAGTGCTCTTTTATTCAGAGAATAGTATGGAATAGCATGGGGACAGGACCCATGGGCAGTAAGAGCTGCCCACATGGGCTAAGGGTAGGGCTAAATTTAAGGCATAGGTATGTGAGTTATCTCTTTACAAGACAAAGGAAAGAATATGTAAAAAAAGTCATTAAAATGGTATCAGTGCAGGTGGAGTCTGGTTATTGGGTGGTCCTATAAGTTTAAATAAGAATCAGATCAGATTAAGTAAATTGCTGAAGCCACCACCTTAAATATCATCTTCAGCTAAAGACAAAGGAGGATGTTGGTGGTGAGGGGGTTCAGTTACATGAGGTTACCAGACAAGTACAGCAAACAAGAGCAAGATTTTTATACAGCCTTAAGTCCTTGCCTTCCCCAGTAAGAGTTTCTAGAGATAAGGTCATCCCCCCTTCCTCCTGGTGCAGAGAGGGAGACACCCCCACAGATGGAGACTTCCTTCACAAATGCAAATGTCTCTCATCAAACGGCAAGCAAATTCCACCCTTCAGAGTTTCCTTCCTGTCTGCAGCTTTCAAAAGTAACCAGCCCAAAATAATCCTCATCATTGTCTATGGCTGCATTTGAGCTACAAGGGCAGAATTGAGTGATTATGCAGACAGAATGGCCTACAGAGCCTAAAATACAGTTGATTCTCATTATTCATGGTAGTTATATTCTATAAAGTTGTTGCAAAGACTAATTATGGAACTATTGCTAGTAGGGTAAATACAGGGTTAGCTTCCTGCAAGCATCTGGTCACAACATTTTCATCAAGCAATCAATACATATCCTTGTTTTATGTGTTTCTATTTAAGGACACTTTTTATATATTGTTGATTCATTAACATTGAACTCATGGCCAACAGCACTATAACTCATGCCTGTGAATGAAGCTTATCTAACATATATTTCCTCTGTAAGGCACATCACAGCCTTCTTGCACTTGGGAATACTAGATAGCACTTTAGCATATGCTTGGGGGCCTTTTTAAACAACAAAATCACCAATAAAAAGCAAGAAAATGAGAAAAAAAGTGGTACTAACTTGACTGAAAAGGACACTTGTTTACGGTATAAGAGCTAAAACAAGAAGGCAGAAGGTCGCTTTGTTTGACTTCAGCTGAGAACATATGTGTTGGGGGACTCGTTTTTCATTGTTCTTCACATGTCCATGAATGACCACGAAATTGCTGAGTATTGACTTTTAGCAAGTAGGCAAGTTTGCAAATACAGACTCCACACAAAAATGAGGATCAACTGTGTTTACTGTCTGGCCCTTCACAGAAAAAGTTTGTCAGTCCCTGTTTTAGAGTATATCCCCCTTAACTATACAGAGTTTTTAAAAAGTACTTGAAATAATTCTTTTCCCTGTGCTATCAATATTTTCTATAACTGATTGTAACTCATTAAATAAAAATCCATAAACAAGAGAAAATGGAGTAAAATAGAAAAGCTCTTCTTTATAGAATGCCAGCTAATAAGTTTGATTTTACATGGCTTGTGAACTCTGCTTCAAATGTATTTATGATATTTGGTTTTGATGAGGATTTTGTACAGTATGATGTTTTCCTTTAAGTTCAATTTCATTTCTGTTGTCTCCTCTCATGCCAGCTATCACCTGCAGTTAGGTAAGACAGTGACATCGTTAGAAGGGATACATCTTCATGGCATTAAGGCTAGCCATTGGTGGGGTAATGTATCAAGATTTACCCAGCAATACTGAGTTTTCTTTGAAATCAGTCACTGATTCCTTCAGTGCTTGATGTTTGCCTTGTCTGCTAGTGACCAACTTCTCTGCTTCTTTATAGACCCTTGACACTCATGGTGCCACTCGCATTGGGGGAAACAAGGTGCCCAGGGAATAGCTTTTCCAAAGTTGGGCAATGACTGGGTGAATGAGTTTTAATTATGGAAGCAGTACTGGTAGCTTGTGTGCATCCACAAGTGCATTAGCCCTAGGGTGCTGGCTTAAGCCTATGTGGTTGCTGGGTCCCTGTCCAGGGAGGGAGGGTGCTGCTGCATTGGTCACTCCTTAGGTGTACATTGCCTGGAACAAACCTCATATTTGCTTACTAAAGAGTTCTGCACTCAATTCTAATGTGTGTGTGTGTGTGTGTGTGAGGGAGGGAGTTTCCCCACACCGCCAAGCAATTCTCAGACACCACCTGTGTGTCCTACAATTCAACTCAATTCTGACACTTATCTACCTGGAGATAGCATTAGATCCCACAGGTTAGGGACTAAGCCTACAAGACTGCCCCCTCCCCCACTTCAGATGGCAGTCGCAAGTCCAGGTTATAACCTATGCTTCTCACCAAGGGGCTATAGATTGGAGGTTCCAATGACCTTCTCCTTGGGTTTGATTAATTTTGCAAGAATTGCTCACAGGAACCTTTTACTTACTGGATTACTGGTTTATTATAAAAGGATATAACTCAGGAACAGCCAGACGGAAGAGATGCATTGGGCAAGGCATGGGGAAGGGGCATGGAGGTTCCCTGCCCTCTCCAAGTACACCACTCTCCCCAAATCTCCACATGTTCACCTACCCAGAAGCTCTCCAAACCCCATCCTTTTGGGTTTTTATGGAGGTTTCATTACATGGGCACAACTGATTAAATCATTGGCCATTGGCGACTGATCCAACCTCCAGCCCCTCTCCCCTCCCTGGAGGTAAGGGGACTGGGACTGAAAGTTCCAAACCTCTAATCACATGGTTGGTTTTCCTAGCAACCAGAAACGTTAGGTGTTTCAAAAGTCACATCGTTAACAAATCAAGAGACACCTTGATGGCTCTCATCACAGGAAATTCCAAGGGTTTTAGGAGCCCTGGGCCAGAAACAGAAGGAAGGCCAAATATATATTTCTTATTCTAAATCACAATATCACACTTACTCTCCATCATCACTGCTGCCATGAGCAGGTAGGCTTGAGTGTGAAGTGCTCCTCAGGACTCTCAGGCTAAGGCATTCTCTTAGCGGCTACAAAGCCTTAGAGAAATTGCAAATGTATTTGTATCTTTACAACAATGTATTCATATATTATGTATTTAATGCAATGAAAGAAAGCAATACAAAAGTTGAACTTAGTAATGGAAAAGGATATGAATAAGCAGTTAATAAAAAAATACAGCTAATACACACAAATTTAATCAAGTTAGTAAGAAGAAACATCTCAAAAGAAGTGTCAGTTAAAATGAATTCTTTCAAATTAGGCAAAGAAAATTTTAAAAGGTGAAGAACACCAAGGGTAGTCATAGAAGTGGAAAACAGTCATTCTCCTGAGGGCTTTTTAGTAATATGTATCAAAAACTACTGACTGAACTTGTAGAAGTTATCTTAAGAAAATAATGAGACAAATGCACAAAAATATACTTGTTTACCGAGTATTGTTTATAATACTGGAAGTAGTACATGATCAGGGAAGTAGTTAAATTTGGGGGTTCCATATGTAAACTATTAATCTAGACAACATATACTATGTACAGACTTGTCTGCAGAATATATATATAAGTATATATTATTTCCAGATTAAATTAGATTGTGAAAATCACCTAGACCAGTATGACCTTTAGTATGTTCTCAAGGAAAAAGTTACTTCCTAGATGTCCAAAATAAAGGGAAAAAAATAATTTCTTTATTTGATATGTATTATTTGATATGCATTACAAAATCTATTCAAGTAATCGGTATTTAAATGTCACTTCACTTTTTCTTATGTATTATGAACAACACACTTAAAATTATATTGTGAACATTTAATTTATTGCATATGCTTAATAAATATTTTAATGGGTGCATAATATTCTTTTCTACTAGATGGAGCTATGTTTATTTCATACCTACATACATTTTCCCTTGAGAGGAAGTAGTCTCACTCTTTGTAATATAAGGAAAAGTCATGAGTTAGATATTTGAGATTGTTCATAGTCCCTGGAAAGAAAATGTGACTCCATCACCTGCTTGAGTTTTTTGGGGTTCTGAATCCTATCCTGGCCTGCAGTTCATTTCTCAAATACAGCAACCAACTGCAAAGTTTCATTTTCCAAAAAGATATGTCTGCAGTGCATTCTTTCTCTAGCCTATGGGCTGGAAAGGGGCCAAAGAGGAGTTTGCCAAAGCATAATTAAGGCTTAGGGAGGGTGAGCTTCCTGGCATTTTAGACAAACTTGGGCTACAGACAGAATTTTTGGTTTATCCTTCTTATAAGTAGAGAATAGATTTGTGTTCTTTTGTGAGCATAGACGATGAGTCCAACTCTCTTGTTAGAGAGTCTTCCCATTTCCATGCTCAGGAAACCAGCTCCTTTCTTGCCTATATTTCTCCTCTAATGGAGCTAGGCCAATATGAAGAAAAAGAAAAATGACTTGACTTGATGCCTCTGCTCCTACAAGGACCAGCTATTTTTTGTGTGATACAACTGCTTTCTCAGCCTAAATACCATTCTAGACCAATTGATTCATAAACAAACACATAATCTCAAACTCCTCAGGAATCTAAGTGCAGAGTACAGTTCTACATATGCATAATTAGGCCTGGGTGGTGAGATACCACAGACGGAGATAGACAGAAAGCTCTTCAGTTTGGGACTAGGGATTTCAGGGGGGTGGTGGTGGGAGATTTCAGCAATTGACTTCCGAGCTAACATACATAGTGTCTATTTACAGCTATTTAAGGCATCCTTCACTCCTTGGATAGTCGCTGGAGATGGGTAACAACTGGCCGTTGTTCGTGTTCAATCACAAATAATTGTTACCACTCTGCTTCCTTTAGATTTTAATACTTAGAAAAACAAACCACATCTCTTATCTTGTAGAGGAGGTCTGTGACCAAAATTCCCATGCCCCTCCCTGACACCTTATGATGCTGTTGAATAACTCTCCAGGCTGGAGTTTCTCAACTATGGCACTATTGACATTCTGGGTCAGATAATTCTTTGTTGTGGGGGTGCTTTTCTGTGTATTGTAGGATATTTATCAGCATTCCTGGCCTCTTCCCATGAGATTTCAATAGCACCACTTCCTCCACCCCAATGTAACAACCAAAAATGTCTCAGGCCATTGCCAAATGTCTCCTGAGGGGTGGCGTGAGGAGGAGAGGGGGCGTTGCTCAAGTTGAGAATCACTGCTCTTAGGCTTAATTTTTAGGTTACTATGGGGATCTGTGTCTCTCTTAACCAGAAGACCAGTAGTTGAGTATTATTAATTGGGTTATTACCCTCAATTCCTAGCTCTAATTTTCATTAGGAACAGATAACTTGCTATTAGCTAGAAGGACATATCCTGTGAAAACAACTCTGTAATTCTGTCATTTTACCAGAGACCCAAGAGGTGCAGGTACCCAACCAAGACTGAGAAAGCCAAATTTAGGAAAATAATGGAGTTTGCTGGGGTTGCAGTTTCTGTCTTCTGTTATAATTTAATTATTGATATATTTTGCTTGAAAAATACATTGAAAAAAATTTGGCTTAGTAAGCCCTAAAGCAAGTCTTAAAATTAATTGGTTTTTGTTTGTTTTGTTTTCTTAGAATATTTCTGCACACATTCTGTCTATCCTTTGTATTTTATTCTATGTGGGATGCCTCCTTTGCTAAAATGATAGCTTTGAAGATGTGCTTATGCATTGTACCTTGGTGGGACACAAAACCCCAAAGACACTCAAAAGAAACTCTACAGGGATGACATGTAGGGGAATTTCAGCAATGTGCTACCGCTAAATATATTCCATTTTTCTCCTGTTACTGTTCTAGGATAATAATTTTGGTTTCTCCTTGGCACAGTCTATACAAATTCAGAAATTCTGAACTGGGCATTGAAAGAAGAGAAGAGAGAAATTTTTTAAAATGTTGTAATCGACATGAGGGAAGAGGACTGAGAGCAGCCCTTTGTCATTTATCTCCCATTGGTTAGCATTCGTTCTCAAACACATAATGTTTATGAAAGATCTATCCCTGTGTGCAAAGGTGTTTGTTTTGTTATTACTTTGGAAACACTGAGCTTGTGTATATTAGTCTAATATTAATTCTTTTTTTACCAACCGACACAAAATTAAAGGACAATTATGTACATACCTTATAATGTTCAGTAAAGTTTTGTACAGCTATGTGGTTAATTAAACACACTTCTCTCTTCACCACATCTTGTTGTTTGTTTCACTTTATTTGGAAAGTGGAACTCTCTAGGATTAATGAGGCACAGGATTCTAAGATATGTACTCTGTGGGAGTGTAGTACATATTTTTTCAAGTTAAAAAAAAATCAGTAAGCCAGAAAGTTCTAAACAAAGGATCATACATGTAAATCAAGCTTCCCATAGATACAGGTGAAGAAAAGCTGTTTAGTCATGGCTTCTACCTCGTGGGGCAATTCCCACAAAATGTGAAGTAGTCACCCAGAAGAGGCTATAGAGGAGATAGCCAAGGGATATAACAACACTACAATTGGAAATTAAAAGACATGCGCATTCTACATGTTGGAAATATTTTTGTCAATGTCATGTTAGATATGAGAGTGTCCACATCAGTCTGAAACCTAATACATGCTTATGCATGATAAGAAATTTAGACACAGCTTAGATCTTATCCACTGAAGATGGGAGAAAAGCCATATTAATGTGATGAATGTCTAGAGGTGTTTGGCTTTCAATCAATGCATTGTAATGCTCCGAAAGGCTTCACAGGGAATAAACCTAATAAATAAATGCAGAGTATGGAAGAATGAAGCCATACAAATATTATAATGTGGTAAATGTTTCCACTGAAGGTCAAATCTTTACACTTACCCAAGTGTATTCATAAGTGAAAAGCTGGGGGCTGGCACATGGCATAGTGGTTAAGTTCGTGCGCTCTGCTTCAGCGGCCTGGGGTTCACAAGTTTGGATCCAGGGCATGGTCCTACACATTGCCTATCAAGCCATGTTGTGGCAGCATCCCACATACAAAATAGAAGAAGACTGGCACAGACGTTAGCTCAATGGCAATCTTCCTCAAGCAAAAAGAAGAATTTAAGCCCTGAACATGGTTTAAGGTAGTTTCCACAGGTGCCCCCATTAGCCTGACAGAAGTTATATCAATTGTTTCTTGATCTCAGAGAATCTTAATAAATAATTGTTTTCAAGGGCTATCAGAAGCATGTGATAAAAGGAACTAAGCTGAAGCCGATAATGAAACAAATTACAATCAGAGAGAACCAGCAAAAACACAAGACAGCAACAATAGGCCTTCATTTGAATCATAGACATAAGTCACCAGAGAATTTACTTATATTTAAAGCTTGATTTTATTTCCTTAAAATATGTGTAGGGGGGCTGGCCCAGTGGTGCAGCAGTTAAGTGCACATGTTCCACTTCGGTGGCCGGGGGTTCACTGGTTCAGATCCCAGGTTTGGACATGGCACTGCTTGGCAAACCATGCTGTGGTAGGCATCCCACATATAAAATACAGGAAGATGGGCACGGATGTTAGCTTGGGGCCAGTCTTCTTCAGGAAAAAGAGGAGGATGGGTGGCAGATGTTAGCTCAGGGCTAATCTTCCTCAAAAAAAAAAAAACAAACTGTGTAGGGAATTATAAAAATTACAGAGATTTGAAAAAGAACCAAATAAAACTTATATATGTGAAAAGTACAATAACCAAAATTAGATACTTAGTGCACATGTTGGGCACAAAATTGGACAAAGCAGAAAAGAGAACTACTTACCTGAAAGATCAAAAAAATTACCCAAAATCTATCACAGATAGACAAAATGAGGAAATATATAAAAGAGAGCTTGAAAGATATGAATAAGATAAGTAAGATAGAGTGAGAAGGTGAGGAGGTCCAACATAACTTGAGTTGGAGTTGCAATTAAACTTCAACGTTAGAAAAACCAATAAATGAATAATTTCCAAAGATGATGAAAATCTCTAAATCATTGACTCAAGTCCCCCAACCTAGACCCATCATGGAGAAACTGCATAAAATCGAAGACAATGAGAAAATCTTAAAGCAGCAAAAGAAAAAAGGACACATTCCCTTCAAAGTAGTCATTAGACTGACAGCCAACTTTTCACATCAACAGTGAAAGTCAAGAGAGTGAAATGGTTGAAATGGTTGAGTGAGGAATGGATATATTATTTTAGGTGAGGTTTTCATTTTCAGTTATGAGAAGAATTATATATATTGATGGAATGCCATCTTGTGAACACTGTTCATTTGTTTGGCTGCCCAATATTTGTGTACTCTTCCTATGATGAGAAACACCCATCTTTAAGAAGCAGAGGCGCTGGCCCGGTGGCGCAGCGGTTAAGTTTGCATGTTCTGCTTCTTGGTGGCCTGGGGTTCGCTGGTTCGGATCCTGGGTGTGGACATGGCACTGCTTGGCATGCCATGCTGTAGCAGGCATCCCACATATAAAGTAGAGGAAGATGGGCATGATGTTAGCTCAGGGCCAGGCTTCCTCAGCAAAAAGAGGAGGACTGGCAGTAGTTAGCTCAGGGCTAATCTTCCTCAAAAAAAAAAAAAAAAAAAAAAAGAAGCAGAGGCTGATTCTCACTAAATTGAAAATGTATCTCAGCCTCCCCAGCCACATAGGAATGGAACCCAGGCTTCGGCACTCAAACACACCCATCTCAGAACAGCAAGGTGATGATGATACAAAGGACCAAGGTCTGTGGAGATTCCATCTAGGTGATAGGTAACCCCAGGTACACATGTAGCAGTAGCAGGAACATCCAGAGTCCAGCGCCCATCTGTCAGTAGGGTAAGCTGGGGATTCTGTGTCCAGCAGCAGCAGTGACCTCACCACACAAGTTCTGGGTCATCATTTTGAGCATAGTTCCTGGTTCTTTATCTTTGTTCCCCAGCACTCTAAGATTCTCTATGAGCAAACTCAATATTCTATGAATGAATTTCTTATCTACTCAAATTAACAAAAGGTAGAACATATTGACTATAACCAATATGTATTTCCATTAAAATTAGAAATAAAACGGGGCCAGCCTGGTGGCATAGTGGTTAAGTTCACATGCTCCGCTTCAGGAGGCCAGGGTTCACAGGTTCGGATCCCAAGCACAGACCTACACACCACTCATCAAACCATGTTGTGGCAGTGTCCCACATACAAAATAGAGGAAGACTGGCACAGATGTTAGCTCAGTGACAATGTTCCTCAAGCAAAAAGAGGAACATTGGCAAGAGATGTTATCTCAGGGCCAATCTTTCTCACCAAAAAAACCCCTACAAAAACTAGAAATAAAACAAAGATGACTATAGTAGAAATTTCTGTGGGTGATAATCATAACTCTCTGGACTAATTAAGAATAGAGCATTTTTGTTGAAAGAGGCAGCTAGAATCTGGAGTTAAAATGCACATCCTGATACTTCATTGAAACTTTAGATATTGGGACATATGCAAGCAGAGGACTGGGCCTCAGAGTAGGCATAGAGAATCACAGCCTGCCCCAGGGAACATAAGAAATTCATGTGAGATAAAGGGAGATAATTTATGTGTTTTAACACATTTTATCAAGGCAATAAATCATTTCCCTCATGACACACAAACAGGAGTAGGGATGAAAACAGGAAGCAGAAATTATCTTGAAAAACTGACCTGTCAGTCTGTAAAAATGGGGAAAATACGGTAAAAAGTCTTGCCCAACACCCACTGTCATCAGGTCTACAACGTGAGATAAAACAAGAAAGTAAAATAGGTATAAATACTGTGAGATAGGTATATCACTTCATCTGCAGATTACAAAAGATCAAAAGAATCTATTTTATAACCAATACTCTAATAAAAGATATTAAACTTTCAGATATTACTAGCATATTTTAAGTATGATGAATCATTACATTCTAAAGATATTAGAGAGTAAGGAGGATGAAGAATTGTCAAAGAAAATTCAAGACATACATGTATTAATGAATATCCACTCAATGTCAATTGTGAATTAATTTTTGGATACTCTGTATTTAAATTGAATAAAATTCAAAATATAATCTCAATGAGTTTTTTCTTAGAACTGGATAATTTAACAATTATCATGAACAAATATTTGTCTTTATTTCCAAATAAAAACTATATATTGATAATATACATATCTTTATTTTCAAGTAATAAGTTACTGAAAAGTATAAGTCAGAAACTGCTGGAAAATAGAGTACAGAAATAGATCTGAAGATAGGAGCATGTAATACATGATAAATAGTATTTTATTTTACTCTTTTCTTGAGGAAGATTATCCCTGAGCTAACATCTGCCACCAATCCTCCTCTTTTTGCTGAGGAAGACTGGCCCTGAGCTAACATCAGTACCCATCTTCCTCAACTTTATATGTGGGATGCCTGCCACAGCATGGCTTGACAAGCAGTGCCATGTCCATACCTGGGATCTGAACCAGTGAACCCCGGGCCGCCAAAGCGGAACATGCGAACTTATCTGCTGCACCACCAGGCCGACCCCAATAAATAGTATTTTAATTCAGTAGGAAGAAGGTTAATAATAATTTGTTCTAGCATGATTGGCTTTATTTCTGGATGGAAACAAAGCTGACAATCTGTATCACACCATATACAACAATGAATTCCAGATGGATTAAAACATTAAATCTCCATGTGTATACACACATCCACATAAACACATATATAAAAATTGCACACTCTGTTCCTTTGTCCTCTTGCCCTCTATAACTGTCTATAAGCAATACCTTTCTAAGAAACATAGGAAACACTGGAAATGGTTTGCAAAACCTATTTTACAAAAATAAAATAAGTAGACAAGAATATAATAGAATGTTTATTGCAGCACTACTATTAAACGGCAAAGAGCAAACAATCTGAAATACCACAGTTGGGAAATAGTTGACTAGGTATTGGTACAAGCATACTGCAGAATATACTGTAACCATTAAAAAAACTAAGTTGAATCATCATTTAGTGACTTGAAAGGAAGTCCAAAATGTACCGTTGAGTGTAAAAAAGCAAATTACAGAGGATGTATAAAGTATCACCCATTTTTATAAGAATATACTAAAATTAATAATTTATTTGTGTTAACATTTAAGCACAAAGAAATATATGGGGAATATACCCAAATTTTAAACATTACTCAGAAGGAAATGCACAGAGGGGAAGGGAGTGAGGAATGGAGAGGGGCAGAGATTATTTATTTATTTATTTATTGGCATTGTTTCATTGGTTCAGTTGCAAATGCATCACCTCTGTAATTTTATTTTTTATTTTTTATTTGTGCAGGGAAAGATTCACCCTGAGCTAACAAATGTTGCCAATTTTCCTCTTTTTTTCCCTCTCCAATGCTCCAGTATATGGTGTATATCTTAGTCCTTCTATGTGAGCCACTGCCTCAGCGTGGCAACTGACAGATGGGTGGTGTGTTTCTGTGTCTGGGAAGTGAACCCAGGCCGCCCATGCAGTGAGAGCCAAACTTTAACCACTAGGCCATCAGGGCTGGTTTGGGTTTGTAATTTTAGATGAACTCAAGAAATGATTAAAAATATGCTCAAAAAAAAATCATTTAGCAGTTCTCATTTTGATAGTAAAGCAAAACAGAAATAGCGTGTCTTTACTAATTCTCTCATTTGCAGAGATTTTGTTCACTCTACTTTTCTCAAATTGATTATGAAATAATTTATAGGCATGAGCCTATAAAAAATAAAGCCTATAAAAAATTTTAACTCAATGTTAAAAAAACCCAAAAACCTCTATCATGGGATCTAAGAAAAAAGGGGAGTGGGGCATGGAAGGACAGACCTCTACTAACTCTGGATGTGTGGATTTTTCTGCCACAGGGTGGTATCCACGCAGTGTAGGAAGCTGCTTGCTGAGCAAATTGAGGCACAGGAAAGGTCCATGTAAAAACACTAACAACATAAACAAAGCTAAGCTGTGGGGTATTTTTTTTTTTAACTTCAGGATTTCTTAATCCAAGACTTTTAGCAGGCTTCCACAGTATAATGGCAGAGCTGAGTAACTGCAACAGAAATAAAATAGCCCACAAAGGCCAAAATATTTACTATCTGGCCCTTTATGGAAGATTTGCTGACCCTTCGTCTAGAACACAATATGTAACTCCAGTGACATATTTTCTCCTCACGTGAAATTGTGGTCTGGCTATTTTTTCTCTTGATAGATTATTTTTTAATTTTCAGTTGTGTGTGTATATATACAGCTCATGAATGGGATATACGACACATAAAATACATCCTGTTTTTAAACTGACGTCATGCTTAGAATAAATTAAAAAACTGCATGTAGAAAATATTGGGGCTGGAGCAAGTCCTTTCTTTTTTTTTAAAAAAACTTTATACCTGGAGTTTAGCTACTTATCTCTGGAAGTACTTTTAATCTAAAACTGTTCATATCTAAGAAATTCTGAATAAACTATCTTGTGTTGTACTATTCCTTCCCCCACCTTAAATTTCCTTGAGGCCAAGGGATTTGCACCATTGAGAACTCCTGCAAGCCTTTTGCACTCACTGCTCTGGTGTCCAGAACAAAAGTAACCCACAGGCCACTTGCTACTTGCAGAGTCAATATATCTTTGGCCCTCATTGCTTTTTTTTCAAAAAAATGTGAGCTGCCATTTAAAAACCAAGAGCTGTCACACACTAAAAAACAACAACAACAAAACAACAACTCTGGATTCTCTCAAAAAGTCAGAAGAGTTGGCAAAATGGGGCCTGCATTTCCTCGCAGCATCAGTTGGCTGTAACTGGGCACTGGGCATCCTCTTTAGCTACTGTCCCAATCAGGGTCATTTCTATTCTTTTATTAGATACGCAGTTTGTTAACTTCTTTTTTATGCTTGCATGTATCTTCCTGGATGCTACTGAAAAATAGCTTCCTTTTTATAGTGCCCTCCTAATCCATTTCTAACATCAAGATTATGTTAGAGTACGTTATGAGATGTCTACTTCTATTTAATAGCTCCTTCAACACTTGATAATGTTCTGCCTGAAAGGAAATTGGGTTTGGTGCTTCATTAGTGATGGCTACTAAATCCCATGCTAAACTTCTCCTTTTCCTTGTGTTTATAAGAGTCTTCCAAGAGTTCTAATTCTCTTTAATACTGGTAATTTTTATTTTCCAAAAAAATAATTTTCTTTAGGTTTTCAAATGTACTGGAAAGAAGTGTTGTATTCAATATAACATTTAAAGTGGTTAACCATAAAGTTTCTCTCTCTCTCCCTATATGTATATATATATATCCATTTTTCAAACAATGCTATTTGTGTTTTCACACTTTTTCTTCATCAGTGTCCCCAATGTTTTGTCTATATTCTTGTCTGTTTTTACATTAAGTATTATATGATGTAGTAAAAAGGATGCAAGTCTGAATAAAGTCCTTCCCACACACTACATACATCACTTTCCCCACCAACACCCAGGATTATTTCATGTTTCATAGGAAATAAATGATGATGGAAAATTTCCTTAATTCATTACCCTCCATGGGTTTCTTCAATTAGACATCCTGCCTAATGTTGAGGAAGGTCAGCAAAAACAGCTGTCTTTCAACAAATAATACTAAAGGCAACGATGAATATAATGACAAAGACCAACATTCAGGGAGTATCTATTTATTATATGACAGGCACAATTCTAAGCACTTATGTGTCTTAATTTATTTGATACTCACACCAAATTATGAGGTAGGTATTATAATTATCCCCACTTTATAATTTCTACCAAGACATATATATATAAAAACATAGAAAAATGCTCAAAAAGGATAAATATTAAACAAATAATCACTCCTTCAGGAGAATGGGTACAAGGATGGTGGTCAAAGGGTATGTCTGCCTTATTTGTAATGTTTAAATCTTTTATAAGGAAAACATATTCATGCATTATTTCTGCAATTAAAAGAGAAGACATGATACAGAGATATGCCTAGGGCGAATGCCCACCAGGGCACTGTGTATAATGGCAAAAATTCTGAAGGAAACTACAATGTCTATCAATAGGGATTTGTTAAATGATATTACAGCAACACAAGGAAACACCATGAAGCTACTAAAGGGTCTCTATTTACTCAAAGTTGTTCATGAAAGTTTTTACAATAAGAAAGCCTAAATTTTGTAAAGAGCAAAAATACGCCATTTTCAAAAATAAAGAGGTCACTTCTCTCAGGTATTAAAGGTATTTTAAAAATAAAGACATTTTGCAAACCATGATGTAAACAGATGGATTTTACAGTCATAAAAATCTAAGACGGATTAAAAATATAACAACTATAGACAAGTTAGGGGAAAAAATAAAATGAAAATGACAGGATTATATTTCAGCATGGACTCTCTGATGTTTAAGATAAGGTTAGAAAGGTGTCAAAAGTGCTGTCATTTTAGTATTTGCTAGATCGAATTATCTCATGTCAAGAGAAAAATGAGCTTTTATTAAAGGGCTTCCAAAATGTATCCTACTCATAGGGTGATTCTTCTACATGATTTTCCTCGGGCTGAATAAGCTGTAGTCAACAAATAAGATGTTTCTACATTATTCTATTTAGAGGGATTATTATCAAGATAAATTTCTTTGATGTTGAATAGTTTTGAGCTGTAATTAAAAGCCTTCCCACACATTTCATACATTCTATGGTTTATCACCAATACAAATTCTGATGTTGAATAAGTTGTGAGCTATAATTAAAGGTCTTCCCACATTCCCTGTATTCATAGGGTTTCTCACCAGTATGAATTCTGTGATGACTAATAAGTTGTGAACTCTGAGAATAGGCTTTCCCACATATCTTACATTCATAGGGCTTCTCACCAGTATGAATTCTCTGATGTCGGGTAAGGTCTGAACCAGAACGAAAAGCCTTTTCACATTCCTTACATTCATAGGGTTTCTCCCCCGTATGGATTCTCTGATGTTTAATAAGTTGTGAGCTCTGACTAAAGGCATTGCCACATTCCTTACATTCATAGGGTTTCTCTCCTGTATGGATTCTCTGATGTTGAGTAAAGTTTGAGCCACTACTAAAGGCCTTCCCACATTCTTTACATTCATAGGGCTTCTCACCAGTGTGAATTCTCTGATGTCGAGTGAAGTTTGAGCCACTACTAAAGGCCTTCCCACATTCCTTACATTCATAGGGTTTCTCACCAGTGTGAATTCTGTGATGTCGAGTAAGGTCTGAGCCACAAATAAAGGTTTTCCCACATTCCTTACATTCAAAGGGCTTCTTGCCGGTATGAATTTTTTGATGATGACTGAGTCTTGAGGGATGTCTAAAGGCCTTTCCACATTCCTTACATTCATAGGGTTTCTCAACGGTATGAATTATCTGATCTGTAGTAAGTTGTGAGTCATGTCTAAAGGTTTTCCTATATTCCTTAGTTGCACAGTATTTCTCTTTATTATTAATGATTTGCTGTAATGTAAACGATGGATGCTGACTGAAAGTGGGCGTGCCTTCATGGGTGAATATCAGTTGACTGAAATGTCCCTTCTGAGAACGATGTTGCTTCTCAAACTGGCCATTACATTCCCAATCATCTCTGAAACTAGAGCACTGAAGGTCACATCTTGTAAGTCTTTCCATTATCTCCCACTGGGCTGACTCTACTTCATTAATTTCCTTCTTCAGAAATAATTTCTTGGTCTCACATCTTGATTGGAGGACTGAAAGAAAAAACAAAAGCAATCATTCATATTTTTTCTTGTTTGGGAAAAGTAAAAGTTCAATAAAAATGGGAGAATTAAACAGAATTTTTAAAAAATAGATGAGAAAAGAAGAGTGAAAAGAGATCACACAGTAGGATGAGGGCAGTAAGCCAGCCACTGGTTTCCAAACATTGCTATAGGCTAAATATACAGACACCTTAGTCTTATCTCCCTTGTTATAAGAGGACTCTAATCATAAATACACACACGCACACAAAATCTCACAGCATATGCACACATATATAAGAGTATCCCATAGCATGAACTGTAAAATAAGGGAAATGATCATACCTACTTAACAGGGTTGTTGTCAGGATTAAATGAATATGTCTAAGAGAAAATTCCCAGTGGTTGACAAACTATGGCCTGCAGCCCTGCAACACTTTTTATAAGTAAAGTTTTACTGGAACACAGCCACACTTATTCATTTATATATTATCTATAGCTGCTTTTGAGCTACAATGGGAGAAATGAGTAGTTGAAAAAGAGACCACACTGACTGCAAACTTAATATAATTACTATCTGGCCCTTTAAGAAAAAGATTGCCAGCCCCTGCTTAAATCTGTGTTGTCCATTACAGTAGCCACTAAGCATATATATCTATTTAAATTTAACATAATTAAAATTAAGTAAAAATTCAAATTCAGTTCCTCAGTGGCACTATCTAGGTTTCTAGTGTTCAACAGGCAAATGTGGCTAGTGGCTCCCATACTGGAAATCATAAACATAGGATATTTCCATCATTGATGAAAGTTCTATGGGACAGCATTGGTCTGGATTCAGTAACTGGAGCCCCAGAGTCTCTTTAACAAAGGATAAGGAAACAGGGTGGCAATCCAGATGAGAGAAAAGCTTAAGAAAAGTCAAGTGTTCAATGAATCTAGCATGGCAGATAGGGAGGATTCTTTTGTGGCTAGATATGGTACATGTTTGGGGTTGGATGAAAATACAATTGGCCTTGGAATTCTGTGATGGTGACCTTAGAAGAAAAGAGAAGAGGACTTACTAAGCGCACAAGTACTATATTAGCGATGACCAACCGACAGGGAGGGCATTTGTGGTTCAAAGAGGAGGGGAGAGAATATAATGGGAGGCAGTATATCACTATTGCAAGAGCAGAGGTACAAGATTCAGTTATATGCGTTTTGAACTCTAAATCAGTTAACTACAAGCTTTGTTTTCTTGGGCAAATTAGTTCATCTTTCTGAGCCCCCAATTCTCAGTCTATACAACAGGAATAATAAGTAACTCTTATGATCATTGTGAGGATTGAGAATAATATATGAAAAGTATTTGGTAGAAGTATTTAGTATTTGGGAGATAATATTATTGAACAATGTCTACACAGAAATGGGGACAGTAGGCAAGTGAAGTGCTTTGAAGACCCCACAATGGACACAGAGGGAAAACCTCAAGCCAAATGAGTGAAAATGATTTAGTATCATCTTCCTCCTCTTGTATAATCAGTCAGCAAATACTGCCTAATCTTGCTGCTAAATATATTTTGAGACTCTTTCCTCTAAGTTCAACATCTAATATAAAACATATCTCCTTTGAACTATTGGAATAGTCTCCTACTGTTTCTCTACTTGAGGTTTGCAATCTTGAATCCATGTCACTGCAATCACATTAGCTTGCCACTGCTCTGCTTAAAATCCTTCAGGGCTTTCCCATACAATTGGCTCTTACAATAAAAGCCAAACTCCTGAACATGGTCTACAAAACTCTGAATGATCTGGTTCCTGTCTGCCTCCTCAACCAAATTGCACACTATGCTCCCTTTTGGTTTCTAAGCTGCATCCACACTGGCCTATTTTGTGGTTCTTCAAATGCTCCCAGCTCTTGGCCCCTTCTAAGGCCTTTGCAGGTACTTTCCCTTATGTCTAGAAGGTGTTTTCTTTCATTCTTGGGCCTGATAACCATTGCCTATTTTCCAAATCTCTACTTAAAGGTCACACTTTTTGAGGCCTTCTCTCATCCCATGACCAAATTATACTCTGTTTATAATTACTCTTTTAGCACTCTGTTCTCTTCCTTAAGAGGATTTTCACAATTTGTAATTACATATTTATGTAGGTTCATTTAATATCTTTTCCCCTCAATAGGTCTTAAGTTCTATGAAGGCAAGGAGAATGTCATTGTCTTCATCGACACATATCCAACTTTGAGAACAGTATCTGGTACATATTGGAAGATCAACTAATATTTATCAACTGATTCAATTAGCAAGTGTTTAAATGTATACTCCTTAATAAAAAATGTCTAAAAAATTCCTTTAGAAAAAAAGGACATACTCTTTTCAAACATGGCACGTTGAATATATGCATTTATTACTGCTCCTTCATGAAGTCCCACTAAAGTGATAGTAATAAGATTAAAGGTAAGAAGAAACTCCATGAGGACAAAGAGAATGGGAGAGGAAAGAGTAGCAACACAATTTTGGAAGCTAGAGAGTAGATGGAACAGTAATAAATGATGTATCAACGATAAAAAAACTGAAACTGAAGTCTCAGATTGGTTCTACTGTGGAATCTCAGATATTTTCAAGAACTGCAATCATCAGGTACCTTTGAAAGCAGGGTGCATGAGGGGCTGCAAAAAGGAAGATTAATTGAAAATCTGTAGGAAACAGACGGACCTCAGATTCTCAAACCTACCTATACAGCAGGCTGATTCCCTAGCCCACTACACCCAGCAAACTCCCAGAATCTGGTAGCCAAGCGTATTTTATTAATTCCCAGAAAGAAAGTAGAGGATTCCATTCTGCAGAAAACCAGCCCAAGAGAAGAGACCTGATAGGTGGTGTCAGCCAATGAACCATTCTAGGCAGATCGTTACAATGACTACCACCAATAAATCTACACATCCTCAGACACAAACAAGCTCAAATCAGTTTTTTAATGCCACAGTTTTATATGACCAGAGAGCCTTGAGTCACTAGCTATTTCAAGAAAATCTTAAACACAAATGATTAAAATAAAGAGGAGAAAAGAACTCAGGAAAAAGAGACAATGGACAAAATTAAAAAAAAAAATTCAAAAGAAGAATGCTTCTAAAAAGAACATATAACAATCCCACAAGAGAATGATGTCAGAAAAATAAACGTCAAAAAAAAAAAGTTTTAATAAAAATTAATACAAAAATTAGAACTTAAAAAAATCTCACAGAAGGTACAACGTAAAAAAAGAACTGGAAAATAGAAATTAAAAAAAAGAAATTCTAGGGCTAGGACAAGAAATCTAAGATCTGAATTATGAGTGTTTGATCATTCAAAAAGTTTAACGAGTCCTTAATACGTGTCAGATGTGGTTCCGGGCCCTGGATATAAAAGTGAATAATCGAAGTTTGACACATAGAGAATAGAGAAAACGATGGGGAACAAATGATCCAGAAAATTACACAAGACAATTTCAGAGATTTTAAGTTTCCAGAATCAAATGTGTCAGTACACACCCAGCCAAATGAAAGAAGAAAATCAACACCATGATACCTCAACATGAAATATTAGAACATCATAAATAAAGAATGCATTTTAAAAGCTGTCATAAATAAAGAATAAATTTTAAAAGCTTCCAAAGAGATTAAATAGGTCACATAAAAGAATTAAGAACCCTAATGGGCCTTGGACCTCTCAACAACACTGGACACTTCGATTTTACAAATCCATGGAGCAATGCCTTCAAAATTTTGAAGGTAAGTTTTTCAACCTAAAATTACATCTCCTGTCAAATTATCAATCAAATAAGAGGGTGAAATGAAAACATTTTCAGACATAGAAAGATTCACAAAATATACTTTCTAATTACTTCTCTTGCATTACTTCTCTTTCCTTGGTTGCTTTTGGAAGACGTGCTTCAAAATAATGAGGGAATAAAGCCAAGAAAGAGGAAGGCAAGAAATCCAGCAGTCAGGGTATACAAAGGCATCCAAGGCATCCAAATACAGATGAAATCAAAAGGAATTCAAAGGCGAGAGGTAAAGGGAACCCATGGGATGATCCTAAGGGAATCCATGGGACCATAACGAATGGAAATTCTAAAATGACAGCTGTGTAACAGTCTCAATTGGGGCAGAAGAACAAAGGGTTAGAGGGATGTCTCAGTGGAAAAACAAACAAACCACAGCTACCTGATGTGTCTGAAGAGTTAGATTAGTGACAGATGCACAGAAAACTAAACAACTCTTAATTAAGGCAAGGATTAACTGTATGGAAAAGAAAAAGGAGTATAAGTGAAATGTGACTACAAGGTGCAGTACTGAAAACTATTTACACAGTGATTAACTGAACTGAATAACGACAACTTAAAAATTATGATTATTCTATTTGGAGGATGAGGAAAGAGGGTATAAAGTAAGTCAAATCTTCAAATTCCACAGTGAAAAGTCAATCATCACTAAAACTAGAATTAACTCTTGAAAATCAATTCTCAGAGGAGAAAGGATGGAAATGGTCACTCCGCGCCCCCCAACCCCCCAAAAATGGTGCCAGAGTCATGGAGAAGGAAAATTATATAGGAAATAGATATCAGGAGATTTAATGCTTTAATTTAAATTTCTGGCTTTCCTTGAAAGAGTGGATCATCTGGCAGCACTGGGCTTGTGATCACATATGACAGCTGTCTCCTGGACTTACCAAGTGCTTACCCCTTTGAGACAGATACAGACTCTCTCATTAGCCATTGTCCCCAATACTGCCTAGAGTCACAAGGACTCCCAGGCCAGTCTGAATTGCCACGCACACTTGCAATGTTGCTTTTCTTAATTATGCCTTCATCCCTGATAGGTTTTTGCTGGATATATAGAATTTCACGTTGACAGTTCTTTAGCACAATAAAATATTGTTCCACTTTTTTCTAGCCTCCATGGTTTATGAAGAGAAAGCCAGCCATTCAAAATGTTCTTTTCCTACAAGTAATGCATTATTTTTCTATGGTTCTGTCTACTTCTTTTTGTCATCCATTTTCAGCAATTTGATGATGATGTGTCTGGGTATGGATTTCTTTGGGTTTATCCTCTTTGAGGTGGCTGCATTTCTTGAATTGGTATGTTCTGTCTTTCACCAACTTTGGTAAACCATTATTTCTTCAAATATTTTTTCCAGTCCTGAACTTTCTCCTCTCCTTCAGGGTCTTCAGTGACACAAATGTTAAAGGTTTGTCCCACATGTACTTGAGTCTGTATTCTTCTTAAGTGTTCAATATTTTTTCTGTTATTCATATTGGCTAATTTCCTTTGATCTACCTTCAAGTTCACCAATTTTCCTCTGCTAACTCCATTTTTCAACTGAGCCTATCCAATAAGTTTTAAAAATTTTGGCCATTGTATTTTTTAGTTCTAAAATTTCCATGTTCCTTTTTATATCTTTTATTTTTAAATTGGGTTGTTTGGGGTTTTTTTTTGCTATTGAGTTACATGGCTTCTGCATATGTATTTTGGATATTAATCCCTAATACGATATATGATTTGCAAATATTTCCTATTCCATAGGTTGCCTTTTCATTGCGTTGATGGTTTCCTTTTCTGTGTAAAAGCTTTTTAGTTTGATGTAGTCTCACTTGTTTGTTTTTGTTTGTGTTGCCTTTGCTTTTGGTGTCAAATCCGAAAAATCACTGCCAAGACCTATGTCAAGGAGCTTACCACCTATGTTTTCTTCTTCAGATTTTTATGGTTTCAGGACTTACATTCAAGATTTTAATCCATTTTGAGTTGATTTTTGTCTATGGTGTAAGATAGTGGTCCAGTTTCATTATTTTGTATGGTGTCACTTTTCCAATACCATTTATGGAAGAGACTGTCCTTTTCCATTGTATATTCTTGGCCCCTTTGTTGTAAATTAATCGATCACAGACGTTTATTTCTGGGCTCTCTATTCTGTTCTGTTGATCTATGTGTCTGTTTTTATGCCAATACCATACTGTTTTGATTACTGTAGCTTTGTTATATGGATTGAAACCAGGAAGCATGATGCCTCCAGCTTTGTTCTTCTTTCTCAAGATTGCTTTGGCTATTCGGAGTCTTTTGTGGTTCCATACAAATTCTAGGATTGTTCGTTCTATTTCTCTGAAAGATGCCACTGGAATTTTGATATAGATTGCACTGTATCTAGATTGCTTTGGGTAGTATGGACATTTCAACAATATTAATTCTTCCAATCTATGAGCACGGAGTATCTTTCTGGTTATTTGTGTCTTCATTTTCTTTCATCAATGTCTTATAGTTTTCAGTGTACAGGTCTCTCATCTCCTTGGTTAAATTTATTACTAATTACTTTATTCTTTTTGATACAACTGTAAATGGCATTGTTTTGTTAATTTCTGAGTGTTCATTATTAGTGTACAGAAACATAACTGACTTTTGTATATTGACTTTGTATCCCGCAACTTTACTGAATTCATTTATTAATTCTAACAGTTTTTTTGGCGGAGTCTTTAGGGTTTTCTATATATAATATCATGTCATCTGCAAATACAGACAGTTTTACCTCTTCCTTTCCAATTTATATGTCTTCTATTTCTTTTTCTTGTCTATCTGTTCAGGTTAAGACGCCCAGTACTATGTTGAATAAAAATGGTGAGAGTGGGCATCCTTGTCTTGTTCCTGATCTTAGAGGAAAAGCTTTCAATTTCTCAGAATTGAGTATATTAACTGTAGGTTTGTTATATATGGTCTTTATTATGTTGAGGTACGTTCCCTCTATATCCATTTGTTGAGAGTTTTTATCATGAATAGATGTTGGAAAAAACAACATTTTCAATGAAAGTTTACTTAATGTAATTTTTAAACTTATATGGAAGACCAACAAGACAAGTATAACCAAACACTTCTGAAGAAAAAGTTGGAGGGATCTGTCCCACCAGAGATCCAGACTTCTTATAAAAGCAAGGGTAATTAGGACAAGAGTAGATAAAAAGGCCAATGGGACAAGAGAGACCCATGTATACATGGAATTTTAATATATGACAGAAGAACATTGTGGATCTGTGGAAAACAGATGGACTTTTCATTGAGTGGGGCAAAGATAACTTGTTTTCTATATGGGAAAAAATTACAATTGATCTCTATTTCATACCATTTATGAAAATCATTTCCAGTTACGTTAATAGGACTTTAAAATAAGAAAGTCAAAACAGAAAAATGCTTGGAAGAAAACAGAGGAGAAAGGTGGGCTAGCGAAAGGTTTCTTAAGACTCCAAAGGTGTAAAGAATACAAGGGAAAAGTATAATTTTTTATAAACTATATATACTTTAACCATTAAATATATAATTTAACCACACTAACACAAACAATTACTGTTCATCGAAAGATATCATAAAGAAAGTGAATAAAGAAGCTACACCTGGAGAAGATGTCTATAAAATATTTCTGACCAAAAATTAGTACCTAGAACATATATAAGGAATTCCTACAAATCGTAGGAAACAGACAAATAGCCTGATGTAACAACAATCAATACAGCATTCAAGAGAAGAGACAATCTAATGGCCAAATAACATATAGAAAGGTAATCATCTCCAACAATAACCAGAAAAATTTAATTTAAAACAATGAAACAAGATTTTATACTCATCAATCTGACTGTTAAAAAACGAAAAAAATCTGGGGCCAGCCTGGTGGCGCAAATGGTTAAGTTCACACATTCTGCTTTGGCAGCCCGGGGTTTGCCAGTTTTGATCTGGCTGCTGACCTACGCACTGCTTGTCAAGCCATGCTGTGACAGGTGTCCCACATATAAACCAGAGGAAGATGGGCACAGATCTTAGCTCAGGGCCAGTCTTCCTCAGCAAAAAGAAGAGGATTGGTGGCAGATGATAGCTCAGGGCTAATCTCCCTCAAAAAAAAAAAAAAAGAAAGAAAGAAAGAAAAACATCTTATGATATCAATTATAGGAAAAATGGTGATACAAACACTTGGAAAAGTTTGGCATTACCTAGTAAAGCTGAATAAGTATGTATGCCAAGACCCAGCAATTATATTCCTTGGTTTATTTCCTAGCAAGTCTCCTGTGTATGCAAATCTAGAGATTTATATTTATTGTCTTATAATTTTACTAAGTTAATTGCTATATACATCCTATTACATAAACATTCTATTTTATAAATAACTATACTACTTTTTTAAAATAAAAAACTTAATGGATAGGTTGAACAGTGCAATATAAATGAAGCCAAGGAATTCTAAGCAAAGGCAGTATAAGTGGAAAAGCAGAGGAAGAGTAAGAGACTTTGGAGATGATCCAGACGTTCTAATGTCTGTTTAATAGGAGCTTAAGAGAGAAAACGGGAAATGGTAGCAAAGTAATATTTGAAGAGATGACTGCCAATGATTTCCTAACACCAAAAAAAGATACGAGTCCTCAGATTGAAAAATACTACCAGAAGCAAAATATGGGGGGAATAAAGGTAACCACACCTGAATACATCACAGTAAAAATTTAGCCCATTAGAAGAAAGGATTATAAAGGAACGAAATCATTCATCAAGAAGAAAACAGGAGAATATCTTCACGGTCGTATAGCAGGCAAAGACTTCTTAAACAGGACAAAAAAGAACAGATAGTATGATTCTGTTTATATAAGATTCAAAAATAAGCCAAGGAAGAATTTCTTACGTAAGACCCAACAAGCGTGAAGCACAAAAGACAAGACTGATGAATTTGACTGAAATTAAGAACTTCTGTTCACAAAAAGAAACCATAAAGATAGCTAAAAGACAATTCAGAGTGGGGAGAAGACATTTACAATTTTTAAAACATGGAATGTACTCATAAGCAAAATATATAAAGAACTCTCACACATCATTAAGAAAAATACAGACAATCCAATGAAAAACAGGGAGAAAAGCCTTGAACAGGCAGTTCACTAAAGAAGAATTTCAAAAGACCAATAATGATTTGAAAATGTGTTCCAACTCATCAGTAAGAAGGAAAATGCAACTTAAAACCACACTGAAGTATCATTGTACACTCACCTATTGCTAAAAATCAAAGTTTGACAACACCACACATTAGGAAGCACGCGCATGAATGGGAGCTCTCATATACCGCTGGTGGGATTGTAAACTAGTATAGTCATTAAAGAATAAAAGTTGAAAATTAGGCAGCTGGAGATATGATATCTTCTGATTCATCCATTTCTCTCCTAGTCCTAAAACAAAGAAATGTTCATAGCAGCTGTTTGTAACTGTCAAAAACTGGAAAAAATCCAACTGTCTGTGAACAGTACAACTGATAAACAAACTGTGATATACTCATACATTAGAATGAATCAGCTCTGACTACAAGCACCAGTAGGTATGAATCTTAAAAGCAAAATGCTCAATAAAAAAGCAAAACATAAAATAATATATATAGAATGATTCCATACATATAAAACTCAAACTCAAGGAAAACTAAACTATATTGTTGTGTGTGCCACTCTTAGGTG
Organism: Equus caballus; assembly: GCF_041296265.1. Lineage (NCBI taxonomy): Eukaryota > Metazoa > Chordata > Mammalia > Perissodactyla > Equidae > Equus > Equus caballus. The sequence goes on along the minus strand of NC_091693.1, from coordinate 7,714,930 downwards.
GCAAAACTATGAAGGGACACACAGATATTGTGGACACAAAGATCTGTGCTGGTAGTGTTGTAGTTGTTGATCTGAGTGATGGCTCCATGAGAGTTCATTTCTTTCTTTCTTTTTTTTGGGGGGGTAAGGAAGATTGGCCCTGAGCCAACATTCATTGCCAATCTTCCTCCTTTTGCTTAAGGAAGATTGTCATTGAGCTAACATCTATGCCGATCTTCCTCTATTTTGTATGTGGGATGCTGCCTCACCTTGGCTCGATGAGTGGTATGTAGGTCCATGCCTGGGATCTGAACCTGCAAACCCCAGGCTGCCGAAGCAGAGCATATGAATTTAACCACTATGGCATCGGGCTGGCGCTGAGAGTTCATTTCTTAATTGTTTGAATATCTACCTATAGCTTGTTATTTTTCTGTATATGTGACAATTTCCAATAGGAAGAATTTAACTGCCTGCTAGGCATATCTATCTCTGATGGCACAGGAGGATAGATGGATCAAAGAAACAGAAAAAGAGGCCCTGAAATACAAACTAACATAAATCAGAACTTATTACTGAATAGGCAGATAAAACAACGATGAAATAAGCAGGTGCTGAGTAAATGGTGCTAAAATAAGATGTGTGTGTAGGGGATTGATTTGGAATCTCAATTTATACACTGCAAAAGAAATTTAAAATGGATTTAAATTCTATAAAACAAATTGCAGAAAATTGAAAAACATAATAAAATATCTATAAACTTTGTAGAGGCCAGTTAATTTTCTAAAATCAGCAATAAAAATAACCAAAAAGAAGATGACTACAAACACATTAAAACATACATATTAAAGATGCTAATCAAAATTAAAATTATAAAATAAAAACACCATCTGGAAATGGATAAATGTTTTTATTTCACAAAGTCCATAAAAACTGACTGAAAAAATAAGGATAGTAATAGATAAAAAGTGTAAAATATAATAGGGAACAAATTAAAGACAATAGTACCATTAAGGTGAAAATGTCCACTCTCACTAGGACTTGATATAGTGACACTAACACAATTCAGTGTGCCAAGAAATCATCGTAAAATTTATTAGGGACAGTAACGGCATTCAAATTATGTAAGGGAGAAAATGTCCATATTTTTTAGAACTACATATTGAGGTTGTACAAAGGTGAAATGACACAAGGCCTTGGATTTATCTGAAAATATCTGAACAATAACCACCGGGATATAAGAAGCACTGGCCTCCTGGCTGCTCCTCCAACACAGCCAACACACACCTGCCCCAGGGAGCCTTGAATGTTTGGTTTTCTCTCTCTGGAATGTTATTCCTCCCAGTAACCACATACAATGATTTACTACAGTATTTCTTCAGGTCTCAGCCCAATGCCAACTTACCGGAAAAAGTTTCTCTTACTATGCCACATAAAATAGCACCCACAACCCCCTTTCTTCCGTTTTTCTTTTTAGCACTTACTATTACCTGATATCATATATTCCTTTATTTGTGTATCTCTCCCCGCACTGGAGGGTAAGCTCTGGGAACAGAGATACGCACGTTCTAGTCACTGATGTAACCTCAGTGTTGAGAGCAGGGCTGGGTACTATTGAGTACACAATAGGTACTAATAGTACACAAATATATACTGAAGGAATGATTGTGTGTGCTGTCCTGTTTTCCCTCCTTCATATCAAATCTCTCTATCCTTGCCAGCTCTAAGTTCTCAGGGAAGGCATAGACTCTATTTCCAACATTCTATCTAAAGTCAATGACATGCAGGCTCAAATCTCATCCTATGACTTCTACATGGATCTTTAGCCCTCACTTTCTGCTGAGCTCTCTATTTTATCCTCCCTTATGGTGGTTCTACTTTATAGAAGCTAAAGACAGACATGTTCTGGTACTCGTATTAAGCTATAAATTCTGAAACTGCTTATTCCTTTTTTAATCTCTGCAGCACCTTGCAGAGTACCTCACATACATGAGAAAATCAGTAAATGCTCATTATAAGTATGAATGAACCAATGAGTGTATCAACTACAGTATCTAAAAGAACTCTAGGGGCCGGCCGGTGGCACAGCGGTTAAATTTGCACATTCCACTTCTCGGCGGCCCGGGGTTTGCCAGTTCAGATGCTGGGTGCGGACATGACACTGCTTGGCAAAAGCCATGCTGTGGTAGGTGTCCCACGTATAAAGTAGAGGAAGGTGGGCATGGATGTTAGCTCAGGGCCAGTCTTCCTCAGCAAAAAGAGGTGGACTGGCAGTAGTTAGCTCAGGGCTCCCTCAAAATAAATAAATAAAAAAAAATTAAAAAAACTCTAAAGAAAATAAGTCTTGGGCAATGTAGAAAAGAAAGTTTCAGGAGACAGTGATACTTTTTAAAGACTAAATACAAAAAAAGATGAGAAGCTGATAAAGACCTAGATCCAAAATATGGATAGAAAGGAATATCATTAGAGAGGGTGAAAGAGGGCACCAGCTGGTTAGAGTTGGGAGAGAAGTATAAGAGGAGAACAGGCAGAGTATGTTAAGTAAGGGGAAACAGTCCGGTCATTTGAAAGCGCGTGCTGAAAAGCTTACTTTTGCACAGCAGACCTAATGATTTTAAGAGGAGCTTTACAGACAGCATCTCAAAGGAGCAGTGTCTCCACCGACAAACTCGGTTGTTACCTGCTGGGCCTCACTTACCTGGCCATTGGCCTCTTGTAAGTTCTCTGTGAACCAACCAGGGCTCCCTGCCCTGCTCCAAGAAGGAGATCACATCTGGTTTAGAAATAGAATGTCCTGCTTGCAAAAGAAGTAATGAGACAAGTTTACGATGAGAACGTCCCAGAATTCAAATGCAGTCCCTTCATTAAGAAAGAGTCAAAGGTATAACAGATTTATGAAACAATAGAGGATTGGAAACTTCACACATAACTCAATGCAGCTTCCTCTTTCTAATCTGCAATATTAAAAACATTCCTCTGGGAACAGGATGTAGAAATCCAGCTTGTTATTTGCAAGGTAGGTGAGCATTTCACAATGAAGGAAGTAGACCTTCTGGGGGCAGAATCTGAATGATTATGGACAGATGTCCTTACCCATTGAAACCAGGTTGCTGTAATTCTCCAACATCACATCTCTGTATAACTGTCTCTGATCATCATTCAGGCATTCCCACTCCTCCTGAGAGAAGTCTATGGACACATCACTGAACATCACTGACTCCTGGAACAACAACCACGTATACGACTTGATTAATAAAAAGAAGTGCTTTTGTGAAGGAAAGAGAGAAGAGAAAAATAAAGATAGAGGAAGTGAAAAACAGCAAGCATACAGAGTGGGACTGAATGTCTGGAATGCAAGTGGAGGACCGTAAACAAATACGCATGACTGAATCACCATGCGTCCACGTCACTGTTTCCTCCAGACAAAACTGCCTGTGTAAGGTGGGACATGTCCATTATGCAAAGAAGTCTGGGAAGGTACAAAATTCAGCTAATAGGAGTTTCTCAATTAAATGAAATAGCATATACAAATGCCTAGCACGATACTTGTCACACAATACATCATCAACATGTGAGCTTCTTCTCTCTCCTCTTTTCCCAAATAGCTAAAAGTAAACTTTCAGAATAAGGGATAAAGAGAAGACATTAAAAAGCAGCCAGAGGAGAGTAGGTCACATAAAAGACATCAAGAATCAGAGAGGCAATGGGGTTCCCAACACTAGCACTAAAAACGAGAAATAAGAACAATTCTTTAATATTCTGATGGAAAAAAGAAATTCTGATCTAGAATTTTATAACCAAACTATCATTCTGTTGTGAGGATTGAAAAAAGACATTCCTAGACACAGAAGGACATAAGCGCAATTTTCTTAGGAAACTACTAGTGATGTGCCCCACCAAAATGGAGGAATAAACCAGAAAAGACGAAGACAATGGAATTCAAGAAAGAGGTGAATTAAAACAGGAGAACAGTGGAGGAAAATCCCAGGAAAACGAAAAAAGGAAAGTCTTGGGAAAACTGCGGCAGGCCTAGAGAGTAACCAGATCAGATGGGAGCAGGGCGAAAAAAGCAATGGGGACGGAAATCTCCAAGCTCAAAAGGAACTCATGTGTTTGACCAGATGGAAAACATCTTGACTGGCACATGGCAGTGATTCTGGAGATTTTGGATAGAAATACATGGACAACTAAGCAAAGGGGGGCAGTGTGTGGAAGCAATTAACCCCAGGAAAAAATGAAAGGTTGTGATAGAATAAAGCCACGAGCTGGCACAGCAGTGAGTGATATTTGTAGTCATAATATTATGTACACTATTGATTTAACCCAAAATTGTGATATAATTATTCATAGAATCAGAGGAAATAAAGGGTACAATACAGGAGTACAATGTCCCTTCTACTATGCAGTAAGTCAAGAGATAATGAGTAAAACTGATTCATCAAAAGATAGCAATTAAACCATATTCAACAGGTGAGGGCAGCCACCTTTTGGGAGCAGGGCTGGTGATGGGACAAGACTGGAACTGTACTACTTCACTTGTAAACATGTGTAAAATGACTTAAAAAATATTTTATCTTAGAAAATTAAATTTGCATATCATTCAAGATTTGATCCATTCTCATATCACACACACTATTATATGATAACAGTTACTCCTTGTTACAACAAATTCTTTTCATAAGCATATTTTTTTCACTGAATAATATTCTATTATATGGATATCAATCGTAACTTTTCTTTTGCTTTCAGACATTGAGGCTGCAGGTGATCTTTAAAAACCTCTCCAATACCGGCCCAATATTACCTATAACCACCTATTGCTTAAATGTAAATCCCCTTTGTTCCTGAGTTACAGGAAATTGATGGATGATCCAGATTTGCACAATGGCATTATGATGACTATGCATCATGAATGATCTGGTGGGGCGTCAGAGTTCTGTACTGATTACTAGTCATACTCGCAAACCTGAAAGGTTCATACATCAGGAGATCTTCCCATGTATTAAAACTAAAATCAAACAGAAACATTCCACATATTTTCTTATTGGAAAATCTAAGTCTGTAGAGATGATTAGGGCTTCTCCCTACGAGGTGTCCCTAATTACTCATCTCCATCTTATCAAACCACTGTCCAAGCAAATTAGATTCATCAACAAATGGGAAATACATGTCTGTTCTATCAAGATTTCTGGCAGAAGTCTGAGATAGAAGATGCTGCTTGGGGCCGGCCCAGTGGTGCAGCAGTAAAGTGCGCATGTTCCACTTCGGCAGTCCGGGGTTCGCTGGTTCGGATCCCAGGTGCGGACATGGCACTGCTTGGCACACCATGCTGTGGTAGGCGTCCCACATATAAAGTAGAGGAAGATGGGCATGGATGTTAGCTCAGGGCCAGTCTTCTTCAGTGAAAAGAGGAGGACTGGCAGCAGTTAGCTCAGGGCTAATCTTCCTCCAAAAAAAAGAGAAGATGCTGCTGAAGGACTTACTAAATGAGTTTGTAAACATTATTTAAAAGAAGAGGGAACTGGAGAGGGCACTGGGTTGCTTAGGAGGAAAGAGAGGTTAGGTTCCTGAAGGGGAACCATGTTAACTAGTATAAAAATATTTTTTCCAGGAGTGGCGCAGTGGCGTAGTGGTTAAGTTTGGCGTGCTCCACTTCAGAGGTCCAGGTTCGTGAGTTTGGATCCCAGGCACAGACCTACACTACTCATCAAGCCAAACTGTGGCAGCAACCCACATATAAAATAGAAGATGGGCACAGATGTTAGCTCAGGGCCACTCTTCCTCAAGCAAAAAGAGGAGGATTGGCAACAGGTGTTAACTTGGGGCCAATCTTCCTCACCAAAATATACATATATATATATATATATATATTTTTTTTTTTTTCCCCCAAACCTGGTCTCAATCAGGCCTTCTTTTTACATTATATAATTCATAATCTTTTTGTGGGAACAAGTAAGGATTCTTGATGAAATCCATAAGCAATTTTCTGATGGATTTTAATCTGCTTAAGACCGCTTCAGAGAAACTTGTTATCCAACCACTTGGCCCTCTAACAGTTATCTGTAAGTTAAGATTGTAAAGATCTTTAACCAGACATTCTTTACTTTTTCCAACAATGATTATCTAAGCACTTCTTTTTTCCATAAATATCTCCAGCAAGACAGCAATTCTGAATTGGCTTAAGAAACTTTTTTCTTTAGAGTAAGGGTAAGCGAACTTTGACACTGCTTATAACCAAACTGTCTGAAAGCTTTTGTTTTGCTTTCTTTAAACACCAGAAAGCATCATGACGAGGAAAGCAAATGTTTACATGTACTAAAGGTACAAATGACTCTATATGAGCAAAAGTAAACAGCATCTCACCTGAGCCATGGCTTTGATACTTGCAGAAAAGTACCAGTCCTCCTCTGGGTCCTCTTTTAGAAAACGGCAGAGCTGGGGGAGCAAAAGAACTACATAAGATCCCACTTGCCTCACAACTCCCAGAATGATCATTTCTCCTCGGTTCACTTCACACAAACACCTGAGGGGGATTAGTGAGAAGAATGGGCAAATCTCTCGTTATCCTCAACTCCAAAAACCTCAAGTTTTGACTGGAGCAGGACAGATTTGGACAACCCGAGATGGTTTGGAAAACATAGCTTATATGTATACATGAATACACACAAAGATAAAATTTTTTAATACAAATTTTAGCATATTATACACACTGTTACACATACTGTTGTTTTTATTTAATATATCTTGGCTCGGATCCCAACTAGTACATACAGAGCTATATAATTCTCTTAGCTATGTTGTATTCCGTTAAAAGATAGACTTTATTGAACTAATTTGCTGCCAATGATCATTTGGGTTGTTTCCAGTCTCTCACTATAACAAACAATGCTGTAATAAATATTCTTGTACATATACCATTTTACCTGTACATGAATTCTGAATAATTTCTAAAACTTGACCATATGCATTTTAGTTTGGATGTACATTGGTTAAATCAGTTTTCAATGATCTTGGATTGTACAATCAGGGTCCCAAGTCCTGACCAAGAAACAACTGATTGATAAACCAGGTCCTCTAATTTTGCCTAGTTGAGAAGACTCAACTCAAATCCAGAAAAGTAAACAAAGCCATATTACTGAAACTTTAGGAAGATATTAAAATTAGCATAACAATAGGAAGGAATTAAAAAGTACAGGAAAAAACGTAGAAATGGATTAAACCCACATCACTGATGCTTTAGAATAGATTTTGACTCTAAGTGTAGTAATAAAAATTGTAATAATTGTGTATATTCTGTGTGCTTAAGACATTTAAAATGTGCAAAAGAGTAAGTTATACTAAAAGACTATTATTAGTCTAAATTGTTTAAAGGGAGTAACTAAATCTGTGATTGATGTTTAAATGTTTAAGAAAATTTGGGTTTGTTTATTAGATATAGAATATAATAAAATGAGCATTATAAAACTACAAAAGGCAGTGAGCATTCCTCTCTAAGTACAAAGCTCCTTGATCATTAAACAATTTATCAACAATTTCATGCAAAACTGACCACCGAGGAAGCAGCACCATGTTGTTAATTATTTGATGGCTTCTACCCTTAGGCACTCACTACATCCCCCCAGGAGTATACATATTCCAGGAAATGAAAACCAAAGTAATCCACAAATTTCTCTTCCTTAAAACCTGAAAGTACTCCTTTAATATTATTATTGCTATTTATTAAGCTTTCAGTATTCTTTTATTACTCACACAGCCTCTTCTGTGCCAGGAATTGTACTAGATACTAAACAATCAAGAGTAATCCAGAAGACTTGGAAAGAGAGTTCCTTCTCCCATAGTCCTCACTTTAAGTCCCCTTTTCTGGTCCCTACTCCTGGACTCTCCCTGGTTAAAGGGATGTCCTCATGTGCTGCATCGTCCAAGCGGAATGGGCAGGAAACACGCTTACTTCAATAGCTCCATATTGTGTTTGTCACATTCCCAACCCTCTTCATCGTTGCCCCTAGGGAGTGTCCTCTCAGGCTGAATTCTTGCATCTGGGGGATCTGCTCCTCCCTTTTAAAACCACCCATCTCTGTGGCTAAGACTGTAGTATGCTTGCAAAATGACCATGCCTGGAGTATGGAGCACTGCCAAAAGATACCACTACAGAGAAGCGGGTCCTTTGACAAGTAGTAAATAACTTAAAATTGGGGGGAATTTTGCACTCTTCTAAATAATAAACTTATCTTTTAATAAAAAATGTTTTAAATTCCTTCCAGCATTATCCTGATAATCTCCTGTATGCTAGTAATTGTATTTGTGTGTTAGTAACAGAGACCTGAAAAGCAGTTTAATTTTTCTTATATAATGAGAAGGACAGAGGTAGGTTATCGGCTGGCCTTAGCCCCCACGGTTGTTTTAGACACCATATCTATCATACAATTAAAAATTACTAGACATGCAAGGAGATAAAAACAGAAAATAGGAGCAGAACCACAGATAATTCAGATATTGGAGTCAGCAAACAAATAATTTAAAATCTCTATAATTAAAATGTTGAAGACAACCCAGGAAAAGATAGGCAAATGGATAAGAGGAAGAAATCAAACAAAATTGAAATCTATAAAAAAGAATCAAGAAGACAATCTAGATCAACAGATTAAGAAATTAAGAAGTCATTGCATGGTTTTAACATGAGGCAGACAAGCAGAAGACAGAATTGCTGAACTCAAAGACAAGTAAAAAAAAAAAAAATCCATGTGAAGTAGAGAGGAAAAAAGAACAGAATTGACTATAAAAGACACATGGCACACAGGTAAAAGATCTGCCATACATGTAAGTTGAGTCTCAGAAGGAGAAAATAGATTGGAGAGGAACGAATATTCGATAGACTAACTGATCAAAAGCCTCAAGAAGAGTCTCAAGAAACTCAGCAAACCTGAATAAAAATAAAAAAAAAAAGGAAAAGAAAACAAACACATAAAACAAAAAGCAAAACCACAACCAAGCACATCATAGTCTAACTGTTGAAAACCAAAGAGAAAGGAAAAAAGTCTTGAAAGTACCCAGAGGAGAAAAAGACATTACCAAGAGCACTGATGAAAATAAGAAACAGTGAATAAAAAAGGGAATAAAAAAGGGAACATAATTACAGATGCCAGAGGCATTAAAAAGATGATAAGAAAATACTAATACCTTTATGTTCTTAAGTCTGGAAGCTTAGATGAAATAGACAAATTCCTTAAAAGACATGCTAAAGCTGACAAAACAAACAAAAACAACAGAACATTTGAAGAGTTAAATTGATTCCATAATTTAAAATCTTCCTATCAAGAAAATTTCAGGCCCGGATAGCTTCACCAGTGAATTCTTCCAAATTTAAGGAATAAGTTTAGTCTTACATATAGTGAATAGAGAAACACAGTGAATTCTTCCCAACTCATTTTATGAGGCTACCTATAAGCCTGATACCAAAACTTAACAAAGACATTAGAAGAAAAGAAAATTATGGGCCAATATTTCTCATGAACATACATGCAGAAATTTTACACAAAATATTAGGAAATCTAACCCAGTGAAGTTAAAAAAAAAAAAACCGTCTAATACATCATGGTCCACTAGGATTTATTTCAGGAACACAAGTTTGGTTCAACACTTGAAAATCGACGTAATTTACCACATTAATATATAAAAAAAGAAAACCATAGGATCCTCTCCATGCACAGAAAATGCGTTTGTCTAAATTCAGCCCTCATTAATGTGAAAAAGTCTTAGTAAATGAGAAAGAGCACTTCCTCAACTTGACAAACAGCACCTACAGAAGGTGTTTTGCAGGCGTTAGCTATAAGGACAATATACAAAAAGCAATTGTGCTTCTGGCGACAAACAATTGGAAAATAAAAAAAATGAAATACCATTTACAGTTTCAACAATAAACATCAAATACGAGGTATAAATTTAACAAAAGATGTGCAATGAAAACTACAACAAATTGTTGAAATTAAAGACCTTAACAAATGTATATATTTACTATATTTATTAGTTGGAAGATTCACTATTGATAAGATGTCAATTCTCCCCAAATCAACATCCAGATTCACAAACAAAATCCCAACAAGGATTCTTTGTTTTTGGTGACAATTAACAAGTTGATTCGAACATCAATAGGAAACCGAAAGGACTTAAAATAGCCAAGTCAGTCTTGAAAAAGAAGGAAAAAAGTTGGAGGACTAATACCACAGATTTTAAGACAGTGGTACTGACAAAGAGACAAAACAGAATACAGTCCAGACAGAGAGTCACATATATAATATCACTTGATTCATGATAAAAGCTCTTTGCAATTCAGATGGGCAAGGACGGTGTTTTCAGTAAGTAGTGCTGGAATAACTGAGCACTTGAAGGGAAAACAATTAACCCTTAGCCCTGTCTTTCACCGTACACAAAAAATTAATTCAAGATGCATCACAGATTCCAATGTGAATGCTACATCTATAAAGCTTCTAAAAGGAAACGTAAGAGAATATCTTCAAGATCTTGCAAATAAGCAAAGATTTCTTTTCAAGATATAAAAAAGCACTAATCATAAAAGAGAAAGGGCTAAAAACCTGCTGGAAAAATGGGGAAAGATCTAAATAGGCAATAACATACATAAAAAAGGTAAAAAAATGTTCAAGCACACTCATAATTAAAGAAATAAGAAAACACTGAGACACTATTTCTCATTAAAAACTAAAAAGCACGACCTACATCCTGTTGGCTAGGCTGTGGGGAAAACAGGCCCTCTTACACATTGTAAGTGGAAATGAAAACTGGTACCACAGTTCTAGAGGGCAATTTAGTAATACCTGACACAACTGCAAACACACTTACCTTTTGACCCAGCAATTTCACTTCAAGGAATCTACCCGAAGATATGCCTCCAGCAATACAAAAATACACATACAAAGTTATTTATTGCAGCACTGTTTCTAGTAGCAAAATACTGTACATGACCTAAATGCCCACAATAGGAGAGTGGTTGAATAAACTTTAATAAATCCATATACTGGAATATTATGCAGCTGTAAAAAAAAAAAAAAAGAATTGAGTATCTCTTTGAATTGTGGTGGAGTAATGTCCAAGAGATATCATTAAGTGAAAAAAGCAATGTTCAAGAGAGCACCTACAGTATGTTATCTTTAACGCAATAAAAACAGAAGGTCAGGGGCTGGACATGGCACTGCTCATCAGGCCATGTTGAGGCAGCATCCCACATGTCACAACTAGAAGGACCCACAACTAAAAAATATACAGCTACGTACTGGGGGGATTTGGGGAGAAAAAGCAAAAAGAAAAAAAGATTGGCAACAGTTGTTAGCTCAGGTGCCAATCTTTAAAACAAACAAAAAAAAGAAAGTCATTCAAAAGAATACATGTATCTGCTCATTTGTGTAAAAAAAATACCAGATGAATAAGGCAGAAAGTAAAGAGACTGATTATGTTCAGGGAGTGGGTAGGAACCACATTAATGTCTTCATACTCAAAATATTCTGACATGCTACCATCAACTAGGATGTGGGGGAACCCAAAGAGTAACACACAAAGATAAATGCATGAAAAATGAGTAACAAAACTACACTGAAGAGGGTGGCTAAGAAAAGAACTAAATGGAATAACTTTGGAAACATTTTTGACGACACACTGAAAGGTGAAAAAAAAAAGCTGCACACAAATAAAAGCTGCACACAAATACTTTACTGTCGTTAGTAAAATTGTTTTTTACACAAGTATGGGTTAGCAATTCTGAAACTACTTTACATGTATTCCAGGATATGTGTAAAAAATTATTGATATTAAGAAGCAGGTTTTTCACTGTTGGAGAAAGGAGTTACAAATAAAGAAACGGCCAAACCTGTTCGGAGACAGCTCCCCGGATCTTCAGTGTTTCTGGACATCTTGTGATCAGAAGCACTAAGTGCTACTATTTTGAACTATTTCTCCAAGATGTTTATATAATGAACAGCCTTGGAAGACAGACAGTTTCCTTCTAGAGCAAAGGGCAGGCATACTTACTGCCTATTATAAAGATTCAGGTTACCTAAATTCAAGGGAGAACACAAGTACCCATGTATTTTGCATCACTCTAGGGGTGCAAGTGAGTCAGTGCAAGAAAATGTTCATACTCTGACTATTGTTCTGAGCAATAAACTGTCTTTCATCTCTGACTCAGGAGTCTCATGTCTTCTGCCAGCATTGTGAAACTGTGGCAAGCTAACTTGTTAACTTACAAGTAGGGTAAAAATCTCAGTTTTTGACAGAAATTCAAAGTTCTTGACAGGATCCTGTGGTATTGGATTGGAATTGAAAGTATCAGTATGAATCGGTGTTTTTTAATATATAAAAATAAACAGATAAATATATAAAGATGTGTGTATATACATTTGTATATTTTCAGGCTCTGTCCACTGACAGGAACTAGAGCAATTACACCTAGATAGCAATGAGCACATGCAGGGCCCAGAGCTTGGTTTATAAATTCATTCTCCAATAAAAGAAACCAGCGCTCCTAGGAGAAACTGTTGATTCCAGGGCTGGAAAAGGAAAATACAAGATGGACCCTGGAACATCTTGGTGCCAGAAAGTAAGAAAGCACTCAAAAATTGATGTCATGTTGAAAGGACCCTGGAGCCAACTTGAAGGAGTTCCTAATGGCCAAATCTGGGACAATCTGAGCAACAAACTATATAACAATAAACTCAGAGAATAATACAAATATCCATGAGTTCATAAATAAACAACTGAATAACACATGAGGAATAAGGGACAGCTCTTCTTTACAGAAGAACTTGAATTAATAAATGTAGAAGGGGGCCAGCCCAGCGGCGCAGTGGTTAAGCACAGATGTTCTGCTTTGGCAGCCCAGGGTTTGCTGATTTGGATCCCCGGTGTGGACAAGGCACCACTCAGCAAGCCATGCTGTGGTAGGCGTCCCACATATAAAGTAGAGGAAGATGGGCACCGATGTTAGCTCAGGGCCAGTCTTCCTCAGCAAAAAGAGGAGGACTGGCAGCAGATGTTAGCTCTGGGCTAATCTTCCTCAAAAAATTTTAAAAAATAAATGTAGAAGGAATGATGGAAAGAGAAAATCACCACTAGGCAAACATCACAGTAATAACTGTTACAGACAAGAATTATCAATGGATGTTAAAATTAATGAGGGACTATGATGAGAAACAGTATTTTTGCATAGTCTCAAAGCATCTCCCCACAAGATACTTACTAATTAAAAAGGGAAAAATAGTAATTTTACAAAGGAGAAACCTGGCAGACAGCACCTTAACCAAGTGAGCAAAGTTAACATTACCAATAATGAGATATATTGATATCAAATAACTCCTGATACGACACACTGAGGAGAACAGAACATCATTTCTGCGATCTTTTTACCAAAAATGCACAGTCTAAATTTAACCATGAGGCAACAGTAGACAAATGTTCAAAAAGGTCAAGGTCATGAAAGATAAAAAGGATTAAAGAACCATGTCAAGACTGGAGAAGACTAATAAGACAAGACAATCAAATCCATGTGGGATCTTACATTGGATCCTGGAACAGAACAGGGCACTGATAACACAATTAGCAAAATTTACAGGAGGTCTGTGAAGTGGTCCAAAGTCTTGTATTAGTGTAAATTTCCTGGTTTTCATAACTGTGCTGTATGCACCTGAGTGAGAGTATGTAGGAATTCTTTACGCTATGTTTAAAACATGAAAATAGTTTTTTAAACTGAAAAAATTAAAAAGGGGCAAGTGGGTTAAAAGACTTGAACAGACACTTTAAAAACAGGATGTTGGGGCCGGCCCGTGGCTGAGTGGTTAAGTTCGCCTGCTCAGCTTTGGTGGCCCAGGGTTTTACGGTTTCGGATCCTGGGTGTGGGCATGGCCCCGCTCATCAGGTCATGCCAGGGCAGCATCCCACATGCCACAACTAGAAGGACCCACAATTAAAATATGCGACTATGTACTGGCGGGATTTGGGGAGAAAAAGCAGAAAAAAAAAAAAAGAAGAAGATTGGCAACAGTTGTTAGCTCAGGTGCCAATGTTTAAAAAACAAAAACAAAAATAGGACGTCTAAATGACCAATAAATGTACGAAAAGGCGCTGAACATCATTACACATCAAGGAAACGCAAAGCACAACTGCGATGAAACTCCACTACACAACGACCAGAACAGTTAAAATAAAAGACCGACAATATCAAATAATGGAGATGACGTGGAGCAAATGAAACTCTCATACATTGCTAGATGGAGTACAAATTGGTACAAGCACATGAGAAATTGGTACTATCTCTTAAACATATGCCCACCCTATGATCTAGAATTCTACTCCTAAATATCTACCCAAGGGAAAAGCATTTATGTGTTTACCAAAACCATAGTAGAATGTTCAGAGCAGCAACACAATTTGTAATAGCCCAAAACTGGAAATTATCAAATGTATCAACAGTGTAATCAATTAATAAATTGCAATATATCCCCAAATGTAATGAGAACTAAGTGCAATTACATTCAACATAAGTACAATTGCACTCAACAACATGGATGAATCTCACAGACATAATGTGGAACAAAAGAAGCCAGGCATAAAAGCACAGGCTATATAATTCCATTTATATATGAAATTCAAGAATGGGTAAAACTAATGGTGATAGAATTCTAAATAGTGATTCTGGGAGAGAAATAACTGGAATGCTGGCAAAGCTCTTTATATTGATTTAGGAAAATGTTACTTAGCTGTATACTTCAGATTTGTGCACTTTACTGTATATATGCTGTATCACAAAAATTAAAAAAAAAACTATCAGAACCGTGTTTTGGTAGGGATATGGAGGAATGAGATATTTCAAACATTACTGTGCAGGTATAAATTTGTGCATCCACTTTGGTAATATTTTGGCACTATTTAGTAAAGTGGAAGATACCATATGACCCAGCAATTCGACTGGTAGGGAGATAAACTCGTGCACGTGTACCCTGTGTAAAAGAATGCTCGTGGCAGCAATGTTTATAAAGTAAAATACTAGAAATAATTCAAATGTCCATCATTACTAGAAGGGATGACTAAATCGTAGTATACTTCAAAAGATGGAATACAACAGAGCAAATAAAATGAATGAACAGCTATTATATCTAAGATGGATAATTCTCAAAAACATAGTTGTACAAATAAGCAAAATAAAAGATAAAAAAGTATGGCAGAATGCATATAAAGTTTACAAACGGGGGGAAACTACAGTATAACGCTTAGAGAGATATACAGAAGTGAAAAAAACTCATACATTTATCCAATTACACAAACATCATCACAAAACCACCATGGGGACATATAGCTAGACGCAACCACAGCCAAAGCAACAGGGTCGCAAACCCAGAGCCTCAAACTGTCACGTACGCACAATCACACATTTACTAAGAGGACACTCAGTCACCGTCACACTAACCATAGATAAAACCACACCATATTTGCAAGGCCCCCCACCTATACTCTGCAGCACACGGTCATAGAATCAAACACCCAACGGGGACAAACGCTATCACATCCACCGAGTCACAAGCTCCCCACAGCCGCACACACAATGCCGCACGTGGTCCCAATCACGCACACACCATAGGGTCGCATCTGGTCACATCAGCACAGTCACAGCCTCCCAGACTGTGCTGCACACGGTTATCATCGGAACCACACACTCACCACAGGAACAGCCAGTCACAACCACACGGGCATTCACCACATACCATCACACAGACACAGTCACACAACTTCAACCTCACCTCCTCCGCCATACAAAGCCGAGGCTCGGGCTCCGGCTCCGGCCCCGCCCTCTCCTCAGGTCCTCACCGCGGGCCTTCCAGGCTTCCAAAGCAGCAGACCGCAACAGTTGCCGGTGCAGACCTGAGGGTCCCGCCAGCGCGTGACTTTGAGGCTGAATTCACGCGAGGATAACGCACATGCCGAGGGGTCTTCTGGGAAATGTAGTCAGAGACGTACCTGTGCCGGACAAAATGGCTCCCGAGAGTCGGGATTCCTCTTAGAGTTTGGCGCGCCCCCTCGTCAAACCCCGCGCCGGGGGCGTCAGGGAACCTGGCTCAGTCTCGGGCCGTAGCTCCCGAAGAAGTCCACCCCTATGCGTTTGAAATGGGCTTCCTTCTCAGACTCGTCCTACTATTCCCGAGTTGAAGAGGCTCAGGAAGAGGAGGGTTAGTTTGCAAGGGAAGATAATTCGCACCGCCGAGCCTTCTGGGAAATGTAGTTCGGAGCAGGAAAAGCGGTGGATGGACCGCTTAATTCTCTTGATTCTTCACAGCCTTCGCCTGGCCACACTCGGGAGACTTCTGAAAGTGCCCCTGCCCCCAAGGAATCCACAGGCTTCCTGGGTCGCCGTTTTGGCCTTTGGGCGTAAGTTTGGCTTGGGGTTCCTCAGTGAATTAGAGTTGTGGGACCTCAGCTTCTGAGACCCAAAGCTCGTTAGGGAGCCGGAAGGGGAGGAGACCGGGAACCTGCAAAGGGATTGGAGAGGTGAAGAGGAGGAATCGCTAAAAGTGAAACGGGGTTGGGGAGGCCAAAAGGGAGAAGTTTCCGAAATTGCTAAGGGGGCTAGTGTTCTGTGCTCTGACTGCTGTGTGAGAGGCTGGGTCTGAAGAGAATGAGGGAGTCGTGAGGCAGACTATTCAGGAAGCGAGTAATGAGAATCCGGGTGCTGGGGGTAGTAGAGAGAGGGAGAACTTGGATTCAGGATTTTATTGGTGGGCGTGTGTGTAATTGGTAATTTAAATGAGTATCACTGTATATATGGCTGGGATTGTATTTTGGAGAGTAATCTCTGAGCCTCATCCGTAAGACGATAACAAGGATAGATCTTCTTGGAGCATCAATTTTTTTTTTTTTTTTTTTTTTTAAGATTTGATGGGAGAAATGTCAAAAGTTCAGAAATAGCCAGAGTAAAACCAGTGAATCTCCGAAGTGATAATTAGTAAAAGTTTGTTGTGCACACACCGAAAGACAGTTGGCCAACCGAGAGCACTCAAAAACCAAAACAAGGCTTGGGGGTATATTGTTAGAAGGTAGCTTATATCACAGTGATTGGTTATCATATTAGAATTTTCTTAAATGATAGAGAATTGGTCAGTGTTTACCTCCTATGGAACTTGGGAAGCAGTTTAAGGTTTGCTTTTGATTTCCAGAGACATAAGCAAGAAATGACCCAGGTCAAGTGAGTTTTGCAAACTAAGCTAAATTAAATTTTATTTGTGACTAAACTGATTTTATCTGCTCAGGAAATTTTCCAGGCTTGTCTCTATTTGTTTTTAGTAAAGGTTACTTAATTGAGCTGATAAATAACTTAAAGCTAGACTTTTATGTAAAACCAGAAGCATCTATTATGGAGTAGAAATGAGAACAGCGTTGTTTTCTTAAGAAAGAAAGTCCATTTGAAAGGAACTTTTTTCTTTTTGTGAGGAAGATTGGCCCTGACCTAACATCTGTTGCCAATCTTCCTCTTTTTGCTTGAGGAAGTTTGTGCCTGAGCTAATAAGCGTGCCAATCTTCCTCTATTTTTTTTGTGTGGGATGCAGCCACAGCCGTGGCTAGATGAGCCTGATCTGGACCTGTGAACCCTGGGGGGAAGCTGAGCACCTGAACCTAACCATTATGGCACCAGCCAGCCAGAAAGGAACTTTTCAAAATAATTAATTAATTAATTAAATTCTTTTTGAGGGAGATTAGCCCTGAGCTAACGTCTGCTGCCAGTCCTCCTCTTTTTGCTGAGGAAGACTGGCCCTGAGCTAACAACCGTGCCCATCGTCCTCTGCTTTATATGTGGGTCGCCTACCACAGCATGGCTTGTTAAGTGGTGCGTAGTTCTGCACCTGGGATCCCAACCAGCGAACCCCAGGCTGCCAAAGCGGAAGATGTGAGCGTAACTGCAGTGCCGCGGGTGGACCCCAAAAGGAACTTTTTTTATGGAGTGCTTGCTCTTACTTAGAGCCCAGACCCTGGAGACATAGCCATTCAATCTTCTGTGTAGTTTTTAGAGTCCTGGGGGAAGGGTGTAGATGTAAGGAAGCTGATTTGTGAAGTCCTGGACTACGAAATAAAGTTTGAAGTGTAGTGTTGACAGTTGTAAATAGCCCAGAAATGAAGTAAGCAGTATTATTCCCATTTTCTGTAGAAAAAGCCATAGCTCAGAGAGAGCAAGGAATGTAAGCTTGAAGTTCTTCAAGGAGCCTATTGAGATCAACTGACTTACTAATTGCTTCTGGTTACCCCCAAGCCAGGTGGATTTTGTTAAGTATAAAAATAAATTGCTTCTAGCTGCAAAGATGCTTTCTCCAAGTACAGTTACTTTTAAAGTAATTTTAAATAAAAGGAGAAAGTAAGATAGGTGGGTATAAAATTCATGTAAACAAACTTCATATATACAAACAAAACCTTGGAATAGTATAAAATGCTTCAGAATAATCCTAGCAAGAAATAAATAGAATATATATAAGAAAAAGTTTAAAACACTATGAAGGACACAAAAAAAGACTTAAATGAAAATTTTACCCTATTGACTTGAAATCCTTACCATCATAAACAGCTCATTTTAAATTAATTTATGAATTTAACATGAAATCGTGAAAATATGCTTTTATAAATAGGGGTTATTCTGAAGTTCAAGTGGAAAGATAAAGGTAAGAATAGAAAATATCTGGAAAAGAAAGCGGGGCCGGGGAGTGGACATTTGGGGCTAGTCTTACTAGATAAAACATACTCTAAAACTTCAAAAATTGGATTAATATGAGATTGTCATCTGACTATACAGACCAATAGAACAGAATAGAGAATCCAAAAATAGAACCAAATAAAGGACTTTAGTGTGTGGTGAATAGAGCCTTTCAAATCAGTTGGGTAAAGATGGACTTTTCAATAAAGATAATAGGGACAATTTCCTAGCTTTTCTGGAAAAAAGAGAATGGATTATGCCATGTACTGAATTCAGAGTTAACTCCAAATGTGTCGAAATTTAAAATAAAAATATTAAATTACAAAGACTGAAAACTTTGAGTGAATTTCTTTATAACCATGAAATGAGGAAGGCCTAACTTCAGAATCCGAAAACCAACACATAAAAGATTGGTCATCCCTACTACATCAAAGAAAAGGTTAATGTGACAGACTGGAAAAATATTTGCATTTTATGTTACAAACAAATGGCTAATCTCCCTAATATATAAGGAAGCACCAAAAAAAATTGCTTAATAAAAAGGTTAACAATCCAATAAAAATGGAGAAAGAGATTAACAAATAATACACAGAACAGAATCTACATATGCGTAAATATATATATATATATGAAATACACTCAACTTCATTCATAATTAGATAAATGCTATTGAAACTGTATAGAGAGGGGCCGGCCTGGTGGTACAGCGGTTAAGTTCACCTGTTCTGCTTTGGCAGCCCAGGGTTCACCGGTTCTGGATCCCAGGTGTGGACATGGCACTGCTTGGCATGCCATGCTGTGGTAGGCGTCCCACATATAAAGTAGAGGAAGATGGGCACAGATGTTAGCTCAGGGCCAGTCTTCCTCAGCAAAATGAGGAGGACTGGCAGCAGATGTTAGCTCAGGGCTAATCTTCCTCAAAAAAAACCCCACAAAACTGTATAGAGACACTGTTTCTTATGCACTAGATTGGCAAAAATTACCCAAATTGGAAAATTTATATTGGGGGAGAGGGACTGCAGATAGGTACAAACTTTCTGAGGGCAATTTGGGAGCTTCTTTCAAAATTCCAATTCCATTTAACCTTTGAGCAATCCCATCTCTGGAATTTCATCTAAGGATCTAGTTACACAATGATGCATATCCAAGGTTATTCATGTAGCAGCCTTCACAATACAAAAATATTGGAAATAGCCATAAATAAGCTGCTGAAAATAGTGCAACACTATGCACTTGGAGAAAAAAATGAGAGCGCTGTCTATGGCCTGATATGAAAAGCCTTCAAGGTGCATTAAGTAAAGGAAAAACAAGATGCAGAACCTTATGGTATAATATGCTACTTTTTGTATAAAAGAGGGGGGAATAAGAATAAATACTTGTTTTCACAAAGAACTGAAATTTTCATAAGAAACTAATAAAAATGATTTCTTTGGCAAACATTGGGGGCAATAGTGTGTGGAGGGACAAAGAAAGGAGTAATTTTTCACTCTATTCTTTTTGGGAACATATTCTATCTACATAAGTTTTTATTCATTGTCATCTTTACACGAGAAGGAAGAGTTGACTTTTTGTGTTCCAGTCATTGGGTATGTTTCTTTCCAGAAATGTATCATGACCATTTTCTTGTCAATTTCCTTGGTTTCCTCGAAAGCACTCTTGTTTTTCTAATTTTAATCCTCTGATCACTAAAACAAATAATTAACAACAACAACAACAACAAAAATACTAGTGAATTGTTTTTCCACTTGTCTTTTTACTTTTATTTTTCCTTAACTATGAAATGAGTACTTGTTTTAGCAGTTAAGAGAGGTAATATATGAAAGTGTTGGGACAGTGCCCCCGAGTCCATATTAGGTACACAGTAAATACTCATTGAACCTAACCCACTTGTCTTTTTAAAATTAGGTTTCTGTCATTGACCATCTTTTCTTAATCTGTACATATTTTTTTAGCAACCATATCCCACTACCATGGCTTCAACAACATTTACTGACTCATGACCAACAAATTTATTTGCATTCTAGGCCTGTCTTTCTGTTTTTTATAATTGTGGCAAATTATACATAAGATAAAATTACCATTTTAATCATTTTTAAATGTATACACCTATACAGTGGCAGTACGTTCACCTTGTACAACCACCAGCACTGTCTCCAGAACTATTTCATCATCCTAAACTGAAACTCTGTACCTAATAAACAATAATTTGCTATCCCCCCTCCCCTCAGCCCCTGATAACCACTTTGTTACTTTCTGTCTCTATGAATTTGACCATTCTAGGTACCTCTCATATAGTGGAACCATACAATACTTGTTCCTTTGTGTGTCACTTATTTAGCTTAGCATATACTGTTTTCATGGTTCATCCATGTTGTAGCCTGTATTAGAGTTTCATTCCTTTTGAAAGCTGACTATTTCATTGTGTGTTTATACCACATTTTGTTTATCCATTTATCTGTTGAAGGACACTTGGGTTGTTTCCAGCTTTTGGCTTTGTGAATAATGCTGCTGTGAACATGGGTGTACAAATATCTCTTTGAAACCTTGCTTTCAGTTCTTTTGTGCGTATACCTAGAAGTGAAATTGCTGGATCATATGGTGATTAAATGTTTAATTTTTTGAGGAACCACCATACTGTTTTCCACAGTTGCTGCACCATTTTACATTCCCACTAACAGTGCACAAGGGTTCCAATTGCTCCATATCCTCACCATCACTTGTTATATTCTGGCTTTTAAATAAATGGTATCTCATTGCAATTTTGATTTGCATTTCCGTAGTGATTATTGATGTTGAGTATTTATTTGTGTACCTATTCGCCATCTATATATCCTCTTTAGAGAAGCATGTATTCAAGTCCTTGGTGCTTTTTAGATCAAGTTGTTTGTTTTATTGTTATTGAGTTGTAGGGGTTCTTTGTATAGTCTGGATATTAATCTCTCATCACATAAATGATTTGTAAATATTTCCCCCCATTCTGTGGGTTACCTTTTCACTCTGTTGATAGTGTCCTTTGATGCACAAAAGTTTTTAATTTTGATGAAGTCAGATTTGTCTGTTTTTTCTTTTGTTGCCTGTGCTTTTGGTGTCATGTCCAAGAAATCACTGCTAAATCCAATTTCATGAAGATTTTTCCTCATATTTTCTTCTAAGTTTTATAGTTTTAGCTCTTTTGTTTAGATCCTTGATCCATTTCAGTTCATTTTTTATGTGCTATAAGATTAGGGTCCAACTTCATTCTTTGGCATGTGGATATCCAGTTTCCCCAGCACCATTAGATTATTTCCAGGCTTATGCTAGCATAAACATATTTGTAATAGATATCCTTGTTGTGTGGAGGGTTCCCAGACCATCCTAAGGATTGATGATTTGGTTGAAGGACTCAGAAGACCCAGAAAAGTTGTTATACTCGTGTCTATGGGTTATGTTATACTCATGCCTAAGGATAGAGATGAAAACCAGCAAAGAAAAAACGAGCATAGGGTAGAGACCAGGAGAGAACAGACACAAGGTTCCAGTTGTCTTCTCCTAGTGGAGTTGTACAGATAGCCCTTAATTCTGCCAGCAGTGATGTATGACAGCATGTGCAAAGTGTTGCCAACTATGATAGTTTACTTGAGCCTTGGTGTCCAGGATATTTTTTTCATCTATTTCCCCCCTTTTTTATGGAGCTCATAATAGTTCATAACATTGTGAAATTTCAGTTGTACATTATTATTTGTCAGTCACCATATAAATGTTCCCCTTTACCCCTTATGCCCACCCCACAACCCCCTTCCGCTCTGGTAACCACTAATCTGTTCTCTTGGTCCATGTGTTAGTTTCTCTTCCACTTATGAGTGAAATCATATGGTATTTGTCTTTCTCTGTCTGGCTTATTTTGCTTAACATAATACCCTCAAATTCCATCCATCTTGTTGCAAATGGGACAATTTTGTCTTTTTATTGTGGCTGAGAAGTATTGCATTGTGGGTATATATACCCATACGCCACATCTTCTTTATCCATTCATCAGTCAATGGGCATTTGGGTTCCTTCTGCGTCTTGACTATTGTGAATAATACCACAATGAACATAGGAGTGCCTGAGTCTTTCAATTGTTGACGTCAAGTTCTTTGGATAAATGCCCAGTAGTGGAATAGCTGGATTGCATGGTATTTCTATTTTTAATTTTTTGAGAAATCTCCATACTGTTTTCTGTAGTGGTTGCACCAGCTTGCATTCCTAGCAGCAGTGTATGAGGTTTCCCTTTTCTCCACATCCTGTCCAACGTTTGTTATTTTTTGTCTTGGTGATTATAGCCATTCTAACTAGTGTGAGGTGATATCTCAGTGTAGTTTTGATTTGCGTTTTCCTGATGATTAGTGATGTTGAACATCTTTTCATGTACCTGTTAGTCCTTTGGATGCCTTCTTTGGAAAAATGTCTATTTATAGTTCCTCTGATCGTTTTTAATTGGATTTTTTTTTGTTACTGAGTAGCATGAGTCCTTTATACATTTTGGATATTAACCCCTTAACCAAGATATTACTTGCAAATGTTTTCGTCCGTTTTGTAGGTTGCTTTTCATTTCACTTGTTTCTTTTGCTATTTAGGAGCTTTTAAGTTTGTTGATCTTGTTGATCTTGGCTTTTTTTGTCTTTGCTTTTAGTATCATATCCAAAAAATTATTGCCAAGACCAATGTTGAGGAGCTTCTTGTCTATGTTTTCTTTGAGTTTTATGGTATTAGGTTTATGTTTAAGTCTTTCATCTATTTCAAGTTAATTTTTTGAGTGATATATGACAGGGGTCCAATTTCATTTTTCTGCATTTGGCTATCCAGTTTTCCCAACATCATTTGTTGAAGAAACTGTTCTTTTCCCTTTTGAGTGTTCTTAGTTCCCTTGTTAAATATTGGTTAACCATATATGTGGCAGTTTAATTCTGGGCTCTCTATTCTGTTCCACTGGTCTGTGTGTCTCTCTTTATGCCAGTACCATACTGTTTTATACTATAGCTTTGTAGTATAGATTGAAATTGGGAAGTGTGATGTTTCCGGGTTTGTTCTTCTTTCTCATGATTGGTTTGGCTATTTGGGATGTTTTGTGGTTCCATACAAAATTTGGGATTGTTTTTTCCATTTCTGTGAAAGATGCCATGGAATTTTGTTAGAGATTGCATTGGGTTTATAGATAGCTCTGGGTAGTATGACATTTTAACAATATTAATTCTTCAATCCATGGGATATCTTTCCATTTGTTTGTGTCTTCTTCACTTTCTTTCAGCACAGTTTGGTAGTTTTCATTATACAGATCTTTCCCTTCCTTGGTTAAATTTATTCCTAGGTATTTTATTGTTCTTGATGCTATTGTGAATGAGATAGCTTTTATTTCTTTTTCAGATGTTTCATTGTTAGTGAATAGAAGTGCAACTGATATCTGTATGTTGATTTTATATCCTGCAAACTGAATTTGTTGATTAGTACAAACCGTTTTTTGGTTGAGTCTTTGGGATTTTCTGTATATAAAATCATATCATATGTGAATAATGACAGTTTTACTACTTCCTTTCTGATTTGGATGCCTTTTACTTCTTTGTCTTGTTAATTGCTCTAGCTGGGACTTCCAGTACTCTCTTGAATAGTAGTGGTTAAAGTGGGCATCTTTGTCTTGTTGTTGCTCTTAGAGGAAAAACTTTCAATTTTTTACCATTGAGTATAATGTTAGCTGAGAGTTTGTCATATATGGCCTTTATAATGTTGAGGAATACACCCTCTACACACAATCTGGGTTTTTATCGTGAAAGGACGTTATATTTTGTCAGAGGAGTTTTCTGCATCTATTGAGATGATCATGTGATTTTTATCTTTCACCTGATTAATGTGTTATATCTCATTTATTGATTTGTGGATGTTGAACCATCCTTTCATCCCAGGGATAAATTCCCCTTGGTCATGGTGTATAATCCTTGTAATATATTCTTGAATTCAGCTTGCCAATACTTTGTTGAGAATTTTTGTATCTATATTCATCAGGGATATTGATCTATATTTTTCTTTCCTTATAATGTCCTTATCTGGCTTTGGTATTAGGTAATGCCGGTCTTGTAAAATGAGTTTGAAAGTGTTCTCTCCTATTCAGTCTTTTGGAAGAGTTTAAGAAGGATTGGCATTAATTCTCCTTTAAATAATTGGTGGAATTCACCAGTGAAGCTGTCTAGTTCTGGAGTTTTCTGTGTTTGGAGGTTTTTGATTACTGATTAATTTTTTTTTTGAGGAAGGTTAGTTCTGAGCTAACATCTGCCACCAATCCTCCTCTTTTTGCTGAGGAAGACTGGCCCTGAGCTAACATCCATGCCCATATTCCTCTACCTTATATGTGGGATGCCTGCCACAGCATGGCTTGACAAGCAGTGTGTACGTCTGCCCTGGTGAACCCTGGGCCACCGAAGCAGAACATGTAAACATAACCACTGCGCCACTGGGCTGGCCCCCTGATTCAACGTTTTACTTTTTGGTCTGTTCAGATTTTCTGTTTCTTCCTGATGTAGTCTTGGCAGGTTGTGTGTTTCCAGGAATTTTTATCTGCTTTTTCTAAGCTATCTAATCTGTTGGCATATAATTGTCTCTTATGAGCGTATGTGTTTCTGTAGTATCAGTTGTAACATCTCTTTCATTTCTGATTTTATTTATTTGAGTCTTCTCTATTTTTTTCTCAGTCTAGCTAAAAGTCTGTCAATTGTGTTTTTGTTTTCAAAAAACCAGCTCTTAGTTTCATTGCTCTTTTCTATTTTTTTTTTTTTTGTGGTCTCTATTTCATTATTTCTACTCTGATTCTTATTCTTTCTTTCCTTTTGCTAATTTTGGGTTTAATTTGTTCTTGTTTTTTAGTTCTTTGAGGTGTGAAGTTAGGTTGTTTATTTGAGGCCTTTCTACTTTCCTAATATATGCATTATCTCTATTAACTTCCCTCTTAGAACTGCTTTTGGAGAATCCCATAGGTTATGGTGTATTGTGTTTCCATTTTCATTTGTTTAGAGATTTTTAAAAATTTCCCTTTTGATTTCTTCTTTTACCCATTGGTTGTTCAGAATTGTATTTTTTAGTTTCTACATATTTATAGATTTTCCAGATTTCCTCATGTTTTCATTTCTAGTTTCATACTATGGTGGTCAGAAAAGATGCTTAGTATGATTTCAGAAATCTTAAATTTGCTAAGACTTGTTCTGTTGCCTGTCGTAGTATAGCCTGACTGCATCTTCATGAGACCACTGCCCCACTGCTAACCCTTGCTGCTTGGGGCATCTTTTTGGACTACTATTGGACATGTATGGTTTGCCTTCAGAAGTCTCTGAAATGGGTCATTAATAGCACGTTAGTTAAGCTAACCTCAAAGTGCTGCTTTGCCCAAATGCCAACAATTCAGTGACAAAGATTCTTTGCTTGACCAAACTTTAGTCAGACTCCTGATCCTTCTCTTAGGCCTATCTGTGCACTTACTTGTAAAATCTAGTTTTAGCAAGAACCCTTCTAAGTAAGTTTAATCAGAACCCTCCACTCTCATTATCTGATCACCCTTGATATTTGGTCAGGTTCCTAATCCTCCACTATCTCCTAGGTGATATCTGATCATGCTGGCCTGTACTCAGCAAGACTCCTGTTAGGTTGGGTTAGCCAGAACCACCCTTACCCCTGATGTTTCCTCCTAGAATCTTCCATCCACTGACCCTCACCCTGCGCTCTCGTTATAAATTTCCACTTGCCCATGCTGCCTTCAGAATTGAGCCTGGTTCTATACCAAGATCTCTTTTCCACTATTGAAATAGTCTTCGGTAAAATCCATTTTTACTACTTTAACTACTGTTCAGCTCTGGTTTGTCTTTCACATCAGTCTCTAATTTTTTCCCATCCTGAATTATGCTCAGCTTCAATGTCTAATAAAGCCCACCACAGAGATTCTATAATAAGGAATAACAAAATACCCAACATAAGATGCACCAAATTTGAGAAAAATTTGCTTCTACTCAAATTTCCAGGGAGAAATTAATGTCCAAAAACTAAAACCCCTTGAAAGTTAAAGTCCAAAGCAGTCAACATTCAAGAATTGAATCTGAAAATGAATCCTCTTGCTCCTTTGAAATAAAATCCCATGGATGAATAATGTTCCATTGTTTGTGTGATACACACACACCACATCTTCTTTATCCATTCATCCATTGACGGACACTTAGGTTGTTTCCATATCTTGGCTCTTGTGAATAATGCTGCAGTGAATATGGGAGTGCAGATATCTCTTTGAGATGCTGTTTTCATTTTCTTTGGATATATACCCAGAAGTGGGATTCTGGATCATATGGTAGTTCTATTTTCAATTTTTTGAGGATCCTCCATACTATTTTCTATAGTGGCTGCACCAATTTACATTTTCATCAACATTGCACCAGGGTTCCATTTTCTCTACATCCTCACCAATATTTGTTATCTCTGTCTTTTTAATGACAGACATTCTAACAATTATGAGGTGGTATCTCGTGGTTTTGACTTGCATTTCCCTCATGATGAGTGATGTTGAACATCTTTTCAAGTATCTTTTGGCCATTTGTATGTCTTTTATGTACAATGGAATATTATTCAGGTATAAAAAGAAGAAGATCTTGCTATTTGTGACAACATGGATGGACTTTGAGGGCATTATGCTCAGTGAAATAAGTCAGACAAATACCATATGATCTCACTTATATGTGGAACCTAAAACAAGCAAACAAACAAAACAACTCATAGAGAGCAGACTGGTGGTTGCCAGAGGTGTGGGGTGAGGGGTAGGCAAAATGGATGAAGGTAGTCATAAGTACAAACTTCTAGTTATAAAATTAAAAACTCCTGGAGACATACATATGGCAACTATAGTTAATAATACTGTATTGTATATTTGAAAGTTGCTAAGAGGGTAGATCTTAAAAGTTCTCATCACAAGAAAAAAATCATAACTGTGTGGTGACTACTAGTCTTATGGTGATCATTTTTCAGTATATACAAATATCAAATCATTATGTTGTATACGTGAAACTGATATAATGTTATATGTCAATTATATCTCAATAAAAAAGGAAAAAACATAAAGGAACTAATTATTAAAAATAATCTAGGGGCCGTCCCGGTGGCGCAGCGGTTAAGTTCGCACGTTCCGCTTCTCGGCGGCCCGGGGTTCGCTGGTTCGGATCCCGGGTGCGGACATGGCACTGCTTGGCAGCCATGCTGTGGTAGGCGTCCCACGTATAAACTAGAGGAAGATGGGCACGGATGTTAGCTCAGAGCCAGGCTTCCTGAGCAAAAAGAGGAGGATTGGCAGTAGTTAGCTGAGGGCTAATCTTCCTCCAAAAAAAAAAAAAAAAATCTATAAAACTCTTGAAAGAAAATATAGTATAATAGCTTTGAGACCATGGAGTAGGAAATATTTCTTAAACAAGATCCCAAAAGAATAAGGTGACTAAATTAAAATTTAAAACTACTGGGCATCAAAAGAGATCATAAAGTAAAAAGAGAAACTGTAGTCTGAGAGTAGATATTTGCAGCGCATGTAACTGACAGATTAGTATCCAGATTGTATACACAATTCATACCTACTTATTTTTAAATGCAAAAAATGGAGGAAAAAATGGGTGAGGGGTATATATGAACAGAAAATCCACAGAAGAGGAAAGTAGACAGACAAAAAACATTTGAAAAGAAGCTCATCCTTACAAATAACCAAGGCAATGCAAATTATAGCCATAATGAGCAACCATTCCACAATCAACATATATGGGAAAATTAGTCTGAAAGCAAGGGTTGGTGAGGACCTGCATCAGTGGGGATTCCCATCCATTGCTGAGGGATTGTAAACTGGTACGACTACTTTTAATGCAATTTGGAAATATTTAATAAATTTAAAAATATGGATGTCATTTGCCCTATTATTCCATTCACAAAGACACCATGAATCACTTGTGAGAAGAGAGTAAAAAAGAACAGTAGAAGTCATTGCAATTATCCTGGGCAGATAATGGGAATATTTGTCAAATCTGAGATAGCATGGTTCCCTGAGAGATGGATAACAGTGAATATCAGCAACCAAAAGAGAGAAAAAATTACTGCTCCCATAGCTTGTGGCCTTTCAAGTTCTACTGAGAGCCCTTGGAGATGACTGTGAAAAAGAAAGGTACAGTGGTCTGAGAAGAATATAACTATGTCTTTATATTCACAGAGAATGCTTAATTTCAAAATAGCTACAAACTATTCTCCTGACCCAGGGCTTTTGGTTGTTGAAAGTCTTGACCAGAAATCAAGAGTCCTGGGCATGCATCTTAGTCTTCCATTTATCAATTATAGGCAACTCACTTGTCCTGTCTTGAGGGGGTATATTCATTCATTCGTTTGCTAATTCCTCAGATATTTATTGAGCACTTTCTAGGGTCCAGAAACTAGGGAATTCGATTATGAATAAGAATAAACACACTTTCTGTCCTCCTGAGACTTGCAGTCTAGATGGGGAGACATATTTATCAGTCATAAAAGTAAGTTTAAATTTTCAACAGTTTTTTGTTACTACAGTGATTTATGTAGTTTGATGAGCAATGAAAATAGCAGTTTTCCCCTACCCAGGTCTCTCAGGAACTACTTGCCTGAGAAATTAACCACTGAGCTGATGAAGCAGTACCAACTAGGTTAAGTGGATGGGAAGCTGCTCCCAGCTGGGGGATAGCACATATACAGTCTATGTAATATAGCCCTTGGTCAATTGCACATAGGGCATCCTTTGCCTAGGAATGATCTTTTCTCCCTTCTCTGCCCAGTGATTCACTCTCACTTGCCAAGAATCAGCTTAAGTGTCACCTTCTCTGAGAAGCCTCTCTAGACCCGGCTTCAAAATTTGTCACGGGCTCCTCTCTACTCCTGTGGGTCTTTCACATGCCCCTATTCCACAACTTTTATGGTTATTTGACCCTATATCTGTTATACACTATGTGAGTCTCAGGAAATAAACTGATTATTATATATCCATTAGCCAAGAACAGGACCTGACTCAAAAATGGAATCAATAATCAATGATTGAATGAAAAAAGTTTTGAGTTTATGCACTTTGTACTTAGGGCATTTGGCAGAGTATATCACTGAGGCTTTTGTAGAAACACAGAAGTCTTCAATGGCCTGGGCTATAGTAAATGTTCAATAAATGTCCCTATGGTTGCAGAAGGGAAAAATGTTGCACAAATGACATACCCTTCCTTTTCGTATTTGAGGGATCACTGCAAATAGTTTCCATTCATGACCCACCGTCTCTATGGAGACAATGACAAATGATTGCATTTTGGGTCACAGAATCTGGATTCAAAACCTTAAAGGGCTGGAGTTACTTGACGAGAAGATCCCTTGTACTAGAGTAAGGAATATTTACTCTTCCTGTACTACATTTCAAGTTTCTTTAAAATTTCTCACATTGTATTCTTCCCTACATCTGCCTTCTTTGTTATATTCTCTGTCCATATAAAAACATCCTCTGACATTGATTTTTCATTCCTACCTGAGATGATAAAACTCTTTCAATTAGCATTGATCCCTGCCTTGTCTGAACAAATATTACTCTTACTTTTAATCATAGCTCAGATCAATTTTGTAGGTTTATTATTTTGTAATTTCTTGATATTAGACTTCACTCATATAAATACTAGATAATAATTATGATTGTTAACATTTATTCTCACCTACTCACCACCAGAAAAATATTTTTTATTGTAGTAAGATATACATAATAAAAATTTACCATTTTAACCATTTTTAGTTTAGTGGCATTAACTATATTCACAATGTTGTGCAACCATCTCCACTATCCTTTTCCAGAACTTTTTCATCATCCCAAACAGAAACTGTAACAAAAAATAACCCCCCATTCTCCCCTCCTCCCAGCCCCTGGTAATCTCTATCCTACTTTCTGTCTATGAATTTGTCTCTTCTAGGTACCCCATATAAATGGAATCATATTTGTCCTTTCGTATCTGAGTTATTTCACTTAGCATAATGTTTTCAAGGTTCATCCATGTTGTATCAGAATCATATTCTTTTAAAAGGCTGAATAATTAATTATGTATATATATATATCACATTTTGTTTATCCATTCATCTGTCAATGGACATTTGGGTTGTTTCCACCTTTTGGCCATTGTGAACGATGCTGCTATGAACATGGTTGTACAAATATCTCTTTGTGTGCCTACCTTGAATTCTTTTGGGTATAGACCCAGAGTGGAATTGTTAGATCACATGGTAATTCTATGTTAGGAACCACCAACCTGTTTTCCAGTAGCTATACCATTTTACATTCCCTCCAGCAATGCAAAAGGTTCCAATTTCTGCACATCCTTGCCAACACTTATTTTCCACAATTTGGTAATAGTCATACTAACGTGTAAGTGGTATCTCAATGCAGTTTTGTTTTATGATTCCCTAATAGGTAGTGCTGTTGAGCATCTTTTCACCTGCTTATGCCCATCTGTCTATCTTCTTTGGAGAAATGTCTGCTGAAGTCCTTTTCTCATTTTTGAATTGGGTTGTCTGTTGTTGTTGAGTTGTGAGTTCTTTATATATCCTACATATTAATATATGCATTGCAAATATTTTCTACAGTTGTTTTTTCACTCTCTTGATAGTAACCTTTGATACACAAACTTTATTTTGATGAAGTCTAATTTACCTGTTTTTCCTCTGGTTGCCTGTGTTTTTGGTGTGATATCCAAGAAATTATTGCCAAATACAGTGTCATGAAGCTTTCCCTCGTGTTTTCTTCTGAGTTTTTGTAGTTTTAGGTCTTTTTTTTTAAAAAAAAGATTTTATTTTTCCTTTTTCTCCCCAAAGCCCCCGGTATGTTTTTAGTTGTGGGTCCTTCTGGTTGTGGCATGTGGGATGCCACCTCAGCATGGCTTGATGAGCAGTGCCATGTCCGTGCCTAGGATCCGAACCAAAGAAACCCTGGGCTGCTGAAGCGGAGCACATGTACTTAACCACTTGGCCACAGGGCCGGCCCCTATAGTTTTAGGGCCTATGTTTAGGTATTTGTTCCATTTTGAGTTAATTTTTGTATGTGGTATTGAGTAACTTCATTCTTTTGCATGTGGATGTCCAGTTTTCCCAGCAACATTTGTTGAAAAGACTGTCTTTTCCCCATTAAATGGCTTTGGCATTGTTGTTGAAAATCAATTGACAATATATCAAAGGTTTGTTTCTGTACTCTCTATCATATTCCATTTGCTATGTCTGTTCTTTTGCCAGTACCACACTGTTTTGATTACTGTAGCTTTGTAGTAATGTTTGAAATCAGGATCAGGAAATCCTCCAACTTTGTTCTTCTTTTACAAGATTGCTTTGGCTATTCTGGGTCACTGAAATCCCATATGAATTTTAGGGTGGGTTTTTCTATTACTACAAAAATGCCATTGGGATTTTGATAGGGATTGTATTGAATCTGTATATCCCTTTGGGTATTGTTGTCATCTTAACAATATTGTCTTCTATTGATGATCATGAGATGTCTTTCCATTTATTTATGTCTTCTTTAGTTTCTTTCAGCACTATGATGTAATTTTTACTATACAAGTCTTTCAACTCTTTGGTTAATTTATTCCTAAGTATTTTATTCTTTTTGATTCAAAATTGTTATAAATGGAATGGACCTATTATAAATGGAATTGTTTTCATAATTTCCTTTTTGGATTGTTCATTGTTAGTGTATAGAAATGGAAATGGAATTGAATTTTGCATGTCGATTTTGTATCCTGCAACTTTGACAAGTTCATTTATGAGCTCTAACATTTTTTTGTGTGGAATCTTTATTGTTTTCTACATAAAATAACATCTCAGAGAAGAGAAATATTCTTCTTCCTTTCCAACTTAGATAGATTTTTTTTTTCGCCT
Source organism: Equus caballus (assembly GCF_041296265.1). NCBI lineage: Eukaryota > Metazoa > Chordata > Mammalia > Perissodactyla > Equidae > Equus > Equus caballus. The sequence goes on along the minus strand of NC_091693.1, from coordinate 7,682,301 downwards.
AATTGCTCTGGCTAGACTTTCCAATACTATGTTGAATAGAAATAGTGAGTGCAGGTGTCCTTGTCTTGTTCTCGATCTTAGGGGAAAACTTTTCAGTGTTTCAACAATACGTATGATGTTAACTATGGGTTTTTCATATATGGGCTTTATCATGATGAGGAAGTTTTATTATGTTCCTAATTTGTTGAGTGTTTTTATCATGAAAGTGTGTTGAATTTTGTTAAAAGTGGTGTATCACATTGATTGACGTGTGTTGAGTGATTCTTGAATATGTTGACTCATCCAGGAATTTATCCCAGTAGGTCATGGTCTTTAATCCTTTTGATATGTTGCTGATTTCAGTTTCCTAGTATTTTGTTGAAGAATTTTGTATCAATATTCAGAAGGGATATTGGTCTGTAGTTTTCTTTTCTAGTAATGTTTTTGGCTTTGGTATCAGAGTAATGCTGACCTTGTAGAATAAGTTAGGAAGTGTTCCCTCCTCTAACTTTTTGGAAGAGTTTGAGAAGGATGAGTGTTAATTCTTCTTTAAATGTTTAATACAATTGACCAGTGAAGCCATCTGTTCCAAGACTTTTCTTTCTTGGGAAATTTTTGATCACTGCTTCAATTTCCTTGCTAGTTATAAGTCTGTTCAGATTTTCTATTTCTTCATGAATCAGTCTTGGTAAGTTGTGTGTTAATAGGAATTTATCTATTTCATATAGATTATCCATTTTTTGGTGTACAGTTCATAGTATTCTCTTATAATACTTTTAACATCTGTAAAATTGGTGGTAATGTCCCCACTTTTATTTTTGATTTTACGAGTTTGAGTCTTATGTTTTTCTTAGTCAATATAGCTGAAGCTTGTCAATATTATTTTTTTTTTTCAAAGAACTAACTTTTGGTTTTGTTGATTTTCTATTCTTTTTTTCCCTGCTTAAATTTTTATTTTCTTCTCTTTGCTAGTTTAGGCTTAATTTGCTCCTTGTTTTCTAGTTCCTTAAGATGTAAACTTAGATTGTTGCTTTGAGATCTTGATTTGAGATCCTTAAGGTGTAAACTTAGGTGTTGCTTTGAGTTGTATGTGTTTACAACTTTCAGTTTCCTTCTTAGCATTGCTTTTGCTGCATCTCATAAATTTTGGTATGTTGGGGTTTCATTTTCATTTGTTTCAAGGTATTTAAAAAATTTTCCACTTGATTTCTTCTTTGACCCCTTGTTTAACAGTGTGCTGTTTAATTTCTATGTATTTGTGAATTTTCTACTTTTCTTGCTGTTATTATGTCTAGTTTCATTCAATTGTGATTGGAAATCATATTTTGTATTATTTTAATCTTTGTATCTGAGTTTCTTTATTGAAAATTTATTGAGACTTGTTTTTTGACCTAACATTGTCTGTTCTGCAGAATATTCCATATGAACTTGAGAAAATATTGTATTCTGCTGCTGCTAGGTACAGTCTTCTCTAGGTCTGTAAGGTCTAAATGGTTTATACTGTTTTCAAGTCTTCTTTTTCCTTATTGATCTTTTTTTCCTGTTGTTCTATCCATTATTGAAATTGTAGTATTGAAATATCCAACTATAATTGTAGAACTATTTCTCCCTTCAGTCCTATCAAAGATTGCTTCATATATTTTAGGACTCTGATGTCTGGTGCATATGTTTTTAATTTCTATTCTTCTTGGTTGATTTACTCTTTTATCAATAAATATTTTCATTTTCTCTTATAACAGTTTTTTACTTAATGTCACTTTTGTCTGATATTAGTATAGCCATTCCAGCTCTCTTTTGGTTACTATTTGCAAGGAATATTCATTTCTATCCTTTTACCCTCAACCTTTTTGTGTCTTTAGATCTAAAATTAGTATCTTGTACATGGTGTATAGTTGGATCATTTTTTAAAAATTCCATTCTGGAATTTATTATTTTTTTAAAGTTGTTCTTTTTTTTTTCTTAAGATTTTATTTTTTTCCTTTTTCTCCCCAAAGCCCCCCAGTACGTAGTTGTGTATTTTTAGTTGTGGGTCCTTCCAGTTGTGGCATGTGGGATGCCACCTCAATATGGCTTGATGAGCAGTGCCATGTCCATGACCAGGATTTGAACCGGTGAAACCCTCTGCTGCCGAAGCAGAGCACACGAACTTAACCACAGGGCTGGCCCTTTTCTGGAAATTTTAATTAAAGAGTTGAATCAATTTACATTTAATGTAATTACTGATAAGGAAGAACTTCTGCCAGTTAGTTAGTTGTTTTCTGTGTGTCTTACAGCATTTTACCATTATTTCCTCTATTACAGCCTTCATTTGTGTTTAGTTTTTTTTGATGTTGTAGTGACATATTTTGATTCTCTTCCCATTTCCTTTTGTGTATATTCTATGAATATATCTTTATGGTTACCATGGGGATTACACATAACATCTTAATGTTATAACAATTTAATCTGAATTAATACCAACTTACATTCACATACAAAATTCTGCTCTTTTACAGCTCTATTCTCCCTTTGTTGTTAATGTCAAAATGCTGAATCTTTGTACAATGTATGCCAATAACATAGATTTACAATTATTTTATGCATTTATCTTGGAAATTATGTAGAAAATAAAAAATGAAGTTACAAACTAAAATTACAAAAATAATGGCTCCAATATTTCCCATGTGTTTTCCTCTACTGGAGATTTTTTATATCTTCATATGGGTTTGAATTATTTTCTAGTTTCCTTTCATTTTAACCTGAAGGGCCCCCTTTAGCATTTATTCTAGGGCAGCTGTAGTGGTGATGAACTCAGCTCTTATCTAGGTATGTCTTAATTTTCCCCTCATTTGTGAAGGACAGTTTTTAGTTTTGACAGATATAGAATTGTCAGTTGATATTTTCTTTTAGAACTTTAAATATACCATCCTACTGCCTTCTGGCCTCCAAATTTGCTGATGAGAAATTGACTAATAATCTTATTGAGGATGTCTTATATGCAATGAGTCACTTTTCTCTTGCTGCTTTCAAGATTCTCTCTGCCTTTTGGCAATTTGATTACGTGTCTCAATGTGGGTCTTTTTGGATTTATCTTATTTGGAGTTCATTGAGCTTCTTGGATTTGTAGATTCATCTCTTTCATCAAATTTTGGAAGTTTGGGGCCACTATTCATTCAAATAACCTTTCTGCCCTTTTCTCTATCTCTTCTCTTTCTGGGACTCCCATAATGCATATGTTGATCTGCTCAAGCATGTCTCACAAGTCCCTTATGCAGTTTTCTTCATTCTGGTTTCTTTCTGCTCCTTAGACTCAATAATTTTAATTGTCTTATCTTCAAGTTTGCTGATGTTTTTTGTCTACTCAGATCTGCTGTTGAAACCCTCTAGTAAATTTTTCATATCAGTTATTGTATATTGCACCTCCAGAATTTGGGTGGTTCCATTTTATAATTTGTTGATATTCTCACTTTGCTCATAAGGTTTTCCTGATTATTTGTCCATGTTTTCACTTAGCTCTTTATGCATATTTAAGACAGTTGTTATAAAGTTTTTAAAAAGATTTTATTTTTCCTTTTTCTCCCAAAGCCCCCTGGCACATAGTTGTGTATTTTTAGTTGTGGGTCCTAGTTGTGGCATGTGGAATACGGCCTCACTGTGGCCTGATGAGCAGTGCCATGTCCCTGCCCAGGATTCAAACCGGCAAAATCCTGGGCCACCAAAGCAGAGCATGTGAACTTAACCATTTGGCCACTGGGCTGGCCCCCATAAAGTTTTTATCTAGTAAGTCTGATAAGTGGGCTTCCTCAGGGATGGTTTCTGTCAATTTATTTTGTTCCTTTGAATGAGTCATGTTTCCTCTTTCTTTGTGTACCTTGTTTTTATGTTGAAAATTGTGCACTATTATAAGGTGTTAACTCTGGAAATCAGATTCTTCCCATTCCCCAGATTTCAGTGTTTTTGATCATTGAAGGCTGTTGTGGTCTGATACTTCTCTAAACTATTTTTGCATAGACTATTTCTTGTCATATGTGATCACTCAAGTCTTTTCCTTTAGTTTATTTTTAGCTGTTTTGACAGAGATTTTCTTGAATGCCAGGAGCTTAAACAAGAAAACAAAACAAACATGCTAACAAAGAAGAGAAAACAACCACCTTTCCTAGTCTTTGCAGATTGGCTCTATGCTGGGGCACTCCTTTACCACTTAGCTAGGATTGCTCTGAATCTAGGGCTCACCACAAGGTGAAACCTCATCTTCTCAGGTCTTTTCTTAGTATGCTTCTTGTGGGGGCATGTGTGTGTCTTTCTAAAGTTCTCCAATTATATATCTGTTTTTGAACGTCCTAATCTCCCAAAGATTCTTACCCCAGCTTCTTCTCTATGCCATACATTATCTACTGTGTCTCCACTCATAATTTCTTGCCCCAGGTATCTGTGAGTTTGTAGTCCACTCTGCAGGTTTTATGAGCAAGGCCTGCTCCTTTTCCCACTTGCATTGTGAGTAATGCAAAACAGATGAGTGCCTTGCATCAGTCCTTCATGTATCCTCAAGACAGGTTAGAACAGATGTACAAAATAATTTACAAACAAGGTCTGCTCTGCTCTCTACAGTTTGAGGGAAAATGGGTTGCTGCCTGCTCAAGACCAAGATCACTGCTATGCTGGGGAGGGGCAAGGCAAGAGTGAAAATGCCACAAAACTTTACTAACATTTTGAAGATGGCCTTTCCTTGATTGGGCATTTGCTTGTTTCTGTAAACCTTTGGCTGTTTCCCAAACATACTACAAAGTTGCTTTCAGAAAGCTGTTTTTTCCGGTTTCTGTGAGAAAACAATAGCTTGGAGCTTCCTGGTTCAACATTTTGGTGATGTCACTCCCAGGAACTATATTTTTCACATATTTCCTGTCCCAACAACTCTTACTTTAAAATAAGTTGGGGCTTAAGGAAGTTTGATAAATTGCCAAAAATTACAGAGCTTGTTAATGGAGTTGGGACTACACCTTCCTAATGAAATATGCCTTTGTCTTACCATGTATTAGGAGCACAGATGCTTATCCCAGATATAATTGACTGGGGTAGAATTAAGCGAGAAATGGATTGTCTTAGCTTGGGCTACTATAACAAAATATCATAGACTGGGTGGCTTAAGCAACAGAAATTTATTTCCCACAGTTCTGGAGGCTGGGCAGTCCCAAAATCAAAGTGCTGGCAGATTTGGTTCCTGGGGAAGGTCCACTTCCTGGCTTGTAGACAGCTGCCTTCTCACAGTGGGCTTACATGGTCTTTCCTCAGTGCATACACATGGAGAGAGAGAGATCTTCTCTTCCTATGCTTTCAAGGGCACTGTTCTCATCAGGAGTGTCCCACCCCCATGACCTAAGCTAAACCTAATTAACTCCTGAAGGCCTCACCTCCAAATACCATCACATTGGGGATTAGGTCTTCAACATATGAATTCTTTGGTGGGGTACACTCAGTCCATAACAAAGATTTTTCTTATTCACCCAGCTAACAAACCTTTCTTGAGTATGATGGTATTAAGCAGGGATGAGCTTCAAATTACTTTGTTCAGAATCCTCATGCTAAATGACATGAATCATAATCCGAACAAATGCAAAGGCATACTATGTTTTGGGACAGAAAGACAATATCATAAATGTCATTTCTCCCAAAATAGGTGTATAAATTTAATGCAATTCCAGTTAGAAAACCAAAGGGTTTTTGTTTTTTGTAATTTGAGAAAATTTTCTTCACTTATATAAAAAGAAAATTAGATTAGCCAAAAAACCTGAAAAAGAGCAAGGGAATTTGCTCTATTATGCAGTATCAAAATACAATAAGGCTAATGTTAAATTAATGTTATCAATTAACATGATATTAATATGGAAAAAGAAAAATAGTGGAACAAGAGAATACAGAAATAGGTGTTGGTATAAATGAAAATACAAGGCAGTTCAGTTGAATGAGGAAAAGACCATATGGTTAAAGGACTACATAGCAAAATCTCAGTTGAATAGGAAAAGGATGTTATCAGTAAAGGATTATGAACAGGCCTTTCTCACTGACCCATGTCTGGAAAGATGACCTTAGATTTGCCTTTCTACCACAGTTTCCTTAAAGAAAATACCATTGTAAATGCATCAATTTGTAGCCTGTACCTGGATGGGGAGAGCTGTGAATTGGCTATACAGACATTGAAAGCCTGTGAGTAAAGCATCATAAGTCTTGGGAAACCAAGGCAGTGGCTTCCCTGTGCTTAAGTAGGTATCAGTCTTACAGCTGAGTGTGCTCCATGTGATGGTGGCACACCATGCAGACGTAGTGGTAGATTATTGTAACATGTCCTGAATGAGAGTGTTAATGTTTCGCAATGCTAAAGTGAACCACACCCAGTCTGGCCTCTTCTCACCTGTGCAGTGCTGAGGCCCTGGAAGGTGTGCTTGTTTGGGCAGTTGCAGGACTGTCTGATGATCATGCTGTAAGGGTGTTTTCTAATCAGGGTAAAGCTAATAATAAACCTAAAACTGAGTTACAGCCTATTCTGTTCTGTTTTTTTGACTGCCAATTCAAATCTGTGATTGCTGCTGGTGGCTATGCAGATTTGTGTGAAGAGCTGTGTGACTGGCTACTGAACAGATGAATTGTTTTGACAAATTGTACTTGTACAACCAGAAACCCATCTGGAAGAAAATAACAATGAACCATCATTTTATAACATTAAAAATTAAATTCTAGATGGATTAAATATTTACATATGGAAAAAAGGGGAAATAACCAACTTGGAAGAAAAACCTAAGAAATAAAAAATATAGTCTAGAGATTAAAATCTCTTCTTAACCAATTCATAAGCTTAGAAGAAATTAATACATATTTGATTATATAGAAATTACAGGGGCCGGCTCTGTAGCCGAGTGGTTAAGTTCGTGCGCTCTGCTGCGGCGGCCCAGGGTTCAGATCCTGGGCGTGGACATGGCACCGCTCATCAGGCCACGTTGAGGCGGCGTCCCACATCCCACAACTAGAAGGACCTGCAACTAAGATATACAACTGTGTACAGGCGGGGTTTGGGGAGATAAAGCAGAAAAAAAAAAGAAAGAAAAAGATTGGCATCAGTTGTTAGCCCAGGTGCCAATCTTTAAAAAAAAGTTAGAAAATATTTTTATGGAAATTTTTATGACAAAAATTAGACAATTTTCTAATGTCTAATTTATGACGAGGTTTCAAAATTGAGAAAGATAACCCAATAGGAAAATAGGCTACAAAAATTTACAATAGGAAAATTTACAAAGAAGCAAATCTAGGAGTAGGTGAGGTTTATACTTATCAGAAAAGCATGAATTTAAATAGTATACTACCACTTATTGCAGGGCTAGAGAACACGTTTTTGAAAATGACTGATAGTATCTATTAAAATGATAAAACAGCATATATCCTTTGATCTAGCAATCTGTTGCTTGTAATCTATCCTCCAGAAATAAAAATACCTGAAATACAAAGGCTGATTATAAGGGTGTTTACTGTAGTGTTGTTTGTGGTGGCAAACAACTAGCAACAAGTTGAATCAGTAGGAGAATGGCTGAATAAACTTACAGTACATGATATCACAGAATACTGTGCAGTGATTGCTCATCTTACCCTACCTGACCATCATAATCATTCTTGTTGCTGGGGCTTGGCACTGGGCAACTATAAGCACCAAAAGGTAGTCCTAGTTTGGTCTGAATTAAGAGTTCCTAGTTAGTCTGGTGACTTCAAAGCTGCACAAGCACAAGAGCAGTACACTTCAGGAATATGAGAGAATGATTAATGAGGAATGGAAGAAAATAGAGGATAATTTAGATTTACATAGATACAGATGTTATTTAGGTACATTACCTCAGAAAATTAACCCCTGGCATTTATAATCTTATCTCAAGACCTACCTTTAAAAAAGCTAGTAACAAGCAGTACAGTGCTAACAGTTCTATTAGCATTTCATTATTTTGTGCTTAAAAGAAATCAATATAGTTGAAATCAGCCTAAGGTTTAAATGTTGCATATTCGTTTTTACCACTATTCAAAAAAGTACTATTAACTTTCTATGTCAAATTATTGTGGAAAGGGATCAAGTAAACAAAAATCCTCAAAATTTGTTTTAATTAAAAGAATATTGTTTAGGTCTGATATGTCCCTTTTCAGCACCATTTTCCCAAGGAAACAAACAAGAAGGGGACTAATTGTGTCTGGGAGAATAGAGAAAAAAATTAGTCTGCTGTTAAAATTGAAGCTGAAATGCAAGAGTTGATGTTTTACTTAGACACATATAAAAAAATTTAAGAGTAAGATGGTTTCCTCATTTTAAAAAACTGTCTAATTTCTAATGCCAATACTGGTTATGTGGAGTATCAAAATTTCTGATGTTTCAGTAAAAACTAATTTCTTTCTGCCAAGTCTGTGCGTGTATTATTAAGTTGATTTGATCCTTAAATGTACGTTGAGATCCAACTAACCTGTTGCAAAATCATGCTATAACTTCTGAGTAGACCACACACAAATTAGTGATGTGAGAGTAAATTTAAATAATTCAATTTGTTAAGCTACCATCTCAATTAAAAAATTATTTCAAAATTTATAGTAAAGCTATGATTTTAGAGATATTTTCCATAAAATATTAGCATCTGACTGGGAATGTCAGTCCAATATAACAAGTGCTTCATGTATAGCTTCCCTACTCCTATCTCTTTTTTTAATTTTCAGAAGTTTAGAAGAAACAGCAGAAACAATAGAATAAACATACATATTACCACAACCTGGAATTAACTAACATTGTCTTATATTTACTTGTAATCTTTATTTCTTTTTAACGAGAGATAGGTATTTAGATACAAAACTGAAGTACTCTTTAACTGCCACGCTTGGTCCCATTTCCCTTCTACTGCCTTTCTTTCTAGAGGCAACCACTTTTGAGAATAGAGTATATATCCTTAAAATCCATTCTTCATGCTTTTACATAAAAATGTTCATCCATAACCAATGCTTAATACTAGTGTTGGTTAATGTTGATTTAATTCAAATTCACACAGATACCATAATACATTCATCACTTCATTTTTCTTCAATCTACATGATTTTCCAGATCTTTCTGTTAATATATATCAATTTGTTATCTTAAGCACTAGAGAATATTCTACTGTGTGATTCTATCACGTTTTACTCATCCATTTCACAAGGAACAGAGATTTGTTTCCAATTTTCTGATAATATAATTCATGCTGCAGTGAACATAAAGGTATATGACTCCCCGGGTACATGTATCAGTCTCTCAGGTATACGTATATATACTCAAGAGTGGGTATTCTGGAATATATTTTAGAAATTTTTTCCTACCCCAAGGTTTGAAAACATTCTATAAAATGTTTATATTGCTAAGTTTTGCTTTTTGCATTCCAGTCTTCAATACTTTTCGATTTCATAATAAATAAAATATTTTAATATATGACAAAAGCAAAGATCCAATATTTGAAGTGTCAATTACCCTGAGACCATTTTCTTAATCATACATGATTTCCCTACCAATTTGTGATACCAGCTCTCGCAATTACCAATTGCCCATAAAGACATGCATGTTTCTGGACACAACATTCTGTCACAATCTGTTTTCTATCACTGCATCAAGAGGAAATAATTTTGATGATTAAAATGTAGCAAAACATATAACAAATAATGAACAATTTTGTCTCTTAATTTCAAATCTTTATACCTCTCATATCTTTGTCTTAATGCACCAGGTAGGCCTTCCAGAACTGTGTTGATTATTTTCTATGACTGGATGCTTACTTCAATGACAATGCTCCTAAAAGTACAGCATTAACAATGTTTGTTGTGGGAGTTCTGGGGGTATAGGTTTTCATGATACTATGATACTTCTTATTAAAATTCTCAGTATTTGAAGTTTTGAGTTCTTGCTGAAGGATTTTCCACATTCACATCAATTTACTGCAAAATGAATTTTCTGATATACTGTTAAGTATGAATTCTGTTCAAAGTTTTCCTAAATTCAAGGCATTCATAGAGCTTTAATGAGTATGAATTCTCTGGTGTCTGATGTGATGTGACTTCTGGCTAAAAGCCTTCCCACATTCACTACATTGATAAGGTTTTTCTCCTGTATGGATTCGCATATGTAGAGCAAGAGTTGAGAACTGAGAGAAAGCTTTCCCACATTCATTACAACCATAGGGCTTCTCCCCTGTATGGCTTCTCATATGCACAGTAAGAGATGAGCTTTGACAGAAGGCTTTCCCACATATTTTACATTCATAAGGCTTATCACCTGTATGAATTCTCACATGTACAATAAGTGATGTAATTCGAGAGAATGCTTTTCCACATTTATTACACTCATAGGGTTTTTCTCCTGTATGAATGTTGTGATGTTTAATGAGGTATTGCTTCTGCCTAAAGATTGTTCCACATTCATTACATTTATAGGGTTTCTCTCCAATATGAATTTTCTCATGCTCAGTGAGATTTGATTTGCCACTGAAGGCTTTTCCACATTCTTTACATATATAGGGTTTCTCTCCTGTATGACTTCTCTGGTGTCTAATGAGGCTTGACTTCTGAATGAAAGCTTTTCCACATCCTTTACACTCATAAGGTTTCTCTCCAGTATGTATTCTTTGATGGATAATGAGGTTTTCCTTCTGGCTAAAGGCTTTTCCACACTCATTACATTTAAAGGGTTTCTTTCCACTATGGATATTCTGATGTTTAATAAGGTATTGCTTCTGGCTGAAGGCTCTTCCACACTGATTACATTCAAATGGTTTCTCTCCTGTATGAATTTTTTCATGCTCAGTGAGATATGATTTGCCATTGAAGGCTTTCCCACATTCCTTACATGCATATGGTTTGTTTCCAGTATGATTTCTCTGGTGTTTAATGAGGCTTGGGATCTGAATAGAAGCTTTCCCACATTCATAAGGTTTCTCTCCAATATGATGTTTCTGATGAGAAAGGAAGTTTCCCTTCTGGCTGAAGGCTTTTCCACTTTTATTACATTTATATGGTTTCTTTTCTGTATGACTTCTCAAATGTAGAGTAAGGGAGGAGACTCGAGAGAATACTTTACCACATTCAGTACATTCATGTGATTTCTCTCCAGTATGCATTTTCTTATGCTCTATGAGGTTTTGCTTCAGGCTAAACATTTTTCCACATTCCTTACATTCAAAAGGTTTCTCTCTAGCATGAATTTGATCATGCTGAAGGAGATCTGATTCAGGCTGAAGGCTTTCCAACATTTTTATCATGCAGATATTTTCTCCAACACGAATTCCTTAGTATCTCTTGACATGTAACATGGATGAAAGCTTTTCCATATTACTAAATTCATATGGTTTCTCTCCAAAATTAATTCTCTCCAAAACTAATGAAGCTGAATTTATGATGAAAGACTTTCACCTTGGTTATCCTGAGATTAGGTGATTACAAAATGGGGTGAAATATAGCATCCTCATTATATTCCTAATGGTTCTTTCTTAAACAGCTTCTACCATATTTAAGTATAAATTATGTTCCAAACTCTTTTAAACTCAGTCCCATACATAGAGGTGTAGTCTTGAAGAATTAATATCTGTGCTCAAAGGAAATACTTTTCTATTTCATAGGTTTTCTGAGTTTTTCCTTGGCTGTATTTTCACAGAGAAAGACAAGACTTAAATCACAAGTCTTTCATGTTGTGTCTTTATCTATTTATAAATTTCCCAGGTCTTTTCTGAAAGGGAATACAAAAAAAATCATCATTAAAAAGAGTTAATAACTGTAAAATATTTAGTGCCTGGCATGTAGTAAACATCCAATAAAGTAGCTGTTGTCATCATCAACATCAACAACACTTGTGAATTTCTCCACTATTAATAAAATTTCACAAATGTGCTATTGTAAAATAGACTCTTTATTTCAAACCCAGTCTACCAGTATAAAAGAAAGCTCAAATACAACTAACATTCATGGGTGCATGTAGCTTAAATGGCATTTAAATGTAACCTTGTAGACTTCATAAATAAGTAAGAGAAAACATAAAGAACAAGTGACAAACAGGATGCAAAGACAAATACATAAAATTGGAAGAACCTAGGATGAAGGGATAAAAAATAAAATGAATAGAAGGGTCATTAAAAAGGAGGTGTGACTAAAGAGATATTTATTTCTACATCTTCCTGAAACTCCATTAAAATGGCAGTAAGGGGGCATATATTCATAAAAACTAAAAAGTTGAGGAGACATCAGTAGATGAAAAGTATTAGGAAATTTTGAAAGGAAATGTCAATAAACAGCAGAACTGAGTGGCTTAAATAAAAAGCCAGCAGATGAGGATTGCAACTAGAAGCAAAGTACTTTGTGACATAGCTGTCAACAGAAAGACTCTATAACTGGAGAAATTGGGTTAGAGTGGAAGGTGGGGCTTAAACAATGATTATAAAAGGAGTAGCTGATGCCCCCAACTTTCCCAGATGGAAGGAAATAGGAATTTATTATCCAGATAAAGTGTAACCAAGGGGCTCCAAATTTACTGATGACATGCAAAGTAGATGAGAGTGCCATAGTGCAAAGGGGATGAGAAAACGTTCCAGGTGTCAGATGATGGAAGGGTTCTTTTCTGAAAAAAATGAAAAGACCATGAGAACACTTGTAGTACTGACATTTGGAATCATATAAAAGAAGAACCTAGATATCTGACTGAATGCTGCACAGTGAAGCCCACCATTTTACAAGCCCTGTCCATGCACACACAGATTACAATAATCTCTCCGATACCTCAATATTAAGTATTAATGTGGAGCTCAAGGTCACAGAAATCTGATGAAAACCCTACCATGAAAGATCAAAACAAAAGGAAAAAACAAGGCAAGGAACAGAAGAACACATATACACATTACTATAATTAGTATCACAGAAAGCTAAGAGATTATATAGCAATGAAATATTAACAGGTGTGTATAAAGAAGTGCTTTTGGAAATAAACAGTATGATGTTGACCTTAAAAATTCAATAGGTTTAGGGGCTGGCCTGGTTGCATAGTGGTTAACTTTGCATGCTCCACTTTGGCAGCCCAGGGTTTGCAGGTTCAGATCCTGGGCATGGACCTACACACCACACATTAAGCCAGGCTGAGATGGCGTCTCACATATAAAATAGAGGAAGATTGGTGTAGATGTTAGCTCAGCAACAGTCTTCCTCAAGCAAAAAGAGGAAGACTGGCAACAGATGTTAGCTCAGGGCCAATCTTCCTCACCATAAAAAAACCCCAAAATTCAATAGGTTGGGAAAAAAAATTCCAGGAAATACCTCAGAATAAAAAAAGGAAGAATGGAAGGAAAGGAGAAAAGGATAGAGAGTAATAATTGGAAAATGAGTAGAGGAATCCAGGAATTTCAACATCTACTGAAGGTGGAGACAGGAGGCCCTCCTCTGGCACTCAAAGAACACTCAGGTCTTTAGTTGGTGCTGGGGTCCATCATGCATGAGAACATGGGAAGAGGCCTCCAGCTGTAAAGGAGCATAGGAGGGCATCCCCTGGGACATGTGGGGGACAGGATCTGTGAATGATATGGTGTGTGACTATCTGAGTCTCAGGCTCCTGGTGGGGTCCAGGGGCTTTGTCTGCTTCATTCACTGAGTTGTGTCAAGTGTCTCTAAAGCTCCTGCATGTCACAGGTGCTTAATATACAGTGTTCTTGAATGAACTCCAACCAGAAGCATCCCTGGTAGCATATTTTCCAGAGAAAATATGAAGAAAAACGAATGCAGGAACTTTTCCTAAACTCCATCTTTCATATTAGCATGTTGATAATGGTTAAAATTGATTACATAAAAAATAGGCAAAAAATGGCTGTATAAAATGTGGAAATAAACACCAGTAGACACAGTTAAATGAGTTGAAAGTAGCTGCCTATGTGAAGTAGGAACTGCAGGTAAGAAAAGATGGAGCAAGCATGGCTATAACCCTATTTGACTTTTAAAAGCTCCTATTCATTGCACCTACAGAGACGTCCCTGCAGATTTGGGTCCTTTAACTTGAACCAATCTATAATTGTAGAATAACCATGACCATGCTCTTTTGTCTAGTTGCAATTGAGTTTCACATGGGCTAAACAGCAAAATATACACATATTTAACAAAACAAAATAGGCCAGAAAATAGCCATCTTTGCTTCCAAATCTGATTTACTGCAGTGTTTTGATTACTGATACTATTATTTCTGGATACAGAAACTGTCCTTGCCATCGATTTCAGTTTTCATTTATTTCTCTTCTTTCATCATGCCTGATATACTGGCACCCAAGCTCTTCTCTTGTGAAGAGCCCCTTTCCCAGCCGCTCTCTAAATCCTTTCTTTTTTAATTGTTTTCCATCCTCTAGGTGGTAAACCTTCAACATTATTCTGATCTTTCACTCTCAAAATTTTATCCTCATTTTCTTATAAATCATTGTTAAGAACTGGCTCTGGTAATATGCTACGACTCATATCAAAGCTATAATTTCCATAAGTAGAAAAAAAATACCTCAACCCTTACCACATGCCATAAGCAAAAATTCACTCAAAATGAATCATAGACCTCAACATAGTGTTAAAACTATTATAAAAGAAAAAATGGTAAAGTAGACTTCATCAAAATTAAAAACTAAGCCCTTCAAAAAACAGTTAAGAAAACAAAAAGAAAAGCCACAACCTAGGAGAAACAGAGGGCTTGTATCCAAAATATATAGGACTCTTGAAACTCAGTAATAAAAAGATAAATGATCTAGTGTTGCTTTTTCCCCTCCCCACAGCCCCCCAGTTCACTGTTGTATATCACAGTTGTAGGTCCTCCTAGTTCTCCGATGTGGGATGCCACCTCAGCATGGCCTGATGAGTGGTGCTAGGTCCGTGCCCAGGATCCGAACAGGCAAACCCTGGGCCGCCGAAGCAGAGTGTACAGACTTAACCTCTTGGCCACGGAGCTGGTCCAATGATCTAGTTTTCAAAAAGGGCAAAAGACTAGAATAGACATTCACAAAATAAGACATGAATGGCCAATAAGCACATGAGAAGTTCATCTTAACTAGTAATCAGGGAAATGCATATTAAAACTCCAATGAGATATACTACCCACCCATTAAAATGGCTAAAGTTAAAAAGACTGCCAATCCAAGTATGAGAGTGTGAACTGTAACTCTCCTACATTGTTGGTGTGAATGAAAAATGGCACAGCCACTCTGGAAAACAATTTGAGATTATTTTATAAAGTTAAATATATACTTACTATTCTATTCAGCTATCCCACTCCTAGGCATTTATTCAAAAAAAATTAACATATACGTTCACACAAGGACCAGTATATGAAAGTTCATAATAGTATTATTCGTAATAGCCAGAAAACGGAAATAATCCAAATGTCTATCAACTGGTGAACAAATTATGTCCATACTATGTAACAATAATCAGCAATAAAAAGGAATGAAATATTAATATATGCAACATGAATTAGTCTCAAAATGCAAAACTAAGTTAAAGAGATTAAGTGTAAAAGATTATGCACTGTATGACTACATTTATATGAAATTTTAGAAGAGGTAAAGCTATAGTGACATAAAGCAGATTAGTGGTCACCAGAGATGGGAGAGGGATGTGGGCAAAAAGGCACAAGTAACTGTTCTGTATCTTGATTCTGGTGTTGGTTATATGTATAAACAATTACCAAAATTTATCAAATAATATCCTAAAAGGAGGTGACTTTTACTTTATATAAATTATACCTCAATAAAACTGAAAAGGGAAGTCTTTCCACACTGAAGCTCTAAAACAACCATGAATTATTTAATAATCACATTGTTTGTGCTAAGACTGCAGACAAGAAGGATAAAATACTGGCCTTTTTCTCAATGAGTTTCAATGTATGTCTTACACATCAAAGTGAAAAAATACAAATATAGGAGAGTATATACTTAGGATTCAAGTTACTCTGGAAGCTACAATATGGGATGGGAGTACAGAGATCGAAGAGACTGGGCTAGAAGTCATAGACACATTTTAATAAAAATGAAGCTTAACATCTTTTCAAATACCATGTCTAGTCAGGCATGGGAAACAAAAGAAAAAATATACATATGGGACTACATTACACTAAAGAGCTTCTGCAAGACAGAGGAAACCATGAACAAAATGAAAAGACAACCCACCAACTGGGAGAAGATATTTACAAGTCATATATCCAAGAAGAGGTTAATTTCCAAAATATATAAAGAACTCATACAACTCAACAACAAAAAAACAAACAAACTGATCAAAAAATGGGCAGAAGATATGAAGAGACATTTTTCCAAAGAAATATACAGATGGCCAACAGGCACATGAAAAGATGTTCAATATCACTAATTATTAGGGAAACGCGAATCAAAACTACAGTGAGATATCACCTTACACCTGTCAGAATGGCTATAATCACCAAGACAAAAAAACAACAAATGTTGGAGAAGATGTGGTGAAAAGGGAACACTCATCCACTCCTGGTGAGAAGGCAAACTGGTGCTGCCACTATGGAAAACAGTATGGAGATTTTTCAAAGAATTAAAAATAGAAATGCCATATAATGCAGCTATCCCACTACTGGGTATTTATCCAAAGAACTTGAAATCAACAATTCAAAGAGATTTATGCACCCCTATGTTCACTTCAGTATTATTTACAATAGCCAAGATGTGGAAGCAATCCAAGTGCCCACTGACTGATGAATGGATAAAGAAGATGTAGTATATATATATACAATGTAATATTACTCAGCCATAAAAAAGACAAAATTGTCCTATTTGCAACAACACAGATGGACCCTAAAGGCATTATGTTAAGTGAAATAAGCCAGAATGAGAAAGACAAACACCACATGATTTCACTCATTTATGGAAGATAAACAAACACATGGATAAAGAGAACTGATTAATGGTTACCAGAGGGGAAGAGGGATGGGGGGTAGGTAAAAGGTGTAAAGGGGCACATATATATGGTGGCGGATAAAAATTAGACTATTGGTAGTGAGCACAAAGCAGTCTACACAGAAAGTGATAAATAATAATGTATACCTGAAATTACACAATGTTATAAACCATTATGACCTCAATAAAATAACTGAAAAAAATGAAGCTCAAGGTTAAACAATGGATAGAACTTTGATAGATGGATCACTGCACAATCAAAGGCAAAGAAGAAAATTTCATATATATGAAGGGGGAGGTGAAAAGAGTGCAACCAATACTATTTCAAGCTGGAAGAATAATCACAATCACCAACTGTGTGGTGAAGAGAAGAGGGAGACTGAAAATACACTAATGTATAAGATATACATCATCCCCAGTGGGGAGGAAATAAATACTGTCTAAAGAAATCAAGGATGAAGACTAAGAAAGTTATGAATATACAGGCAACCAAGAGAAAGAAAAATATATAAATTTTACAAGTTTTCAGAAGGAAAGACATATATACTCAAAACAAAGAAATAAAAAACCCTACAGTAAAAGATAAAAAAGATGAGGCAGAATTTAAAACAGAAAGCATAATATTAAATAAGAGAACCAACACCAACAATGCTGTTCCTATCAATGAATGCAACTAGAACAAACACAACTATTAAAAGAAAAGGACTATGACAGGCTCATACAGAAAATTCTCAGGCTGCAACCCTGACCTCCTGAATCAGAAAACCTGGAGGTAGGGCCTACCAATCTTTTAACCAGCCCTCCAGGTGATTTTGAGGCATGCTAAAGTTTAACAACTGATAGAGCAAAACTCACATAAAATCTATATATACAAGAAATGCATCTAAAACAATATGCATCAGAAATGCTGAAAATAAGGAATAAAGATAAAATAAGGAAGATAATCATACATATATAAACCATAGAAATCCAAGGTATAAAAACATATTAGTAACTGAGAAGACTTTCTCTCAACCTAGGAGATCAAATCCATAAAATGACAATATATAAAAAATAAGAACATAAAATAAAAATATATACTAATTTATAATGTAGAGCTAATCAGTTTATTCTGTATCTTGAAAATAGATAGTAAAGCACTTTTTTAAATGCTCAAAGAACTTTCTCAAAATCACCCTATGTAGCAGGCCTATAAAACCTCAAATATTCCACAAAGTAGAAAAGAACAGACAAAATACTCCGAATAAAAAAAAAAATGACATAAATTAGAAAAACAAAAGGTTTTCGCTTATAAATTTCAAAATCTATTGGCTTGAACAAACTCTTTGGTCAAAGAGAAAACAATTGCAGAATATTCAGAAAACAATGTATATCAGAATGTATAAAACTCACTTGAAAAAATGCTTTTAGCACAAATGTTTACATTATTTAAAAAAGAAATAATAAGGGGCCAGCCCAGTGGCATAACAGTTAAGTTCATGGGCTCCACTTCGGCAGCTGGGGGTTCACTGGTTTGGATCCCGGGCACGGACCTACACACCACTTATCAAGCCACGCTGTGGCAGGCGTCCCACATATAAAGTAGAGGAAGATGGGTATGGATCTTAGCTCAGGACCAATCTTTCTCAAAAAAAAAAAAAGAAATAATAATGATAAATTAAGCCTTCAAACTAAGGAATTATGAAAAGGAAAAGTTAATATAAGAAAAACAAAAATTTAGTAAACAGAAAAGAAATTAATGTATTAAAAACCATACAAATAGAAATAATAAATATATGAATTGATTCTTAGAGAAATAAAAAGGAATAAAAGCAAAATTATAAAAATAAAAAATGGTTATTTGGAACTAACTGTAGATAGAAAATAAGGACTGTAGAGAGTACAGCAGCTCTCCCTGACCTGCCGTTTGGCCGTCCGTGGCTTCAGTTACCTGTGGTCAATCGCAGTCCGAATTGAAACCACAGATAAGGGGGGACTACTGGAACAGTACCATTCTCGGTTTCAGGTATACGCTGGGGGTCTTGAAAACTATTACCCGTGGATTGGGGTAGGGCCCTGTATTTGCTCAATCCTATGCAAACAAATTTGAAAACCTGGCAAATATAACCTATGAAAAATGAGACTAGAAAACCTAAAAAGAAAAAGAAAAAAATAGAGACAGTTATTAAGGTATTTCATCACCCCAACGCATAGGTGGCTTAGCATGTGGATTTTACTAAACTGTTAACAAATACAGTAATACTATTTACTTTAAATTTTCCAATTAATTCTTAAATTCATTAAATTTGCAAAAGTATGATGTACAATAAATGGGGACGTAAGCTACTATATTCCTAATAAGCCAAAAGAATACACAAAAATTACATCTCCTTGGCAATTAAAACCCTTCATATTTTGATAGAGATTACATCAACAGCCTTCACACAGACTTATCAGAACTGAATTTTTCACATTGTAAAATGACAGTCCTGAACTAAAATAGGCAACATCATCTGAATACCAGGCAAAATTGTCCTCTTAACAGCATTTATCTTGTGGTTTAAAAAACATTTTTCAGAATATAAATCAAAATGCTCTAATGTCAAGCAAACT
Source organism: Equus caballus (assembly GCF_041296265.1). Lineage (NCBI taxonomy): Eukaryota > Metazoa > Chordata > Mammalia > Perissodactyla > Equidae > Equus > Equus caballus. Next base: position 7,662,799 of record NC_091693.1, on the reverse strand, counting down.
CCTTTTGTGCTACAATGTCTGGCTTGAGTAGCTGCAACAGAGATCCTATGGCCTACAAAGCCTAAAATATGTACTGTCTGGCCCTTTACAGAAAAAGTTAACTGCCCTCCTGCACCACAGTGGGGATTTCCCCCTCCTCCACCTGTCTAGAACCAGGATCCATTGTTGATCCAGCTCTGACCACAACTAAATGAGAAAGAGACAACCTCAAAGAAATCTCGATCCTTAAAGGACCACAAAGACCAAAGCTACCATGCGAATCTTGACTGCTCACCACACAACTGTTATATGACCAAGAAACCAATTCCTACATTCATTAAACCAGTACATTTTGGGGTTTATTGTAGTCACTTAGTTTTACCATGATTGACAAAATTTTTAGTCCTGTCTCATTGCTTGACATATCATGTCTCTGCAGATGCCTACTCAACTAAGGCACTGTAGCATGAAAGTGATCATGGACAATAAGAAAATGAATGGACACGGAGATAAGGAACGTGGCCATGTCTCAGTAAAACGCTATAAAAACACAAAGTAGGGTGTAGTTTGCCAACCCCCTTTACACCGTTTACACAGAATACATTAGGAGTTTGCTTGACATTTGAGCATTTTGGTTTCTATTTTGAAAATATTAATCACTTGCCTGGACCTCTCTCCCCAACAACTGATTCACATATCCAAGTGGCTATTTAAAATCTCCACTTGGGGGCCAGCTCCGTGGCCGAGTGGTTAAGTTTGCGCGCTCCGCTGCAGGCGGCCCAGTGTTTCATTGGTTTGAATCCTGGGCGCGGACATGGCACTGCTCATCTAAACCACACTGAGGCAGCGTCACACATGCCACAACTGGAAGGACCCACAACAAAGAATATACAACTGTGTACTGGGGGGCTTTGGGGAGAAAAAGGAAAAAAATAAAATCTTTAAAATCTCCATGTGGGTGTCTAATGGGGATCCAATTTATCCTGCCCCAAAACAAACTCTTGTTCTCCCAAACCAGCTCCTCCGAAATTCTTCCTCTGTCTTTAAATAGCAACCTCCTTCTCCCAGTTGTTCAAGCCTTGCCACTTTCTCTCAGGTCACTCACTGTATCTTCACATCTAGTTGGCTTTATCTTTAAAATATGCCCAGAATCTGGCCATTTCTCACAATCCTCATTGGGACCACCAAAGTCTAAGCCACATCACGCCTTGCCTGGGTTATTTAATAGCCTCTTCACTGGTCTTCCTACTTTTGCCTTTGCCTCTTGACAACTCTTCCCAACTCAGCAGCGACAGTAATCTTGTCATAGTCAAATCATGTCATTGCTTTGCCTGAAAGTCTCCTTGTGTACACTTAAAAACATTTAGAAGCGTACACTGTTAACAGTGGCTGCTTGTGGGAAGAGAAATGGAGAACTGAGGGCCAGGAATGAGGGGACATACCCATTATTTTAATTGTCTATCAAGTATATGTATTAAATTTTTAAAATACTAGTATTATTTCTTTTTAAAAGTAATAAGGAGGTGAGGGGCCGGCCTGGTGGCACAGCAGTTGAGTTTGCACATTCCACTTTGGTGGCCTGGGGTTCGCCAGTTCAGATCCTGGGTGTGGACCTGGCACCGCTTGGCAAGCCATGCTGTGGTAGGCATCCCACATATAAAGTAGAGGAAGATGGGCACAGATGTTAGCTCAGGGCCAGTCTTCCTCAGCAAAAAAAGGAGGACTGGCAGTAGTTAGTTCAGGGCTAATCTTCCTCAAAAAAAAAAAAAAAAAGCAAGAGGTGGAGAAATGTTGAACTATGATAGTTGGAGGTAAGAAGACAATAGGAAGTAAGAATAAGAGGATAAAATTCAACTCTGAGGTACATAACAATGGAAGGAAGGAGAGATGATAGAAAGTTAAATTTTAAAGAACAGAATCTACATGCTCATTTTTGAAAGATTACAGATCCATAACCCTTGACAAGACGGATCAAATGCTTAAGGAAATGAGTCTAGGCATATAGGGAGAAGTGAAAAATGGAGAATGTTAGTGAAAGGGAGAACAAACACAAAATTTAGGCTGCAGGAATCATAGAACTGAGACTGCAAATGAGGAAGAGAGGCTGGTATCCAGAATAGAAGTTAGAGGGGCAACCAGTCCTCCAGAATCTGAGAAAAGAAGAGCACTGATCCAGGAAGAGTTATCTGGAAATGCTATTTAGGTATCTAAAGAATTTCCAGCAGCCGTCACTCCAAAAGACATGAGCTGATAAGAAAATCTCCTTAAAAAAAATTTCAGAGGTTGCAAACTCACTGAATACCTGTAATGAGCCTTCATCCCATTCACACCTGCTGGGTTCTTATTTACTCACCTGGAGAACACCGCCTTTACAGTTCTTCCTCAACCATCCATTGCTCTTCTTGTTTGAACTGGTGACTTTAAACTTCTAAATAGTGACACAGGACTTGGACTTTCCTGTCGACAGTCAAAGCAGCATTCCAGAACTCAGGCTAAAAGCTCAGAAGTTTTGAAGGATCAGGAAAGTGCAGCTCCTGGGCATGCACAAGGAAACCGGCCTGGGAAAAAGAACAAAGTAATGCTGACTCTTTGGCTTGGGAGCTGGAGCACACATGCATGACAGCACATGGAAACAACAGTGTATTTTGCATCTCAAGCCAAACCCATTATGCCATTTAAAGGCTCCACTCATTTCAGAAGCTTATTTTGAGAATTTAGCTTATATAGAGAAACTATGAGACTCAGTTGCTAGAATTCTACAGAATCACAACCCGCACAGGTACCTTTGAGCAGGTGTTACTTGTGGCCTTGCTCCTGATTGAGCAGTCGTAGTTTTGAATATAATTTTCCTCCTAACACTTTTCTCATAAATGTGAAGTCACCAACCATGAGTGATATGGATAAAATGTAAGAAAGTTATTTTGGTATTATTCATGGATCAGAGTTCTTAAAAATTTTAGAAGCCTAATATTTTACCTAGGTTATGGTACTCTAGAAGAAATTAAATATTATAAGGGTCCTATAATTATATGGTCATTCATTGATTCAGCAAACATGTATATTTATCACTTATTATATATAATGAAGAGACCATAGTCTCCAATTTTTAATGGGGTTTGACAAATAAGAGGCTTAAACTTACTCAGAAGCTCTTCCCTTACTCAGATGTCAGTCTTAGAATCTGGCTGGACAATGCTCTGAATTGATGAAACAGGTAATACAGAGGGGGAATGGATAGAGACAAACTGCAGAAGAAAGGAAATATCAGTATGACATTTTAGATATAAAGAATTTGAAGTTCCTGTGCAACCTCCAGGTGAAGCTGTCCATTAGGCAGCTGGATATAAGATGAGGAGCTCAGGAAAAGTGTCAATTAGGAACGGACATTTGTTAGTCATCTGTGTCAGCTGAAGCCACAGCAGTGGAATTCCATTACTTATAGAGATCTTAGAGGTGAAAAAAGATGATCAAAGTCAGAAACTTAGGGACACTAATAGTTAATGGGCAAACAGAAACATAAGTCACTAACGGAGTTGGGGGGGGCGGCGAAGGAGCTTGTTCCTTGGCTTTGACTGGAATTATAAAAATGAAAGTAGTATCATGGAAGTCAAGGAAACAGTCAAGAATGAGGCAGTGATAAACATGTGAAAATGAATGGCGCAAACACAGAAATCTAATTCCTCCATCCCAGTTAAAAATGGAAATATACAAAACATGCAAGCAAAAATGTGATTCTTACCCCAGCCCTAGCTGCTGCATCTCCCTCCTGACAACTGTTTTTCTGCATAAACTGTAAAAGTTTCTTCATGCAACTACAAACATACATTCTTATCGCCACTAACTCAAAAATGTAGTATATTACACCAAACAAGCACCTTGCTTTCCTCACGTAACAAAATACCTTCCAGACTTTTAAAATCTAAGATATGATACACATTTCCATTTACTCAAGTCTTCTTTTGGGCCCTTCATTAACATTTAAAAATAATCTTCATGTAGCTTTTATACATTTCTTGTTTACCCCTTGGCACTTTAATCTCATTTGTTGCTATTGTAAATAAAGTAGTGTCTTCTCTATAACTATTACTGATTATTTTATGTATATATCAAAGCTATGATTTCTGTATATGAAGTTTGGTACTCTGGTACTTTACTTTTTCATTTTATTGAAAAATATGTTAAGTGTGATAAAATACTGAAAGAAAGTATCTTTCAGACACTGAAAGAAAATTTGTTTCACTACATTTACAAAGGCCTTTTGGTCTGCGGAAAACCTGGTTAAACTAGGAGTCAGACTACCATGCTCATTGCCAAACTGGAGAGTCTTAAAGCGGTTCTTTGACCTCTCCGCACCAAAGACAGGACAACTTGTTTCCTAATTCTGTGTTGTCTGCAGTAGTGGAAACTCTCTCTTAAAGCTATTCCTTAGTCCAGGGCTTCTCAAAGTTCGTCCTCACCAAAGTTTGTCCAAAGAATTAAGAAAAGTTAATACCTATGGGGAGTCTAGACACCCGATAAGAAGATTTTTGGAAACCTTTCCTCTTAAAAAAAATTAATGCTAATTTTCTGTACTCGATGAGTCTGCTTTTACATAAAAATCGCTTGAAAATTTACTTGTCGCTCAATTGCTGAGCCTTTCTCCTCTCTAATCTTTCAGAAAACCGGATGCTCCTGAAAAATGCATCCTTATTATTTTAGAAAAGAGAAAAGTGAGGTTTAGAGGTTACTACCCCACAAAGCTCACAATGCCATCCATCCTCACAAAGTTGGAACCACACAGTTTCTCATACAGGTTGAAACTCTGCAACCCCCTCACACCCTCCGTCATGCATCCGCAGTTTCCTCCTGTACCCCTGCCCCCATCCACAGAAGCTGTGAACGCGGAACGTCACAGGAGGCGATTCCTCCCCTTCAGCCTCCCCAGCCCCATCACCAGCTCCGCGAATCCTTCCCTACAGCCTCCTTGACTGGATTCTGAGCCTAGAAACCCAGATCCCACACCCAGATCTGCACTTTGCGGAGCCGATACCAAACTCACCAGAAGACAAAGACGACGATGCTGAGCCAGAAAGTGTGCGCCTGCGCACTCCTTGGGCTGGCTGGCCCTCCCAGAGGTCTCCTGGGCTCCGCCAATCCTGGGCTCCAGACCGGACGGCATCAGTCCACAGCGGGCGGTTCTCTACTTTTATGACTGTGGACTACATTTCCCAGCAGTTTCAGTGTTTCGAGTCAGCTTTTCGCGCTTTCTTTCCTCCGGTAGAGCTTGTGGGACTGTCTCCCTGATAGGGGAACGAGTGTAAGTAGGCCGAGTCTCGGGACTCAGTTACACTTTGTGAACTACCTCTGGGAGTGGACAGTGGTGTGCTTTGGGTTATAACAAGCTCGGTTCAAGCTCGCCAGGCTGGCACCAACTAGGAGCCACGGTGCGAGGCTACGCCAGGATTGCCAGAAGACTCCAGCGTGCGCTTCGAGGCTCGCGGTGTGGGGTGGCGACGTCTCGTTCGCCCAGCTCAACATGGGCGCCATCTTGTCCGTCGCGAACGGGGCGCTGAACTACATTTCCCAGAGGGCGCCGCGCCCCCTCCTCTTCCCCACAGCGAGGCGGGCGGTTCTGAGCAGAGCGGGGCTGGACCCTGGTGCTGGTCTCTGTGAGCTGTTCCGCCCGGCCGCTGACGCGATCCCGGGGTGACCGAAGGTGAAAAGTCCAGAGCCCAGGGCGGGAACGGAGACTGAGTATTAAGTCTGTTCTGGATGAACGGGCTGAGGAGGGGTGGTTGTGAGGTTGTGTGTCCCAGTGATGCGTGTGTGTGATACCGTCTGCGGATGTGAGGAGCTTTATGTGGGTGTGACTGTGAGTCCCCGTGGTATGATTGTTAACGTGTGACCGTCTGTAACAGTGGGTGTGGGTGTGGGTTACCTGTGACTGTGTGTCCCTGTGGTGGGTGTGTGATTGTGACTGTGTGACCGTGTATTCCTATTTGTGCAGCTATAGGGAGCTTTGTGACAGTGCTTCTGTGACTGCGCCCCCGTGGGGATTGTCACTGTGCAGCGCTGTGTGGGGAGAGGAGGGAGAGAGTGTGTGACTGAGGGTGTTACTGTGCCTAGTGGTGGCGTGTGTTTGGATTTGGGGAGACTGACTGTCGGTGACTGTGTGTCACATATAGTCATATGCGGGAGCACAGGATGGCTTGCCCCTTGACAGTAAAGACCCTGACTCTTCTCTATGACGCTGAGATTGAGATGGACGCCGCCGTCTCCTCTGACAGCCCTTCTCTCGTGGGGGAGGGACAGTCGGAGCAAGATGACCTCGTCATCTGGGCTCCAAGAAAGGTTTGTTGTTTCCTTCCTCATCTCTGTCCTTCTCCAAGAGACATCTCCAGAGGAGGAGGAAATATCTCTGTGACATGTGAAAGTCCTTTTAAAGTGCTTTGGTGTTTTACTTTCTGAAATGCTTTATTTCTGGACGTGATTTTTTTTCTTTCTTGGCAGACGCCTAACAGACCCATCAAGTAAGCTGGAATCTACTATTTCTCTTTGGAAGTATCGTCCTTGCACTCCCTTATTTTTCTTATTAATATGGCAAATGGTTCAATTTATCTTGTCTGCTGAGTATTTTGGTTTTACATATATACACATCTAGAGATACGGGTTGATTCTTAGACAGTTGTTCAGAGATGTAGGGATGGGGGCAGGGCGGGCTCACTGGGCATGTATTCTTTGGCCCTCCTTTTCCCTCCCTGCCTGGAATGTGGGTATGGTGCTGCATGTTGAGTAGCCATCTTATAACCATGTGTTTACTAGGAAAGGAAGGATATGAGAATTTACAATATTATATTAAATGAAAATAGAGGATTTTTAAATTGTATATGTGGTAAAGAAAAAAAATTTACCTATAGATGCATGAAATGTGTAGTAGCATTTTAATTATCTTCCTTGAAACTAGACTGTTCGTGAAAGGAGCTGCCTCTCCTTGACTTTTTGTTTAGCTAAGTGTAACTAAAGTCTGACTAACCATGGCTGGCACGTGGTTGGCTCTCAGTAAATACTTGATTGATGAAAGAATAGTAAGTCTTCATATGTGATAGCAGTGTTATTTACTTTCTTTCTGGTTGCCCAGAAGAAACATGCACAGAATGCCTTAGGTTTGTATTATTCTCTCTAAGATTACCTTACTTGTGTTAACTCTACCTCTAGGGGAGGGCAGTGGTGTACCCAGGGATGTAATAAGCCAGGATATGAGTTCTTTGGCATCCATCCACAGGACTTCTGATGTGGGGTGAGAGATACTCACTGTTACTCATTGTTGTTTGTGTTTTCTTCAAGGTTTACTTTATTAAATTTCTGTATATAATGAATAAAATATCAGTAACCACTTTTTCTTGAGCATTTAAACTTGATTGCTAATTGTGATTAGTATAAATTGCTTAAATATTTGAAGTGCAATTACAACTATTGATGCAAATAATCTATAATCGATCCATAAATCAAAATTGGGATGAGTTTACTATGAGCCAATTTGAGGACTATAGCCCAACAGAGCTTTTCCACCAAGGAAGGAAGCTCTCCAAAGAAGTGGGGAGTACAGAGTGATTGTGTACCATCTTGGAACAAAGAGCATACATCACATATGGCAGGAATATCCCTTTTACAACAGTCCTGAGCAGGTCAGTGGTCACAAGGTGAACACAGCAGGTCAGTAATTAATCCTTAGTTTCTGGGAAGAGATGCTTATCTTTAAAAGAAATGCTGAAATGGAGGGAAGCTACATCCCTATCTTTAAGGGCATCATTCTTGTCTTTGAGACACTGTAAATGTTTAAAGCAGATATGCAGTGCATGCTCAACAGGTCACAACAGGCCTTTCTGGAAAAACAAGGCCAGGTCGAATTAGTTTTAAATCAAATGGCTTCCTCATAGACTCCAGTATATCCTATTGCTTTTCACTTATTTGTTACAACTTTAGTAAGTGTGATATTGTGATTTATAATAAATATTCGTTTGGTCTTCGTCCCCTTTTCTGGCACAGAGCTCCTAAAATCCTTGGAATTTACTAAGTTTAGAGAGCTATTAGGGTATCTTTTGTTCTGTTAAGGAGGTGACTTTTGGAAAGCCCTTTAGTAACCCAAGTGTGGAGCCCGTTACTAGGGGACCCAACCATGTGGTTAGAGGGTTGGAACTTTCAGTCCCCCTGCCCCCATGAGAAGTGGAGAAGGGCTGCAGGTTGAATCAATTGTCAGTGGCCAATGATTCAGTCAGTAATGACTGTCTAATGAAGCCTCTGTAGAAATCCAAAAGGGTAGGTGGGGTTCAGAGAGCTTCTGGGTTGGGCAACATGTGGGGACTTGGGGAGAGTGGCAAGCCCGGAGAGGGCATGGAAGGTTCATGCCCTTTCCCCATACTTTGCCCTTTGCATCATCTCTTCTCTTAACTTTGTTTCTCTGAGTTCAGTGAGCCGCTCCAGCAAATTAATCGAACCCAAGGAGGGGACTGTTGGAACCTCCAGTCTACTGGGCTTGCGACTGGTGTCTAAAGTGGGTGGGGTGGGTGGGTGGTAGTCTTGTGGGACTGAGCCCTTAACCTGTGGGATCTGACGCTATCTCCAGGTAGATATTGTTAGAATTGAGTTGAGTTGTAGGTCATCTAGGTGGAGCTGAAGAATTGCTTGGTGGTGTGGGGACCCCCGCCCCCCCCCACCGGAAATGGGTGTGAGAATAGTTTAGTAAGGCTTATTTTTTTGGATAGTTTAAACATGAAAACAGCAGACAAGATTGGAAGTAAAGTGATTTAAAAAGTGAGGAGAGGGGCTGGCCCCGTGGCCGAGCGGTTAAGTTCGCGCGCTCCGCTGCAGGCGGCCCAGTGTTTCGTCGGTTCGAATCCTGGGCGCGGACATGGCACTGCTCATCAGACCACGCTGAGGCAGCGTCCCGCATGCCACAACTAGAGGAACCCACAACGAAGAATACACAACTATGTACCGGGGGGCTTTGGGGAGAAAAAGGAAAAAATAAAATCTTTAAAAAAAAAAAAAAAAAAAGTGAGGAGAGATTTTTAAAAAGAAGAAGGAAATTGTGATATTCATGGAAGAGACAATGGTGGCCCAAACTGGTGTGATAGTAGTGGAGATGGAGAGAAATAGATGGATTTGAGATAACAGTTGGAGGGAAAAATGTTAGAATTTGCTGAAGGATTTGATGTAGGAAGAGAAGGGAGAATGAAAAGTGACCCTGAAGTTTCTGGTTAGATTTGACACGGATGCAAGCCAAAGAAACACGCAGATTGTACCTGCTGGGCCATTTTCCCCAGGAGAAGCCTGTTGGCATGGCAGACACCTATGGTTTCTGTCCTGAAATAACTTGTCAGCATTATCCAGTCTTGAGTTTGAGCCCTGCTAATGATTATCACAAGAGCTGTCCTTTCATATTATTTGTAAAAATGAAAGGGTACAGGGGTAGGTAACAGAGGAGTAAGAATATTTTCTGAAGATAAGGACTTGGTGCTCTGAGTGGGATTAAAATCATTTGGGGATTGCTGGCATTTCTCAGAAGCGAAAGGATGAGAATCAGTTTCCCTAGTGCCACTGAGTCTATAGCCTTTCCACCTGAATTTCCTTAGACATGGAGTGTGTTTTTTCTGGTCCATTCTGTTCCAGAGTCTATACTGAGAAGTTCTCACTTCCTTCTCCCTAACTGTATTGCTTCCCTGTATTGATTACACCCTGAAATTCACTGTCTCTTCAATGGGATTATTACCTGTTCTGACTTAATGAAATAACTGTAGGAATGCAGTGACTGTAGGAGAAAGTGCACAAGAAAATAAATTACAAGTTTTTTATTCTTAAAAATCAGTTGAGTTCTTAACTGGGAAATACTAGAAGCATTCCCATTAAGTCAGGAAAGAGGCAAGAATATTTATTATCACTACTACTAGTTAAGATTTTTTCTAAAAAGGTGCCAGCTAGAGCAGTTAAGAAAAAACTTAGAGGTAGAAAAAAGTTCTGAAAAGAGGAAGTAATATTATCACTAAATGCATGATTCCATAGGGAGTATGCAGGAAAGAAAAATGTTTATAATTTTTTATCACCCTTTGAATCTGAAGGTGAGTTAAACACAGTCACTAATTATTAATTCATGCAAGAACTCTATTGATCTTTCATTCCCTACCGTTTCCATTCTCTTCCCACTGTAGACACTCATTCAGAATATCTTTACACTTAAAGGTATTCTTACAGAGTTGTATATTTAACATGCATGTACTTTTTTTTCTATATAAATAATATGTCTCCTATTCCTTCTTACATTTTCACTAAGCACCATGTTTTTACCATCCATCTGTCACTATGTAAACATTTATATTAGGGAATCAACCATATTTTACCTATCTACTCTTCCAGGGGATGGACACTCAAGTTAACTACCTCTAATACCTTACCAGCAAAGGGAATGAAACAAACATCCTTGTATATCCCTTATGGACCAGTTTGAGAATTTCTTGGGCATAGAATATCTAGGTCATAGGGTGTGACTTTACTTGTCTGAGTAGTGCTAAATTCTCTCCAGGTTGTTTGTACAAGTCCACACTTCCACTAACATTGCATGAGTGTTTCCATATCACCATACCTGCATGAGCACAGCACTACGTAGCTTTCTCATAGTTACTAGTCTAAAAGGTCTAAAGTATTACTCTTTGTAATATTAATTTGCTCTTCTCTGATTGCCAATGATTTTGAGCTTCTGTGTAAATTGCCTGTTTATACCTTGTGCTCATATTTCTATTGGGATTGCTGTCTTTTTCTTGTTGATATGCAAGAGTTTCTTGTATATTCTAGATACTAATTCCCTGACAGCTTTAGACTCTGCAAACAATCCCCTTCTACATGTATTCTGTTTCTTATATTTGTTATTAAACAGAAATTCTTCATTTTAATATCAGTATTCTTTTCCCCTTGTGGCTTACTGTATTGTTATTTAAGAAGCTTTTTCTGCCCTATGTCATGAAGAAATTTTCCATTTTTCTCTATTAATTTGTAGTTTTACTTTATGCATTTAGGTCTTTAATCTATGGTAGAGTCCAATTTTGTATTTTCAAAAAACATATTCTTCCATAATTGCCTCTTTCAGCTCTTCTCTGTGAGATAATATTTTTTTCCTACCCCTGGATGAAATGTTTGGCAGGTGTTATTACAGTCATTCTTAATGAAAAGTCCAGTGGACAAATTGGATAAGTCTCAATTTGCTAAATTAACTGCCTCATGCGTTGTTACTGATCAGTATTCCATACTCTTCAAAATGAAAACTTCTCCCTTCCTGGAACTCAGTCTCATTTTTTTAAAAATTGGGTTTCCTCTACATTTATTGCAGCTGCTAGCTAATCATTTAATTAATAACATTTGCAACTTAGCACCTCAGTCTTACCTAAAGATGGAAGCCTCTGGAAGAAGGAGAATGTGAGCAGCTTCTCTGTTTCCCCTCTGTGTTCTTCTCATCTTTCCCCAACTCTAGATTGTCCCAACCTCCCTAAAGTAGGAGCAAAGGAAGAGAAGAAAGGGAAGAGGCAGGAAAGAAGACAGTCTTACTTAACTCATACTGTTGTAATCAGTTTTTGGTTGTCTCCTACTTTGGTGCATATTCAAGGCAGACCTTTTTTCTTATTCTCAGATGCCTTTCTGGGTTTCTGAGTAAATTTTTGTTGGAGATAGCTAACTGCAGGGGACACCGTGATGCTGGCACATCCCCTTCACAGAGGCCACTTAAAATCCTCGTTACCTCCAGGCATCTCTGGTGGATCAAATTGCCCCAGGCCAGATCCCTCCATGTTGTTCAAATCCAGTCACCAGGTGGGAATTGGGCTCCCTTCTCTCGTTTTCCCCCAGATGACCAGGGAAAAGGGGAGAGTTCTCCTAAGAACTCGTTCACAGCACTCCACTTTGGATCTTTGAGGCACTGGGATCTATAGGGTCAATTTGCTTGATTTGAGGAGAGGAGGAAAAAGCCCCTGCTTTCCCCAGGGGGCTGGGAACGTATAGCACACCAACAACTTTTTCCAAAAGTAGTCCTGCCTCACAATGTATCTTCTTCATCCTCTGCAGTTTCTCAAATACCCTTGAGGTCTGTTGAACTGAGGGTGGCAAAACTGGTTTATATTCAGTTGTTAGTTTTCAAGTCTAGTATACATATCCAGAAGCTCATTTTAGACTGTAGGGAACCTGGCGTGCATTGGGTTTTTTCCCTTTGGTTGCTCAGGACAAACTGATACAGAGAGAGTTCCATTTCAACATTCAGTTTATAAACTGAAAGCAATTTGATACAATAAGAGACTTCAAGGTGGTTGAGTATAAAAATAAATGCCAAAATCAATATACATGATATATATTATATGCACATTTATGATAACAACAAACAAGATTAAATTGAAAAAAATTAGAACCCTAGCAACGATAGATGGAAATATAAGTTACTGATGAATAAAATTAACAAGAAATGAGTATAATCTTATGAAGAGAACTTGAATACAGAGGCACCAATCAGAAAAGAAGCAAGTAAAAGAAGCATAGGATAGGGGCTGGCCTGGTGGTGCAGTGGTTAAGTCTGCACGTTCCGCTTGGGTGGCCCAGAATTTGCCCGTTCGAATCCCTGGTGTGGACATATGCACCACACGGCAAGCTGTGCTGTGGCAGATGTCCCACTTATAAAGTAGAGGAAGATGGGCACGGATGTTAGCTCAGGGCCAGTCTTCCTCAGCAAAAAAAGGAGGATTGGTGGCAGATGTTAGCTCAGGACTAATCTTCCTCAAAAACGGGAAAAAAAAAGCATAGGATAGAAAGCCTCAAACTCCTAAAGATTTGAAAAAATTATAAAAATTTAATGTGATCCCAATCTGATAATTATTTTATGAAAGACAGGTTGTTTCTGAAGTTCATGTGGAAATGTAAATATGGCCAAATAGCCAGGAAAATTCTAAAAAAGACTAATTCAGTACACTCTACCATGTGTTTAAATATATTATAAAATAGCAGTATTAAAATAGCATGGTACTGGAAAATGAGCAGATGGATCAGAGAAACTGATAGAAAGTCCAGAAATAGACCCAAATATAGAAGGAAATATAGTACTCTCTTAATGATAAAGGTCATATTTCTAATCAGTGGTGCAAATATGGGTTATTTAGTACATGGATTATAATAAACTGAGTAACCATTCAGTGAGAGAAAATTAGATCCTTAACGTTTCATATCTGTTATTCCATATTGGGTCAGAGATTTAAAGGTAAAAGAAGAGATCATAAAAATTCAAGAAATAATGTGGTAAAAAATTTCAATAGCCTCAGAACATAGAAATCTAGTCTAACATAAAGCCTAGAACCCATAAGAGAAAAGACTGATTAATGTTTTTACTTGGCAAATAATTGTAAATACTAAAAACTCAGAAGACAAATCATGAAGTGGGGAAATTTACTTGCAACATAAAAATAGCCATGTAAAAGTAGCTAATTTTTAAATGAAACACGTACCCCAAATCCATAAGGGGGTGGTAATAATCCAAAAGAAAACTGAGCAAGGAATATAGAGATAGTTCAAAGTACAAGAACTAAAAAGGGCTTTTCAGTATGGGTGTATTAGTCTTCTCAGGTTGCCATAATAGAATACCACAGACTGGGTGACTTCAATAACAAAAATTTATTTTCTCATTTTTCTGGAAGCTGGAAGCCCAGGATCAAGGTGCCGGCAGGGTTGGTTTCTGGTGAGAACTTTCTCTTTTCATTGAATTAAATTGGCATACAACATTGTATTAGTTTTAGGCCTACAACATAATGATTTGATATATGTGTGTATTGCTAAGTGGTTACCAGAATAAGTTAACATCCATCACCAAACGTAGTTACAATTTTTTTCTCTTGTACTGAAGAACTTTTTAGATCTACTCTCTTACCTGCTTTCAAATATACACTATTGTTAACTATGGTTACCATGCTATACATTACATGCCCAGGACTTATTTATTTTATAACTGGAAGTTTGTACCTTCTGCCCACCTCCACCCATTTCCCCCCCGCCCCTATAACCCCCTCCTTTGGCAACCACCAATTTGTTCTGTGTATCTTTGAGTTCAGCGTTTTTTTTGTTTTGTTTTGTTTTTTTAAGATTTCAGTTATAAGTGAGATCATGCAATATTTGTCTGATTTACTTTACTTAGCACAGTGCCCTCAGGGTCCATCTGTGTTGTTGAAATGGCAAGATTTCCTTCCTTATTATGGCTGAATAGTATTCCTGTGTGTGTGTGTGTGTGTATCACAATTTCTTTATTCATCAGTTAATGGACACTTAGGTTGTCTCCATATTTTGGCTATTGTAAATAATGTTGCAGTGAATATGGGGTACAGGTATCTTTCAAGATAGTGATTTTGTTTCCTTTAATAAATAACCAGAAGTGGAATTGCTGGATCATATGGTAGTTCTATTTTTAATTTTTTGAGGAACCTCTATACTGTGTTTTCCATAGTGGCTTATAGTAATTTACATTCCCACCAGCAGTACACAAGGGTTCCCTTTTTTGCACATCCTCATCAACATTTATTTCTTGTCTTTTTGTTCATAGCTATTCTAACAGGTGTAAGGTGATATCTCACTGTAGTTTTGATTTGCATTTCCCTGATGATTAGTGATGTTGAGCACATTTTCGTGTACCTGTTGCCCATCTGTATGTCTTCTTTGGGAAAATGTCTATTCAGATCTTCTGCCCATTTTTTAATCAGAGTATTTTTTTTCTATTGAGTTGTATGATGAGTTCTTTATGTAGTTTGGATATTAATGCCTTATTGGATATATGGTTTGCAATTATTTTCTCCTATTCCATAGGTTGCCTTTTCTTTTTGTTGATGGTTTCTTTTGCTGTATAGAAACTTTTTAATTTGATGTAGTTTCACTTGTTTATTTTTGCTTTTGGTGTCAAATCCAAAAAGTCATCACCAAGATTGAAATCTAAGAACTTATCCTCTATATTTTCTTCCAGGAGTTTATGGTTTCAGGTCTTATGTTCAATTCTTTAATCCATTTTTAGTTGATTTTTGTGTACAGTGTAAGATAATGGTCCAGTTTTATTCTTTTCCATGTGGTGTCTGGTTTTCCCAACATCGTTTATTGAAGAGGCTATCCTTTCCCCGTTCTACATTCTTGGCTCTTTTCTGTAAATAAATTGACCAGATATGTGTGGTTTATTTTTGGGCTCTTTCTTCTGTTCCATAGGTCTGTGTGTCTGTTTTTATGCCAATATCATACTGTTTTGATTACTATAGCTTTGTAATATAGTTTGAAATCAGGAAGCATGATACCACCAGCATTGTTGTTCTTTCTCAAGATTGCTTGAGGTATTTGTGTGTTTTTTTTGTGGTTTCTGTACAAATTTTAGGATTGTTTGTTCCATTTCTGTGAAAAATGCCATTGGAATTTTGATACGCATGCATTGACTCTGTAATTTTTCGGGTAGGGGGTAGTGTGGACATTTAACAAGATTAATTCTTCCAATCCGTGAGTGCAGAATATCTTTCCACTAATTTGTGTTGTCTTCAATTTTTTTCATCAGTGTCCTATAGTTTTCAGTGTAAGGTCTTTCACCTCCTTGCTTAAATTTATTCCTAGGTATTTTTTTGTTTTTTTCTTTTCCCAGGGAAAGATTTACCCTGAGCTAACATCTTTTGCCAGTCTTCCCCCTTTTTTTTTTCCTCCCCAAAGCCCCAGTGCATGATTGTATATCCTATTTGTAAGTCCTTCTAGTTCTTCTATGTGAGCCACCATCACAGCCTGGCAACTGATAGATGGGTGGTGTGGTTCCACAACTGGGAAATGACTGGGCCACCAAAGCGGTGAGAGTGCTGAACTTTAACCACTAGGCCATCAGGGCTGGCTCATATTCTTTTTTATGCAACTGTAAATGGGATTGTTTTCTTAATTTCTCTTTTTGATACTTCATTATTAGTGTATAGAAATGCAGCTGATTTTTGTATTGATTTTGTATCCTACAACTTTGCTGAGTTTACTTATTAGTTCTAACAGTTTTTTGTGGGGAAAAAACCTTTTGTTCTTTACAGCGTTCTCTATATAATATGCTGTAATCTTCAAACAGTGACATTTTTAATTCTTCCTTTCTGATTTGAATGCCTATTTGTTTTTCTTGCCTAGTTGCTCTGGTTAGGACATCCGGTACTATGTTGAATAAAAGTGGCGAGAGTAGGCATCTTTATCTTGTTCTTGATCGTAGAGGAAAAAGTTTCAGCTTTTCACCATTGAGCATGATGTTAGCTGTGGGCTTGTCATATATGGCCTTTAGTTTGTTGAGATACATTCCTTCTATACCCACTTTGTTGTTTCTGTTTATCATAAATGGATGTTGAATTTTGTCAAATCCTTTTTCTGCATCTATTGAGATGATCAAATGATTTATATCCTTCATTTTGTTAATGTGGTTATCACATTGATTGATTTTCAAATGTTGAACTCTCCTTGTATCCCTGGAATAAATACCACTTGATCAGGTTATGTGATCCTTTTAGTGTGTTTTTGAATTCTGCTTACTACTGTTTTGCTGGAAATTTTTTTGCATCTATGTTTATCAGGAATATTGGCCTGTAATTTTCTTTTCTCGTAGTATACTCGTCTGGTTCTGGTTTCAGGGTAATGCTGGCCTCATAAAATGAGTTTGGAAGTGTTCCCTCCTCTTCTCTTTTTTGGAAGAGTTTGAGAAGGACTGGTATTAATTCTTCTGTATATGTTTTGTAGAATTCACCAGAGACACCACCATCGGTCCTGGTATTTTGTTTTTTGGGAGGTTTTGGAATACTCATTCAATCTCCTTGCTATTAGATCATCTGTTCAGATTTTCTATTTCTTCTTGATTACGTCTTAGTACATTATATTTTTCTAGGAATTTATCCATGTCTAGGTTCTCCCATTTGTTGATGACTAATTTTTCATAGTAGTCTGCTTTGATCTTTTGTATTTCCGTGGTATCAGTTGTAACATCTCTTTCATCTGATTCTATTTATTTCAGTCCTCTCTCTTGTTTCTTGTTGAGTCTAGCTAAAGGTTTGTCTATTGTGTTTATATTTTTAAAAAACCAGCTCTTAGTTTCATTGATCTTTTGTGTTGTCTTTTGTTTCATTCATTTCCATTCTAATCTTTATTTCCTTCCTTCTAGTGACTTTGGACTTAGTTTGTTCTTTTCTTAGTTCCTTGAGGTGTAAGTTAGATGGTTTATTTGAGATTTTTTTTCTTAATGTAGGCATTTGTTGCTATGAATTTCCCTCTTGGAATGGCTTTTAGTGTATCCCATAAGTTTTGGTATGTTCTATTTCCATTTTCATTTGTCTCAAGTATTTTTTAATTTCTCTTTTGATTTCTTCTTTGATCCATTGGTTGTTTAGGAGTGTGTTGTTTAATTTCCACATACATGTGAATTTTCCAGTTTTATTCTTGTGATTGATTTCTAGTTTCATCTCATTGTGGTTGGAGAAGATGCTTGACATGATTTCAGTTTTCTTCAATTTATAAAGACTGTTTTGTTGTCTATGTGATCTATCCTGGCGAATTTTCTATGTATGCTTGAGAATAATGTGTTCTGCTTTTGGATGATGTTCTGTGAATGTACGGTTAGTTCATCTGGTCTAATGGGTAGTTTAAGTCCAAGGTTTCCTTTTTTTTTTTTTGTCTGGATGATCTATCCATTGATAAAAGTGGGTTATTGAAGTCCCCTACTATTATTGTCTTGCTGTTTCTCTCTGTAGGTCTGTTAATGTTTGCTTTATATATTTAGGTTCTCCTATCTTGGGTGCATAAATAATTACAAATGTCATATCTTCTTGGTGGAGTTACCCCTTCATCATTATATAATGACCTTCATTGTCTCTTATTACGCTCTTTGTCTTAAAGTCTATTTTGTCTGATATAAATATAGCTGTCCTGGCTTTCTTTTGGTTTCCATTTGTATGGAATATTTTTTTCCAATCCCTTCACTTCCAGTCTGTGTGTGTCCTTGAAGCTGAAGTGAATCTTTCATAGGCAGCTTATAGTTGGGTCTTACTTTTTTGTGCATTCACCACTCTCTCTCTTTCACTTGGAGAATTTAGTCCATTTACATTTAAAGTATTTTTAATTCAGGTATAATTGAAATATAATATAGTAATTATTGATAGGTATGCATTTATTACTGTTTTCTTAATTGTTTTGTAATTTCTTTGTATCTTTCTTCTGTTGCTCTCTTCCTTTGTGATTTGATAATTTTTCTGTAGTGGTAGGCTTAGATTCATTTCTCTTTATCTTTTCTGTATTTACTGTAGGTTTTTGCCTCGTCATTATCGTGGGGCTTACATAAAGCATGTTTATAACAGTCTATTTTAAGTTGATGACATCTTAAGTTTAAACACATTCTAAAGCTGTACATTTTTACTCTTCCCCCTGCAATGTTTTATGTTTTTGATATCATGATTTACATCTTTTTTTTTAAAGACTTTGTTTTTCCTTTTTTTTCCCAAAACCCCCCAGTACCTAGTTGTGTATTTTTAGTTGTGGGTTGTTCCGGTTGTGGCATGTGGGATACCGCCCTAGCATGGCCTGATGAGCGGTGCCATGTCCGCACCCAGGATATGAACTGGCGAAACCCTGGACTCCCAAAGTGGAGCGTGCAAACTTAACCACTCGGCCACGGGGCCGGCCCAATGATTTACATCTTTTTATCTTGTGGATTTATCAACAAATTATTGTAGTTACAGTTACTTTTTTTTTTTTTTTACTACTTTTGTCTTTAACCTTCATATTAGATTTATAAGTGATATACCCAACACCATTACAATATTAGATTATTCTGAATTTAACTGTATATTTACCTTTACCAGTGAGATTTACCCTTTCGTATGTTTTCTGTTACTAATTAGCACTCTTTGTTTTAAGCCTAAAAAAGTTTGTTTGACTTTTCTTATAAGGTCAAGCTAGTAGTGGTGAACTCTTTCAGCTTTTGCATGTCTGGAAAACTATCTCTTTTTCAATTCTGAAGGATAACTTTATCAAGTAAAATGTTATTGGTTGGCAGATTTTTTCTTTTAGCACTTTGAATATATTGTGATACTCCCTTCTGGCCTGCAAAATTTCTGCTGAAAAACAGGCTGATAGCCTTATGGAAATTCCCTTGTACTTGTTTTCTTTTGCTGCTATTAAGATTCTCTCCTGGTCTTTAACTTTTGGTAGTTTCATTTTGATGTGGCTTGGTGTGGATATCTTTGGAGTATCTTGTTTGAACCCTCTGGGTTTCCTGGATATGGATGTCTGTTTCCTTCCCTTTGTTGGGAAGTTTTCAGCCATTATTTATTCAAATAAACTTTCTGCCCCTTTTACACTCTCTTCTTTTTCTGGGATCACTATAATGTGAATATTGGTCCCTTTGATATTGTCCCCTAAGTCTCTTAAGCTATATTTACTCTTTTCCATTCTTTTTTCTTTTTGCTCCTCTGATTGGATTAATTTCATTGGCCTGTCTTCACATTTGCTGATCTTTTCTCCTGCTTCATCTAGTGTGGTAGTTCTGAACCCCTTTATTGTATTTTCCAGTTCTTATTCTTCATCTCTGTGATTTTGTTGGGTAACTTCTTTATATTTTCTACCTCTTTGTTGAAATTCTCCCTTTGTTCATGCATTGTTTCCTCACCTTGGTGAGCATGTTGAACTTTTTATCAGGTAAATTACTTTTTTTGTGATTTATTAAGGTCGTTTTCTGAGATCTTGTTCTTTTGTTTGAAACATATTTCCATATATCTTCGTTTTTATTGACTCTTTGTTAATGTCTATTCATTAGATAAACTAGTCACCTTCCCAATCTTGAAGAAGTGGCCTCATTTTGGAGCTGAACCTTCTTATTCAATGCTGCTGTAGCTCTTCATTGTGCCTCAAACCATTTTGATTTTCTAAGCAGCTTCTTCATTGTGGCTCCCAGTAGTTGAGGTTCGCTGAGCCCATTTCAGTTTGGGTTTTTTCTCTATGATCCATTGTGAAGGAGTCACTCAGCTAGTTTGTGCATTTCTTTCAGAGATGATCGTTTCATGTGTAGCTGCAGATTTACTGTGTCTGTGGGAGGACATGAGTTCAGGAGACTCCTATGTTGCTGTCCCGGAGCAGAACCTCCAGAACTCTTCCTGGCTTGCAGATGCCTAACTTCTTTGTGTGACTTCATCTGGCCTTTATTCTATGCATTCACAAAGAGAGAATCAAAGATATGTCTGGTGTCTCTTCCTCTTCTTGTAAGGACACTACCCTTAATTACCTCATTTAACCTTAATTACTTTCTTTAAGGCTTAATCTCCAAATATAGTTACTTTGGGGGTTAGGGCTTCAAAAAGTGAATTTTGGAGTACACAATTTAGTCCATAAAAATGTGAAAAGATATTTATCCTCACTGATAAGATTAGAATGTTAATTAAACCTAAAATTTTTACTTTGTGGAAGTTTGTGGGTTTTTTTTGGTTTTGTCTTTAAATTATTTTATTGAGGTCAAAATGGTTTACCAGTATAATTTCAGATGTACATTATCATTTAACAGCTTCTGTATGGACTGCATCATGCTCAACACAAATAGTGTAACTTTTGTTTGTCACCATATATATGTACCCTTTTACTCTTTTCGCCCACTCCCCAACCCCCTCCCTCTCTAATAACCACTAATCTGTTCTCTTTGTCCGTGTGTTTATCTCCCACATATGAGTGAAATCATGCAGTGCTTGTCTTCCTCTGTCTGGCTTATTTTGCTTTACATAATACTCTTGAGGGGCCAGCCTGGTGGCACAGCAATTAAATGTGCACGTTATGCTTCGGCGGCCTGGGGTTCACTGGTTCGAATCCCGGGTGCGGACAAGGCACTGCCTGGCACGCCATGCTGTGGTAGGCATCCCACATATAAAGTAGAGGAAGATGGGCACGGATGTTAGCTCAGGGCCAGTCTTCCTCAGCAAGAAGAGGAGGATTGGCAGCAGATGTTAGTTCAGGGCTAATCTTCCTCAAAAAAAACAAAAAACAAAAAACCCATAATTCTCTTGAAGTCCATCCATGTTGTTGCAAATGGGACAATTTTGTCTTCTTTTATGGCTGAGTAGTATTCCATTGTATATATATACCACATCTTTATCCATTCATCAGTTGATGGGCATTTGGGTTGCTTCTACTTCTTGGGTATTGTGAATAATGCTGCAGTGAACATAGGAGTGCATAAGTCTCTTTGAATTGTTGATTTCAAGTTCTTTGGATAAATACCCAGTAGTTGGATAGTGGGATTGTATGGTATTTCTATTTTTAATTTTTTGAGCAATCTCCATACTGTTTTCCATAGTTGCTGCACCAGTTTTCATTACCACTAGCAGTGTATGAGGGCTCGCTTCTCTCTACATCCTCACCAACATTGGGGTTTTTTTGTCTTGGTAATTATAACCATTCTGACCGGTGTAAGGTGATAGCTCATTGTAGATTTGATTTGCATTTCCCTAATGATTAATGATGTTGGCCATCTGATTATCTTCTTTTTATAAATGTCTGTTCATATCTCCTGCCCATTTTTTGATTGGGTTGTTTGTTTTGTTGTTGTTGAGTTGTATGAGTTCTTTATATATTTTGGAAATTAACTCCTTTTCAGATATATGCTTTGCAAATATTTTCTCCCAATTGGTGGGTTGTCGTTTCATTTTGTTCATGGTTTCCTTTGCTTTGCAGAAGCTGCTTAGTCTGATGTAGTTCCATTTCTTTATTTTTTCTTTTGTTTCCCATGCATGAGTCGACGTGGTATTTGAAAAGATGCTGCTAAGACCGAGGTCTAAGTGTGTACTGCCTATATTTTCTTCTAGAAGTTGTATGTTTTCAGGTCTTACATTCAAGTCTTTAATCCATTTTGAGTTAATTTTTGTGTATGGTGTAAGATAATGGCCTACTTTCATTTTTTTGCATTTTGTTGATTATTTCTAATAGTTTCCTGGTGTTTTCTTGTGGGTTTTCTATATATAAAATCATGTCATCTGCAAACAGCAAGAGTTTCAATTCTTCCTTTCCAATTTCGATACCTTTTATTTCATTTTCTTGCCTAATTGCTCTGGCCCAAACCTCCAGTACTGTATTGAATAGGACTGGTGAGAGTGGGCACCCTTCTCCTGTTCCTGTTCTCAGAGGGATGGCTGTCAGTTTTTCCCCATTGAGTATGATGTTGCCTGTGGGTTTGATATACATGGCCTTTCTTATGTTGAGGTACTTTCTATGCCCATTTTATTGAGATTTTATATCATCATTGGATGTTGGATCTTATCAAATGCTTTCTCTGCATCTATTCAGATGATCATGTGGTTTTTATTCCTCATTTTGTTAATGGGTTCTATCACATTGGTTGATTTGCAGATGTTCAACCATCACCACATCCCTGGGATAAATCTCACTTGATCATGGTGTATGATCCTTTTAATATATTGCTCTATTCAGTTTGCCAATATTTTGTTGACAATTTTTGCACCTATGTTCATCAGTGATATTGGCCTATAAGTTTCCTTCTTTGTGTTGTCCTTGTCGGGCTTTGGGATCAAGGTGATGTTGGCCTCATAGAATGTGTTAGAAAGCATTTCTCCTTCCTCAATTTTCTAGAATGCTTTGAGAAGGAGAGGAATTAAGTCTCCTTTGAATGTTTGGTAGAATTCTCCAGAGAAGCTGTCTTGTCCTGGGCTTTTATTTTTTGACAGCCTTTTGATTACTGTTTTCAGTCTCTTTACTTGTGATTGGTTCATTCAGATTCTTTGTTTCTTCTTACTTCAGTTTTGGGGGGGTGTAAGAGTCTAAGAATGTATCCATTTCTTCTAGATTGTCCAATTTGTGTGTATTCAAGTTTTTCATAGTATTCTCTTATAATCTTTTGTATCTCTTGATATCCATTGTAATTTCTCCTCTTTCATTTCTAATTTTATTTATTTGAGACTGCTCTTTTTTTTTTTCTTGGTGAGTCTGGCTAAGGGTTTGTCACTTTTGTTTATATTCTCAAAGAACCAGCTCTTAGGTTCATTGATCCTTTCTACTGTTTTTTTTGGTTTCAATTTCATTTATTTCTGCTCTAATTTTTATTATTTCCCTCCTTCTGCTGCCTTTGGGCTTTGTTCTTGTTTTTCTGTTTCTGTTAGGTATAGTTTAAGATTGCTTATTTGAGATTTTTCTCGTTTATTAATGTGGGCCTGTATTGCAGTGGATTTTCCTCTTAGGGCTGCTTTGCGGCATCCCGTATGAGTTGCCATGGTGTATTTTCATTCTCATTTGTCTCCAGATATTTTTTGATTTCTCCTTTAATTTATTCAATGATCTGTTGGTTGTTTAATAGCATGTTGTCTAGTATACACATGTTTGTCACTTTCCTAGCTTTTTTCTTGTAGTTGATGTCTGGTTTCATAGCATCATTGTCAGAAAATTTACTTGATATGATTTCATTCTTCTTAAATTTATTGAGGCTTACCTTGTTTCCCAGTGTATGGTCTGTCCTTGGGAATGTTCCATGTGCACTTGAGAAGAATGTGTATTATGCTATTTTTGTATAGAGTGTTCTATATATATCTATTAAGTCCATCTGGTCTAGTTTTTCCGTTAAATCCACTATTTCCTTGTTGATTTTCTATCTGGATGATCTATCCATCGATGTAAGTGGGGTGTTAAGGTCCCCTAGTATCATTGTGTTGTTGTTAATATCTCCTTTTATGCCTGTTAGTAGTTGCTTTATGTAATTTGGTGCTCCTGTGTTGGGTGCATATATATTTGTAAGTGTTGTATCTTCTTGGTGGAGTGTCTCTTTTATCATTATACACTGCTCTTCTTTGTCACTCATTACCTGTTTTGTCTTGAAGGCTACTTCGTCTGATATAAGTATGGTAACTCCTGCTTTCTTTTGTTTGCTAGTAGCTTGGAGTATCGTCTTCCATCCTTTCACTTTGGGCCTGTGGTTGTCTTTACAGCTGAGATCTGTTTCCTGGAGG
Organism: Equus caballus; assembly: GCF_041296265.1. NCBI lineage: Eukaryota > Metazoa > Chordata > Mammalia > Perissodactyla > Equidae > Equus > Equus caballus. The sequence goes on along the minus strand of NC_091693.1, from coordinate 7,638,809 downwards.
CAGGATATTGTTGGGTCTTGTTTTTTAATCATCCAGCTACTTTGTGTCTTTTTATTGGAGAATTCAATCCATTTACATTTAGAGTGATTATTGATATATGAGGGCTTAATATTGCCATTTTATGTCTGGTTTTTTGGTTGTTCTGTATTTCCCTTGTTTCTCATCCTGTGTATTTCTGATAGCCATTTCAGTTTGCTGGTTTTCTGTGATGGTTTTCTCAGTTTTCTCTTTATGTATGACTTGCATCTCTGTTCTGATTTTTTGTTTAGTGGTTACCATGAGGTTTGAAAAAAGATCTCATCGATGAGATAGTCCATTTTCTGATAGCCTCTTATCTCCATTAGCCTAAGCAGGTTACACCCCTTTCCTATTCCCCTTTTAAGTTATTGTTGTCACATATTATTCTGTTTTGTGTTGTGAGTTTGTGATTAAAATGAAGTGTGCATGGTTATTTTTGATACTTTCTTTCCCTCTATCCTTTATGTTATAATTGTTTGCTAATCTGGTCTGATGGATACAATTTTCTGATTTTGTCTCTCTATTTATCTCCGGTGCTTGAGGCTTTGTATACTTTTGCCTTTTTGTTTCAGGTATGAGGGCATACTTGATCTTTTCTTGTAGGAGAGGTCTATTGCCAATGATCTCCCTCAGCTTTTGTTTATCTGGGCAACCTTTTATTTCTCCATCATATCTGAAGGATAGTTTTGCTGGATAGATTATTCTTGGCTGAAAGATTTTGTCTTTCAGTATATTGAATGTATTGTTCCAATCTCTCCTAGCCTGTAATGTTTCTGCTGAGAAATCCACTGAAAGCCTGATAGGGGTTCCTTTGTAGATTATTTTCTTCTGCCTTGCTGCCCTTAACATTTTTTCTTTGTCATTGGCTTGCCAGTTTTAGTGTTATATGCCTTAGAAAAGGTCTTTTTACATAGATGTAGTTGGGATTTCTATTGGCTTCATATGCTTTTTAAGTCAAGCTCCTTCTCCAGGCTTGGGAAGTTCTCAGCTATTCTTTGAACAAGATATCTGCTCCTTTCTCCCATTCTTCTCCCTCTAGAATACCTATAATCCTTATGTTGCATTTCCTATTTGAGTCAGATATTTTTCAAAGAGTTTCTTCATTTTTTTTAAGTCTTAGTTCTCTCTCCTCCTCCACTGAAGCATTTCTGTATTTCTTTCCTCTAAATTACTAATTTTGTCCTCCGTAATGTCAGCTCTGTTTTTTAAGTTTTTGAGATTGTTTTTTATCTCATTTCACTGTGTTCTTCATTTCCAGAATTTCTAAGTTTTTTTTTTTTGAAGATTAGCCCTGAGGTAACTGCTGCCAATTCTCTTTTTGCTGAGGAAGACTGGCCCTGAGCTAACATCCATACCCATCTTCTTCTACTTTATACGTGGGGTGCCTGCCATAGCATGGCATGCCAAGCAGTGCCATGTCTGCACCTGGGATCTGAACCAGCGAACGCCGGGTCACCGAGAAGCAGAACATGTGCACTTAACTGCTGCACCACCGGGCCAGCCCCTGTTAAGTTTTTTTTAGAGTTCCAACCAATTTGCTGACGAATTCCTTCTGCTCATTAATTTTTTTCATGAGTTCCTTGAACTGTCTTTCTGAATTTTCTTGTAACTCATTGAGTTTCTTTATGAAAACTATTTCAAATTCTGTGTCATTTAGATTGTAAATTTCTGTGAGTTTAAGATTCATTTCTGGAGACTTGTCAGTTGCCTTCTGCTCTGGAGTGTTAGTGTAGTTCTTGATGGTGTTTGATGAAGTGATCCTTTGCTGGCACATAGTGCTGGTATCAGGTCTCAGATTCCACCTGCCATCTCTGAGGGGGGACAGGAGCTGTGTTTTCTGAACTTGCCTTGTCTCCTAGAAGTTATGCCGATAGGGCTCATCTGCTTTTGCCTGCTGGCCACAGCCACTTGGCAGGTCACACACACATGCACTGGTGCTCTGGTATAGAACCACTTCCTTCGCTGGGGACCTGCCACGCTGGTGTGATAAGCAGGAGGAGAGAGGAGGGGCATTTTCTTTGGCAAATGCAGTCCGAGTCTATGCTCACGGGTGCTTTGCTTGGGCTGCTCCACTTGGTGGGGGTGAATATGCCATGGCTGAACTACGCCACTTGGTGTAAAGTGTTCCAGTGGTCTTCGCTGCTACTCTGAGAGCAAAAGTGTTCATGTGCAGGCCTACCTCCTCCCTTGCCTTTTCTTACAGCCGTGCTCCCACTGCTGCCTGAGGATCCACGACCTAGATTGCTGCCGCTGGGGAAGGAGAGGGGATCCACTCACATCTTTCCACTGCTTCCCCATACCCCCACCTTCAGATCTATGGCTGCGTGGATCTCTCCGATGTCCTGTAGTGCTTTGTAGGGAATCCTCTGTTGGTTATTGAATGTCTGTTATAACTTAGGGGGAGGAGACTAAGGGAACACCTCACTCTGCCATGATGCTGATGTCACTTCACTTACCAGAAGTTTAATATCAACTAGATTCTTCAAGGTGTGGTAAAACATTTTCATACATTACTAATGTTCATGTTAATTGGCATAAACTTTGTGAAAGGCAATTCAGCAGTATATGTTAACATTAAAATGAATGAACTCTTTTAATAATTTTCTGAGATATAGTTTAGATACAGTAAAGTTCATTTATTATAAGATAACTTTTATTATAAGTTGTGTAACCATCACCATAATTGGATTTGAAAGCCTTTTCATCATCCCAAGAAGATCTCTGTGCTATTTGCAGTCAGTGCTTGCTCTCACTTCAAGCTCAGGCAACCGCTGAACTGCTTTGTATCTGCACAATTTTGGCTTTTCTAGAAATCTGATATAAATGAAATCATATAAGATATAGTCTTTTTTAGTTTGACTTTCGTTACTCAGCATAGTGTTTTTGAGGTGGTTCCATGTTGTATCACTCACCAGTAGTTTCTTTTTATTCCTGAATCATATTCTATTATGGCTCTACTATATTTTGTTTATCTATTCCCCCGTTAGTAAATATTTTGACTGTTTCCAGTGTTCGGTTACTATGATCAATGCATCTATCATTAATCATATGCATGTCCTTGTGTGGATATATGTTTTCATTTCTTTTGGATAAGTACATGGGAGTTGAAATTATGTGTTGTTTATTTAACATTTTAAGAAACTGCCACCTGTTTTCCAAAGTAACTATAACATTTTACATTTTAACCAGCAATGTAGGAGCATTGCAGTTTCTCCACATCCTTACCAAAACTTGATATTGTCAGGTTTTTTTAATTACAGCTAATCTTGGGGGTGTATAGTGGTATTGTATTGTGGTTTTAGTTTATCTTTGACTAATGACGTAGAACATATTTCCATGTGCTTATCAGCTGTCACCATATCTTCCTTGGTAAGATATTCTACTCTTTTGCCCATTTTTATAAATGGATTGTTTGGCGCCTTATTATTAAGTTGTAAGAGTTCTTTGTATATATTCAGTAGGAGTCTTTTATCAGATACATTATTTGTAAATATTTTCTCCCAGTGTTTGGGTTTTATTTTCATTTCCTTAAAAATATCTTTTGAATAGCAAAGATTTTTAGTTATGATGAAATACAATTTATGATTTTTTTAATTTTAATAAATGTGCTTTTCATGTTAAGCTAAGAAAATTTTACCCAGTCTCAGGTCACACAGATTTTTTCCTGTGTTCTCTTCTAGGATTTCTATTGTTTTCACTCTTATACTTAGGTATATGTTCAATTTTGAATTAATCTGTATGTATCGTGTGAGGTAAGGATGTTCTTTTGTTCTTTTTGCATGTGGATATCTAATTGTACCAGCACAATTTTTGAAAAGACTATCCTTGGGGCCAGCCTGGTGGTACAGTGGTTCAGTTTGCACATTCTGCTTTGGTGGCCTGGGATTTGCGAGTTCAGATCCTGAGTGCAGACTTAGGCACCACTTATCAAGCTGTGCTGTGGCATGCGTCCTACATATAAAGTAGAAGAAGATGGGCATGGATGTTAGCTCAGGGCCAGTCTTCCTCAGCAAAAAGAGGAAGATTGGCGGCAGATGTTAGTTTAGGGCTAATCTTCCTCAAAAAAAAAAAAATAATTTAAAAATAAATAAAAATAGAGAAAAGGCTATCCTTTCCTCATTGAATTACATCGGCACCTTTGTAAAAAAATCACTTGACTGTAAATCTAAGGGTTTCTTTTTGGACTTTCTGTTTCATTGAGCTATGTCTGTCCTTATGCCAATAGCACACTGTGTTATTAGTGTTGTTTTGTAGTAAATTTTGAAATGACGTAATGTGAGTTCTCTATCTTTGTTCTCTTTCAAAAGTGAAATGTCCTTTATATTTCCATATAAATTTAGGAGTTCTTTAGTCATTTTCTACAAGAAAGCCTGCTGGGATTTTACTAGGAATTATGTTGAATCTATAGATTCACTTGGGGAGAAAGTCCATCTTAACAGTATTGAGTCTTCTAATCCAGGAGCGTTGAATGTCTTTCTATTTATTTAGAACTTTAATTTCTCTCAGCAATATTTAATGGTTTTTATTGTACAGGTTTTATACTTCTTTTGTTACATTTATTTCTAAGTATTTTGTTTTTCATTCTATTGTGATAGTTTTTTATTAATGTTTTTTTTTTTTTTTAAAGATTTTTTTTATTTTTTCCTTTTTCTCCCCAAAGCCCCCCCCGTACATAGTTGTATGTTCTTCGTTGTGGGTCCTTCTAGTTGTGGTATGTGGGACGCTGCCTCAGCGTGGTTTGATGAGCAGTGTCATGTCCGCGCCCAGGATTCGAACCAACGAAACACTGGGCCGCCTGCAGCGGAGCGCGCGAACTTAACCACTCGGCCACGGGGCCAGCCCCATTAATGTTTTCATTTTCATAGTCTGCATGTAGTGTCTGGAAATATTGTTGATTTTTGTGTGTCAATCTTGTATCTGTGACCCTGCTAAACCTGCTTATGAGTTTTAGTAAGATTTTTAAATCTCTTTGTGTTTTCTGTACCAGATGTTGGCAGATTTTTTTTTTTAAAGGATCAGATAGTAAATATTTCAGACCGGCAGCCATATGATATCTTTTGCAGCTAATCAACTCTGCCATTGTAGCATGAAAGCAGCCATAGGCAGTACTACATAAATGAATGGTCAGGGCTGTGCATCAGTACTATTTTATCCACAAAATCAGATGCTCTTCTTTGTAATGTGTAGGAAATCTACATGCTGCACTTTGGCAATCCCTGTTCTATGTACGTGATCATGTGATTTACAGATAAACTCCATTTTACTTTTTGTTTTTTCATCTGTAATCTTTTAATTTTTTGTTGCCTTTTCACATTGGCTGGAAACTGCTGTAAAATATTGAATGGATATGGTGAGATCAGACATCCTTGTCTTATTCTCTGTCTTAGGGATGAAGTATTCAATATTTCATTATTAGGAATAATATTAACTGTAAGCCTTTTGTAAATGCTCTTCCTCAGGTTGAGGAAGTTTTCTTATAATCCTGCTTTATTGAGAATTCTCTTTATCTTGAATGCTTTTGTTAAATGCTTTTTCATAATCAATTAACATCATGATTTTTTTCCTTTGTTCTATTAATAATTCTATCAATTAATTTTTAATTATTAAGCCAATCTTGCATTCCTGGGATAAATCCCACTTGGTCATGTTTTATAATCTTTTTTGTTTGTTGCTGGATTTCATTTCCTATTTTTTAAAAAAGATTTATGTCTGTATGTTATGGGTATTTTGGTCTGTAGTTTTTATGATTTTTTTTTTTAGCTTTAATATCCGGGCAATACTGGCGTCATAGAATGAATTGAGAAGTATTCCGTCCTTTATTTTCTGAAGGAGTTTGTGAACGATATTATTTCTTCTTCAAAACTGTTATATGTCTCACCAAAGAATCCATGTGCGCCTAGGCTTTGTTTTTGGGAACTTTTCTTTCCTTATTACTCACTCAGTTTATTTACTTCTTAGAGGTCTATTCAGATTTTCTTTATAGGTTTGCCTTCATAGTTGGAATCACACAGTATGTAGCCTTTTGTGATTGGCTTATTATTTTAAGTTGTACCCAGGATTTGTTTTAACCAGTTATGGTAAGACATAGACATGGAAATTACTGTCATGAAGGAAGACATTTTTATACTCACAGGAGGCACAGCGCTCCACACAGGCCCACATAGGGAAGCACCAGGGTGTGTCAGGAGGTAGAAGTAAAAGAGAAAATGTAGGCAAGAGACTTTACTAATTGTTTCTGCAGGATGGAATGGGTAGGGTAGGGTAAGCAGGTTTAAGATTGGTTAGTTTGAAGAATTTCAGAGCTTCCCCAAGTTGCTTATTTATGGCACTGGAGGGATTAGAGCAGGGAATATTGGCCTTGGGTGTGAGAGCCTGATAAAGGCGGTGGTTAAAACATGTGCTCTGGCTAGTTCACACATGAAAGGCATTTTACAGATGAGTCTTTACTGTCTGTAGGATTGGCTACCCTGGGAGGCACAGTCTCTCCAGAGTCAGTAAGGCCCCAAGTATGAAAGAATCAGAAATGTAGAAAATAAAAAGGCACTTATTTCACTAAGCAATATGCATTTAAGATTCCTTTATGTGTTTTTGTGGCCTAATAGTTCATTTCTTTTTATCACTGAATAATAATCCATTGTATAGATATACAAAAGTTTACCTTTTCACCTTTTAAGGACCTCATGGTTGCTTCTAGTATGGGGCAATTAAGAATAAACATGCTGTAAATATTCAAGTATGGATTTTTGTGGACATAAGTTTTTTACTTATTTGGGTAAATAACTATGAGAAAGATTGCTAGATCATATGGTAAGACTATGTTCAGCTTTTTAAGAAATTGATAAATGTCTCCCAAAGTGGTTGTTCCATTTTGCAGTCTCACCAGTAATGAATAAAGAGTTCCTGTTGCTCCACAGTCGTACCAGCATTTGGTGGTGTCAGCGTTTTGGATTTTAGCCATTCAAAAAGGTGTATAGTGGTATCTCATTATTTTAATTTGCACTTCCCTAATGCCATATGATGTCGAGCATCTTTGTATAAGCTTATTTGCAATCTGTGTATCTTCTTTTGTGAGGTGTCTGTTCAATCTTTTGTACATTTTCATTGGATTGTTTGCTGTCCGGTGTTGAGTTTTAAGAGTTCTTTGCATATTTTGGATTCAAGTCTTTTATCACATATGTGTTTTGTAAATATTTTCTCCCAGTCTGTGGCTAGTCTTTTTATTCTCTTAAGAGTGTCTTTTGCACAGCACGAATTTTTAATTTTAACGACATGTAATTGACCAAGTTTTATCTTTCATGGATCATGCTTTTGGTGTTGTTTCTAAGAAATCATTGCAAACCTAAAGCCCCCTAGATTTTCTCCTATGTTATCTTGTAATAGTTTTTTGTTGTGCATTGTACATTGAGTTCTGTGATCAATTTTGAATTTTTTGAAAGATGTAAAGCCTTTGTCTAGTTTCGTTTCTTTAACGTGGATGTCCAGTTGTCCCAGCAGCATTTGTTGCACCTTTTTTCACTGAAATGTCTTTGCTCCCTTGTCAAAGATCCATTGGCTCTATTTGTGTGGATCTATTTCTGAGCACTTTGTTCTATGCCAGTGATCTATTTGTCTGTTGATCTATTCTTTTGCCAGTATACTGCCTTGGTTACTGTAGCTTTATAGCAAATCTTGAAGTCAGATAATGTTAGTCCTCCAACTTCTTCATCTTCAGTATTGTGCTGACTATTCTGGGTCATTTGCCTTCCCATATAAACTTTAGAATCAGTTTGTCAATATCCACAAAGTAACTTGCTGGGATTTTAATATAGCACTGACTCTATAGGTTAAGTTTGGGAGAACCGTTATCTTGACAATACTGAGTGTTCCTATATGTGAACGTGGAATATTTCTCTATTTAGTTCTTCTTTGCTTTCTTTCGTGAGAGTTTTCTAGTTCTCATATATCTCTTTTAGAGATTTTTTAGATTTATTCCTCTTTACTTTCTTTATGTACTAATGTAAATGGTTATGGGTTTTTGATTTTAAATTCTGAATTGTTCATTGCTGGTATGTAGGAAGGTACTTGACTTTTGTATACAGTGGTGCAGTTTATGATTTTTTGACTTTACAATGATGTACAAATGATACACATTCAGTAGAAACCGTACTTCAAATTTTGACCTTTTCCTGGGTGAGTGGTATGTGGTACAATACTCTCTCATGACTCTGGGCAGTAACAGTAAGCCGTATGTCCCCATTAGCTACGTGATAACAGGGGTAAAGAACTGATGCACTTAACAACCATCGTGTACCCATACAATCATTCTATTTTTCACTTTCAGTACAGTATTCGATAAATTACATGAGATATTCAACACTTTATTATAAAATAGATTTTGTGTTAGATGAGTTTGCCCTCTTGTAGGCTAATGTGTTTTGAGCACATTTAAGGTAGGCTAGGCTAAGGTATGATGTTCAGTAGGTGTATTAAATGCATTTTCAACTCAGGATATTTTAAACTTACAATGGGTTTATTGGGACATAACCCCATCGTAAGTTGAGGAAGATCTGTATTAACATTGTATCTTGCAACCTTGGCTATAATCGCTATTAAATATGATGTTAGCTGTCAGTTTCTGGTAGATGTTCTTATCAAGTTGAAGAAGTTCCCCTCTATTCCTAGTTTGCCAAGAGGCTTTTAATCATGAATGGGTATTGAATCTTTTCAAATGCTTTTTCTGTATCTATTGATATGACCATGTTATTTTTCTTTTTAGTCTCTTGCTGTGATGTATTACATTACTTGATTTTGGAATGTTGAGCCAGCCTTGCATGCATGGGATAAATCCTACTTGGTTGTGGTGTATAATTTCTTTTGTGCATCGTTGGATTTGATTTTCTTATGTTTTGTTGAGGATGTTTACTTCCATGTTCATGAGAGATGTTAGTTTGTGATTTTCCTTTCTTATAATATGTTTATGTGATTTTGGTATTAGGGTAATGCTGCCCTCACAGAATGACTTAGGAAGGGTTCATCTGATTCTTTTTCTGGAAGAGGTTGTAGAGAATTAGTATCATTTCTTCCTTAAATGTTTGGTAGAATTCACCTGTGAAACCATCTGTGTCTGATCCTTTCTGTTTTGGAATGTTATTGATTCCATTTCTCTAACAGATATGGGCATATTCAGATTATCTATCTTTTTCTGTGTATTTTGGTAGACTTTGTGTTTTTAGGAATTTGTTTCATCTACGTTATCTAATTTGCTGGCATACAGTTGTTCATAGCATTTTCCTTATAGTACTTTTAATTTCTGTGAGGTTGGGAGTCATGACCTCTTTTTCACTCTGGATTTTAGTGATTTGAACCTTCTCCCTTTTTATTTTCATGGTCATTTTAGCCAAATGTTTCTCATTTTGTTATCTTTTAAAGAAACAAAGTTTGGTTTCATTTATAGTCTCTATTTTTTTTTCTATTCTCTCTTTCATTTATTTCTCATCTATTCCTTATTGTTTCCTTCCTTTTGTTTTAGGTTTCTAGTTTCTTAAGGTGCAAAGTTAGGTTATTGATTTGAGATCTTTCTTTTTTTAATATAGGCATTTACAGCTATAAATATCTCTCTATCCACTGCTTTATATGCATCTCATAAGGTTCATTTTCAATCATCTGAAAGTATTTTCTAATTTTCATTATGATTTTTTCCTTGACCCTTTGGTTAGTTAGGAGTGTGTTGTTTAATTTCCATGTATTTGTGAATTTCTGAAATTTGTTATTTCTAATTTAATATCATGTGATTCGAGGTTATACTTTGTATGATTTTAATCCTTTTAAACTTATTGATTTGTTTCATGGCTTAAGATGTATTCTATCCTGGAGAATGTTTTATCTGTCCTTGAGAAGAATGTGTATTTTGTTGTTATGAGATAGAGTTTCTAGTAATATCTATTATATAGGTAGTCCATAATGTTGTTCAAGTCTTCTGTTTTGTTGTTGACCATATTCCTAGTTGTTCTAGCCATTATTGAAAATGGGTTTGAAGGCTCTAACTATTGCTAAGTTTTCAGTTTCTGCTTTATAAATTTTGGAGCTTTTTTTTTAGGTGCATTCCATGCTCACTGAAGCATTTTTATGATAGTAGCTTTAAAATCCTTGTAATATAGTTCCAACATCATCATCATCTTGTCATTGGTGTTTTTTGATGATCTTTTCTCATTCAAGTTGAATATTCCTGGTTCTTGCTAGGATGAGTAAGTTTTGACTGTGCCTTGGCTATTTGGGATATAATCGTAAGATTATAATCATAAGACATGCTGATTCCTATGTAAATATTGTTACTTGTTGATGAGCTGGAATATAGTCATTTCTCTATTCATTCACATAGTATTTGGAGTCCCACTCTAGCTGGAAGGGGAAAGAGCCTTTGTCACTGCTGCTTTGGAGTGTTAGTCAGGGTCTGTTCACACATTGCCTCTGCAAGTGCCTGTCAGCCAGCCGGGGAGGAACACCACCCAGTTAGTGCCAGGTCACAATGGTAGTCAAGGCTCCTCTCATAGTCACACCCTCATAATGCATCTGCCAGTCAGGAGGAGATGTGCTTCATGATTCCTGGGCTAGGATGGCAGTCAGTGCTTCCCTCACGTATACAATCTTTGTAGGTGCCCATTACTGATGGCCAGGATGGCAGTCAGGGCTCTGCTCATGCACACAGACAGCATCATGTGCCCACTGCTTGGGAGAAGGGATGTTGCCACTTTACTGCTGTGCTGGGATGAAAGGGCTGTGCACATACAAAGCCTCTGCAACTGCTTCTTGGCAAGAAGGGACAGTAGTACTACTGGCTATCATGCATAATAGTGTGGGAGATGGGCATTTTTTGTTTGTAGTGTTTAGCCAGCATAGAGTTAGCATTACCAAAAGGGTTTTGTCCTGCAGGGCCACAACCTCTCCTCAGACCTTTGGATAAGGAAAACAGGCCTGTTATGTGTTTTTTGTTATTGTGTGGTGTGGTTTTTTGGTAGTTTTTTGCCCTGGTGGCATTTCCAATTTGCCAGCTTCTCTGGTGCCCTGGTTGGAGTATATAGGAAACCAAAACAAAACAAACAACCCACCCCTCCTCCAGGGAACTCACCACTGCCCTGGGTTGTTCAAGTCCCAAGGTCCATAGACAGTTTGCCTTCATTTCTTCAACTTGGTGAGTCTTAAGTTTGCTTCATGTATTTTTTCCCATGGATTTTAAGTCTAATAAGTGGAGAGGAATAGAGCAAAATGTGTTTACTCCATTATATCCAGCACTATGGTTTCTTTCTTATCTTTGCTCTTTTGCACGTACAATTTTTTTTTCCTGTTGCTTTTAAAATTCTCTCATCACTGATTTAAATCAGTTTGGCTGTGATTACCTTGGAATAGTTCCTCCCCGACCCCCATATTTCTTGTGCTTGGGATGAATTGAATTTCTGAATCTGTGGATTTATAGTTTTGACCACATTTGGAAATTTGTTGGCTATTTCTTTAAATATTTATTCTGTACCCTGCCCTTTCTTTTTCCTCTCTTCCAGGGATTCCAGTTACACATAATTCGGCTGATTGAACTTGTCCACCAGCGCTCTGATACTCTCTTATTTTTGTTTTTCTTTATTTCAATTTGTAATGTTTTTATTGCTGTCTTCAAACTTACTAACGTTTTCTTTTGCAGTGTCTATTAATCCCATTGACTGCATTTTTAAATCTCACACATTTTTCTCTCTAGACGTTTGTCTGAATTTTTCTAATATCTTCCACATCCCTACTTAATATATCAATCTCTCTTCCTTGTTGGACATGTGGAATGTAGTTATGACTGTTGGGCTGTTAGTATCCTTTACCAAATACAAAATCTATTATATCAAATATAAAATCTATTTTTTTTTTTTGTTTTTAAAGATTGGCATCTAGGCTAACAACTGTTGCCAATCTTTTTTTTTTCCTCCCTGCTTTATTTCCTAAACCCCTCTTCCCCCCAGCCCAGGACATAGTTGTATATCTTAGTTGCAGGTCCTTCTAGTTGTGGGATGTGGGACGCCGCCTCAATGTGGCCTGACGAGTGGTGCCATGTCCGCGCCCAGGATCCGAACCCTGGGCCACCGCAGCGGAGCATGCAAACTTAACCACTTGGCCATGGAGCCGGCCCCCCTAAAATCTATTTTTGTCAAATCTGGATGTTTCTATTGATTTTTCTCCTTATTACAGTCATGTAGTCCTGCTGCTTTCCTTTTTTTTGGTGAGAAAGATTTGCCCTGATCTAACATCTGTTGCCAATCTTCCTCTTTTTTTGCCTGAGGAAGATTGGCCCTGAGCTAACATCTGTGCCAATCTTCCTCTATTTTGTATGTGGGATGCCTCCACAGCATAGCCTGATGAGTGGAGTAGGTCTCTGCCAGGGATCTGAACCCACAAACCTGGAGCACTAAAGGGGAGCACTCAGAATTTTAAACACCTGGCCATGGGGCAAATCCCACCTGCTTCTTTACATGACTGGTAAACTTTATCTACTACCAAAGACTGTGAAAGTTACTTTCTATGTGCTTGGTATTTTTGCATTTCTATAAATACACTCAAGCTTTGTTCTGGAATATATTTATGTTACCTGGAAACAATTTGTTCCTTTCAAGATTTGCTTTAAGCTTTTCTAAGTGGGACCAGGGAATCTTTAGCCTAATGCTAACTTGCTTGTCTACTGAGGCAATAACTTTTTGAGTAATCTAACTAGTGCCCTGTAAATTATGAGGTTTACCTCTGGTTGATGGGACACAAACTATTCCTGGTTCTGGGTGAGCTCCAAAGAATACCTGTGCTCTTAAGCATTTCTTTTGCTGGCCTTGCGTAAGTCTCCTCATGACCTCACCTATGCACCATCAGAACTTGGCTTGATGCTCTACCCTGCAAACTCTAGCCATCAGGGCCTTCCTGGACACTCGGTTCTATCTTGTCAATTTAGGGAGATCATGAGGTTCCCTCTATATTCCCCCTCCCTGTGCCAAGATGTGGAGATGCCCTCTAGGCAGTAAGTTGGGCCAAGTGTAGGGATCACACTTGTTTATACTTTGTTAGGCATTACTGTTGTGCTGTCTGATGTCCAATTTCCAAAAACCAGTGTTTCTTCTATTTTATCTGGTGTTTTTGTTATTTTAGGCAGGAAGGTAAATCTAGTCTCTATTACTCCATTTTGGCTGGAAACAGTATTTTTTAAAAAAAATCTAGACTTACAGAAGAACTGCAAGACTACAGTTTCCATACACCCGTCTCCCAGTTTGCCTGATATTAACATTTTACATTACCATATCATAATGATCAAAACCAGGACATTAACACTGGTCTATCACTTAAACTACAGGCTTTATTTGGATTTCACCAAGTTTTCTCCACTAATGTTCCAAAGATCGAATCCAGAATCTTGCACTATATTTAGTTATCAATTTTCAGTAGTCTCCTCCAATCTTTGAGAGTTTCTCAATCTTCCCTTGCCTTGGGTAAGTTATTTTACAGAAGGTTCTTCATTTTGGGTTTGTCTGTAGTTTCTTCATTATTAGATCAGAGTTATGCAGTTTTGGTGAGAATACTACCCAAGTGATATGCCCTTAGTGCATCACCTTCGGTGGTATATGATGCCTCTGTCTTACAACTGGTGATCACTTCGTTAATTAAGGTGGTGTATACAGTGTTTTCTCTTTGTAATTAAATATTTGGGAGAGATATTTTGAGACAATTCTAATAGACTGTTTTCCTCAAACTTTCACACCTTGAAATTTTAGCATCCATCAATGGATTTTGTATATAATTATTACTATTATGGTGATTTCCTATTTCCCTCATTGCTTTGACATTTGTTAATTAGAATTCTTCACCATTAAATGGAACCAGGATTCCTTCATTGGGGGTAGTTAATGTCATGGTTCAGGACAGTAATAAACAGGGTAGGTCTGGAACATATTCTTGTATTTGGGGAAAAACCCAAAAGTTTCCAAGTAAGCTAAGGAAAATGTGGAAAGGATAAAGGAGCAAATGAAAATGGAAAGGAATGAAGTTTTATCAAGTTGAGCACCAAAAAGAAGTAGGAAAAAGAACATATGTTAACAACAATAATTACATTATGGTTTATTGGAGTAGAGGTCTGTGAAATGACAACAATTCATAACAAAGTTCAAAGAAAAATGTTAATGTAATGTGACCAAATGTAGCTGCAATTACAAATAAGGGAGACATAATAAGAATTCATTAATTTTTAATTTATTCATTAATGATTTCAAAAAGTAAGTGCTAAGACATGTGGTTATTTTCTGTTATTAATTTTAAGTCCGTATATAAGATTTAGGTGGCTCATTGTTTTCATTTGTTCAAGCAAGCAAAAAATTAAAACACACACAAAGAAGTGTAGGGCAAGTAGTTCTAGAGTACTACACCAAGAAGAGGGAAACTAATCAACAGTGACGGTAACTCAGAATAACCAGGCAGAGTGGGATCAAAGAACAAATCAACAGTATAAGCACATAATAGCTCAGTAGAGTGAACTATTAATAATTATAATAAATATAGTTGAAATGTTTCAAAGAAATGAAATAGCAAATATCTTAAGGGTAAAAACAGAGACTCATTTTCTGTGAAGGACATGAAATATCTACTAGTTACATATTATAAGAACTAAGGAATATTTAAAGAAAACATAACTCGGTGTATTCCAATGACAAAATGGCTTAATTGCTACTGCTGACCATACGAAAGTTTAAAGAATCCATAAATTCTGGGAAAGACACCTATTTCAAAAATTAAAATCTAATGGATGATGGTGACATAAATGAATCTCAACATAATAGGTAAATTTTCTTATAAAAATCTAATAACCTGTGGCTCATGATCACATTGACTGCATACCCAGGACAACTGTCCCAAGAAGGAGATGATGGACAGCTGAGATTTGCAACCTTAATCTCTGTGACTGTCCTCCTTTTCTTTTTTCTTTTTTTGGAGTCAGGAAAGATCCCTAAAATCAAAGGTCTGTTGATTGTTCAACTGCCAAAACCTAGTAAGGCAACACTGAGAGGGAATAAGAAGGAAAATTATAGATAGATACAAAACCCAATTGAAGCCATGGTAATGAAAGTTATACATCCTCTTAATGTAAGTTTAGTGACCAGTTTATAATCGTTGCAATAGTTGTAGATTTTTGCCTCCTTTTAAAGATGGTTAACAAATTTAAGAGACTGATAAGATTGAGTTAGTTAATTTTATGAAATATTTAAAAGTGCTCCTTTCATTTGGATCCCGACTGTCACTGCCTAGTGGTGAAGGCTCCTTAAAGGAATTTTGTTGCAGTAGGTATTTAGGGAGATCTGTCGCGTCAAAATAAATTCAAATAGAAGTCAGCCATTTGATGACAGAAGATTATACATCTACCATTAAAACAAAAACAATAGAAAACAAAACAAAAAAAATCGACACAAACACCACAAGACTTTAAAACCACATAATATCTGACTGGGAGGTCTAACTCTCGGGAAGAAGGAAAGTACGTCATATATAATAAGCAAAAAATTAGAATGCAGAAGATGTATTTGAGTAATATTACAAATCAGTAAGCCAAAAATAATAGACAAAAGAACAAAAAAACATAAACACCAAAAGTAACTGTAAGCAAAACATGCCTGCACAAGAAACTCAAATGAAAATAACTCAAATATTTAATAATTAGGGAAACACATTTTCCACACATTTCAGAAACAGGTTAATAAAGACCATCTTACATAAATAGATATTCAGAATGTTAACTGATATAAAAAGAGAAATATTTGGCAATATCTAACAAAGCTGAAAGTATGTATCACCTATGACTATGCAGTTTTACTGCTGAGTAGAGTAGCCATATATGAGTCTGGAAACAGATTTAATAAGAAAGATAGATTGAATCCTCTTCATTACTTCTTATTAAATGCACAGGTCTTTCCAGTGAAACACAGAAACAAAAGGCATTTGTACACATCTTTCATTCAAAAGACTTCTCACCAGTATAACTTCTTTGATATCAAGTAAGGTGCCTGCCCATACTAAAGGCATTCCCACATTCCTTACATTCATAGGGTTTCTTACCAGTATGAATTCTCTGATGTTTTGTAAAGGATGAACTATGTCTAAAAGCCTTTCCACATGCCTTGCATTCATAAGGTTTCTCTCCAGTATGAATTCTCTGATGTTCAGTAAGGGCTGAACTGTGTCTAAAGGCCTTCCCACATACCTTACATTCATAAGGCTTCTCACCACTATGAATTCTCTGATGTTGAATAAGGGCTGAAGTAAGTCTAAAGAACTTTCCACACTCTTTACATTCATAAGGTTTCTGACCACTGTGAATTCTCTGATGTCGAGTAAGTTCACTACCTACTCCAAAAGCTTTCCCACATTCCTTACATTTATAGGGTTTCTCACCAGTATGAATTCTCTGGTGTCTAGTCAGAGATGAACTATTTCTAAAGACCTTTCCACATGCCTTGCATTCATAGGGTTTCTTACCAGTATGAATTCTCTGATGTCGAGCAAGTTCTCTACAGACTCCAAAAGTCTTCCCACATTCTTTACATGCATAAGGTTTCTCACCAGTATGAATTCTCTGATGTTCAATAAGCTGTGAACTAATTCTAAAGACCTTCTCACATTGTATACATTTGTACGGTTTTTCACCAGTGTGAATTCTCTGGTGTTCAGTTAACTGTGAATGAAATCTAAAGTCCTTGCCACATTCCATACATCTATAAGGTTTCTCATCTGTATGGATTTTCTGATGTCGAGTAAGTTGTGCATGCACTCTAAAGGATTTCCCACAGAAAGTGCATTCATAGGGTTTCTCACCATCATGTATTCTTTGAAGTGGAGTAATTGCTTCAACTCTTCTGAAGGTTCTTCCGTATTCCTTACATTTATAGCACTTCTGATCATCATGAATTTTCTGATGTACACTAAGGTCTTCATAAAAACTAAACGCATCCTCATATTCCATATATTTACAAGGTTTTATACCAGTATGAATATTCAGTGGTAGGGTATGTGGGTCATCTACTCCAAAGGTTTTCCAATATCTGTTACATTCATAGGTTTTCTCACCAGTATGTATTCTGTCATATTCATCAAAGTTTAAGTCACAACTGAAGACCTTCCCATATTCTTTATATTCATAGGGCTTCTTGCTTTCATGAATTCTCTGATGTAATGTAAGAGATTCATGATTTTTGTAATTGGGCAATTTTTCAGAGATGATTGTCATTTGACTGAAGGATCCCACTTCAGGTCTTCGTACTTCAGTCTTGCTTTTGCTCTGCCAGTCATTTCTAAAAAAGGAGCTCTCAAAACCAAGGAATTTACTACCTTCTGTTACTTTCCACTCAGAACTGTTGTTTTCAGTAATGTCCTTCTCTATAGATAAATTCTTTGTGTCATATTTGGACTCCAAATCTGAAAGAAATGAAAAAAAGTAATTTACTTTTTCATGTGTCCCAAAAATAAAACAGTTACAGAATGCAGAGGAGAAAAACTGAAAATAACTCACAATATAAGTGAATGAGTAAAATACTGTTACGAAGTTTGAAGAAGGGTAGAGAAAGCTCAGAGAATGATAAAAGCATAATGTAAGATTGCGAGGTTTGTGATAATGGAAAAAGATTAACTCAGTGGGTCTGAAGTTTAGGCGATGATCATCACCTGGTAAGCTTGTTGTCAAGCACTGTTGTTCAGGAAACAGTCCAGATAAACTGACTCAACATCTATAGATGTAAAACTGCTCATCAGTATCTTATAGAGATACTGCTAATGCAGACCAAAATCTGATAATCTATAAATACTAATAATTTGGTTATTTTTTTCTTTTTTTACAATAGAATCCAAACACTTTACCTTGGATAATAAGGTGCTTGTACAAAGACCTCATTTTAATCCATTATCTCTTTTCACCTAATCTTTTATTTCCTACATCAAACCATATTTCTTATCACAGAGAGCTACCCATAGGATGTTTTATTTCTCAGAAATGGGTTCTTTATATACCACCTCCTTTTCATTGTCCACATCTGAACGTTACTACCTTCAGAAAGGATGTACTATCTAACTCTAAGTAAGTTCATATCTATCTCTCTATTCTACTATCTAATTCCTTATCCTCATATCCACTTTTTAATTGTATATTCAATAATTTTCTGTTGTTGTACTGTTTATTTCCCTATTCCTTAAACTCCAAAAGGACAAATGCAATCATTTTTTAATGTGCTACTGAACAATGAGTCCCAAGCACATAGTAATTCATAATTACAGAAAAAGTAAATCACTGGATTTAAGGAGTCTAAATAAGAATAAAGGAAATATTACAAAGATAGTCACTAGAGAACACAATTGATTATCAAAATGATTATACGACTATAAGAATAATGCAAAATTATAGGATGTCTCCAGGCCTTCCAACTGTCACACTATACTACAGAGATTATATATATATTTATAGTGATAGGCCCTGATATCGGTTTCCCTATGTTAAACCCAGCATATATGGGGTTAAAACCAAAGCACTCATTCCCAGCTTACTCTCTGGCTTCCTGGTTCCTGGATCCACTATCCTCCCTGGAGACAAATGGCTAAGGACAACCACCTGGATTCATTATCTCCTCCTCCTCCTCCCTGCCAAGGAGCTACAGGCTGGTGGAAAAGCTCCAACCAGCAAGGGCATATGCTCCCCCTCCCCTAGCTAAAACCCCATATAAAAACCCTTACTTTTAGCTTTTCAGAAAGTTTGAGATTTCAGCATTATTGCTCAGTGCTGTGCAATAATAAAGTCCTACTTTCTTCCACTACACCTGGTGTCAGAGATTGGCTTGCTGCGCAACGGGTGAGCGAACTCACTTCAGGTTCAATGTCAATAGCATATTAAGATACATTCATATATATGAATAGTGTTTATAAATGATTGTTTTCCAGTTCCCTTTCCAATTACACATATTGTCTCCATCGCTGCTGTTAATTCATTCCTATGCAGAACCATGATTTTTTTCATCCCACGTGTCAATAAAGATGAGGTGTTTTAAGTAGCATTTTCACTATTATTCATCTATCCTACTGAAATCTTAGTCTTTACGTAAATGTTTTCCTCATGCTCTTTTGCAGATGGTCCTTTGCATTTCCCTATACACAAAACCAACATTGCTGGACTTTCCAAAAATATTTTAGATATTATAATAGGTATATACCATAAGACACATGCAATTCTGAGCAAAGCTTGTGGCTGAGAAGGAGAATACACTAAGACAACGAGATGGAAAGGGTGGTGTTGGCAGTCTAGAGTGTAAGACACTTTGTACCAAAGGGTCTGTTGGACACTGCCTGGAGACTGGCAATTAGATGAGGGAACAACATGAGTAAAATCCAAAGTAACTGATAAACATTGCATAATATAAGACAAAAATAATTTCCTGTGACAGAATTATGTTAACAAAGGCAAAATAATGTAAACATCATTATTTGACTAAAACAATAAAATCATAAATGAATGGCAGTATCAGTAAATCAAAAGCATTCCACTTAGAAATGTTGAAGCTCTCTACCAAATAATTGTTTAGTCAATGTGGAAATGTAATTGAAACTATAAAATTTTCAGATGGCATTCAAAATATTACTTATTATTGAAAATATTTATTATTAAAATCTATGGAACTCAATAATAGTCACATAAAAAGTAAGAATTAAATGCTTAACATTTATAAAAATGAAGGAATGAAAATAACCAGTGTATACATCCCACTCAAGAAGACAGAAAACAACAAAGTAACCCAAAGCAAAGGTGAGGGGAGAATTCAATAAATATGGAATCAGAATGTGATGAGTTAGAAAACATATAAAGAATATAATTAACATATAAAAAATAAAAATGACAAAAGAGACAGAATTACCAGAGAGGGTATTTTAAAAAATGTTATGACTCCTATGTTAATCAATTTGAAAATGTTGACTTACGAACTATTTTCTAGTTAAATAAATGTTGAAAACCCCAGAAACCATAAAGGTTGAGAAAGGTCAATTTGCTAAAAAGAGAGAAAACTGTCGAAGACTCACCTCTCATGAATCAAAAATTTTATGCATGCTTATTGCCCACGTTGTGGCAATAAACCAGGTAGTGAACCAGCGCTCCTAAAACAAAGATCCGAGTCACGATCTGAGCAGGGAAGACAGAAGATTTGGCACTTGTTGTGACAGAAAGCAAGAAAGTTTTATGATATTAATGGGTCGTGTCAAAAGGACACAGAAATCACCTGTGGGAGCTATGGGAGACCACCATTTTGACGATACAAGAATCAAAAGAAGGGAACAAAACTTTGTGTACTAAAACATGCTAACTAAAATTAATATGGAGTATTGATTTTTAAAAGAGAACAAAAAACAAAACATATAAGACCAGAAGAACTCACTTTTAACCAGTTCTTCTGTCTGGTATGGGACAGGGAAGGTATAAGGTGTGCCTGGGAAAGCTTCAGAAAGCAAGAATAAATTCAAAGATTAAAGGATCAAGTCAAAGGTACACAGAAATAACTATAAGGAATTACTCAACAATCAAACAACTGGGCATCAAAAGTCAGATTGGTGGGGCCAGCCCAGTGGTGCAGCAGTTAAGTTCGCACATTTTGCTTCGGCGGCCTGGGGTTTGCCAGTTCAGATCCTGGGGGCAGACATGGCACCACTTGTCAAGCCATGCTGTGGTAGTTGCCCCACATATAAAGTAGAGGAAGATGGGCGTGGATGTTAGCTCAGGGCCAGTCTTCCTCAGCAAAAAACAAAAACAAACAAAAAAAAAAAAACAAGGATTGGTGGCAGATGTTAGTTCAGGGCCAATCTTCCTCAAAAAAAAAAAATCAAAGATCGGTAGGCTAAAGTATACTGAATGAATGAAAATCAATAAATCCATAACAAGGCATAAATAAGAGAAGGTCAGAAAATTTCAAGTGCACCATTTAAGGTGCCTAATTAGTTACAGTCATGTAAAGAACATAATCAAACACTCTTCCTGCCTTTCCCATTAGAATTACTTCTCAAGTTTACAAAGAGAATGAGGGCAAGTAAAAAGAAGGAATGACTGTTTTAGAAAAACATTGATTAAAATGAAGATTTTCAGTTGTAAAAACCTTTAGGTGAACTGATGATAAAGAACTGTATATCCACAGAATGCCAGACTAAGACCCAGAGATCTCTTTCTGACCATGCTATCTGAATTAGCTCTTTCTCCATCATTTTTTATCCCTTTATTTTGCTTATTTTTCTTCATAGCATATATCACTATATATGATATGTCTTCTAATTGTTTGTTTACCTGTTTATTATACATGTCACTAGTATGTCAATTCCATAAGCGCAGGATCGGTATTGGTCTTACCATTGTACTAACAGGGCTAGCACAATATCTCAGATAATAGGTAGACACCTATTATCTGCTGAGTATATAAATGACCAAGGTTTTTTTTTGTCAGGAGAGGCATTTGTATAAGTCTAAATACAAGAGGAACTGGAAAAAATGTTGGTTACACTGGGGATCTTAATTTGCTTCCCCAAGTGTCAGGCTTTTTTGCCACAGGGCTTTGAAGGGAGTCTCCCAAATACATCACAGGGGCCTACCTCCTCCCGGATCAGCTGGGGCTTTTTAGTGATGACTTTCCTGCCTCCTCATCAGCCCTCACACACCTGTGTTCTTGTCACATCACTCGCAACTCTCCTGAGCAACTCCCCTTCCTCCAATAAGGGAATCACAACTGGCTTAGAAATGGAACACCCTGCGTACAACAAAGAAATGTAACATAATGTATAAAAAATAGAATTGTAAACAAATCTAAATAACACTTTTGAGAATTGGTTGTTTTAATAAATGAAGTTGAAGTGATAATGATAAAGACTTTGGAGAAGAGAAATGTGAGAAGATTGAAAGAACATTCACCTTAGAGTGACTGCAGAGTTACAAGGTATAAAGAGACCAGACAGGTAAAGAAATGTCTTATTTTACTGAAACCCATGCTAACTCTTTGTCTTCAGGGTCAGAATATTTTAACAGTTAAAAACAGTGGCTTTGGTGCCACACTGCTTGGGTAGAAAACCTGCTTCTGATACTGATTGGCTGTGTAACCTTGGAGAAGCTGCCTAAATACTCTTTGTCTTAGCAATCTCTTCTAAAAACAATACAAGTAGTACTTATGTCATAGGGTTACTGAAGAATTAAATGATTCAAAATATTAAAAGTGCTTAGAACATCATGTGGTACAAGGCAAGAACTATGTGAGTTGTGAGGAAAATAAGGTCCTTGCTGGAATACTGACAATGTTAAGTACAAAGTTCTTTAACCACAAAGCAGGTGTAAGACAATACTTGTGTCAGGTAATGAATATGAATTTTGTTTAACAATCTAGCAACATATAAATTATACAAATTCTTTTAATAATCATAACAAATCAGGGCACAGTATCTTAGCTGTTCACTCAGAAGGTGGCTAAGAAAATAACATAAAGCATTTATAGCAATTCTGAGCACAAACACAATATAACAGAAATCTCAAAGGATATGCTGTATGTGTCCTACAAGTCAAATCCAGCTTCCTGGGTATCAAGGAAGGTAGAAATTATATGAAGGGACTGAGCAGGCATGAACATTATTAAGAATGATGATGACGCTTAATGGAAATGTCATCTCCAACACAATGTTCAACCCATGCCTTTGGAAACAGGGAAAAGAAATGTACTTAGTTTCTTATAAGACTGCCTTGGGTTCACTGAATATTTCCTGCTATTCTAGACAGCATATTCTACATTCTGTGAAGCAGATACATTTACCAAGTGAAACCAAGTTGCTGTAGTTCTCCATCATCACATCCCAGTACAAGTCCCTCTGAGCAGAATCCAGATAGTCCCACTCCTCCTGAGAGAAGTTGATGACCACATCCCTGAATGTCAACAATTCCTGAAACAACAAACCACATATTGTAGGTAAAATTGAAGGAAATATTCTTTGGTTTTTTTGAGGAAGATTAGCCCTGAGCTAACATCTACTGCCAATCCTCCTCCTTTTGCTGAGGAAGACTGGCCCTGAGCTAACATCCGTGCCCATCTTCCTCTACTTTATATGTGGGCCGCCTACCACAGCATGGCGTGCCAAGTGGTGCCATGTCCGCACCCGGGATCTGAACAGGTGAACCCCGGGCCGCCAAAGCGGAACATGCGCACTTAAGCGCTGCACCACTGGGCCGGCCCCTGAAGGAAATATTGAGAAAAACACAAGAAATAATGAATTTCATTACAAGAAGGATACTACATAGCAAACAAGTAGGCCAGGGATAGAAGGCTATGGTATGGAAAGTAAGGAAATTAGTGCTTCCAAAACAGACAATCTACATTTCTTTAAAGAATCCATTTGATTCAGAGTGATCTTCCTCCATTTTATGGGCGTTTTTAATTAGCTAAGCATGCCTGGAAATAAACAAATATAATCATTTTACAAATTAAAAGAAATAGTGTACACATGCACATTGCATGCTTTGTGATTGCCACATGAATTATCAATAAAGGTGAGTTTGTACATCCTTGTTTCTTTGGACAGCAAAAATATCTTACTTAGAAAATGGGATATGAACAATACTTTAAAATTTCTTGCAGCCCCAAGTTCATCACTACGTTAATCATCATCATTTCATATTGTATGATAAGAATTATTACTTCTAATGACAAATTACTTAGTAAATACTTTTTAGTGGCTACAGAGTAGTCTATTTGGTGAAAATATATCAGTCTTAATTATACTTAGACATTTAGGTTGGATAAGATCAGCTCTAATTCTGGAAGTCTGTAATCATCTACTATTTATGTATGACTGAGATCAGTCAACGTCACATCCAGTCTACCTGGAAACTCAGGTCTATTCAGGAGAAGTACAGAGTTTGCCCAGAGATCATCAGATGAATCCATCTGCTCTTTTTCTAGGAATATGAAAAAAGGATGGGAAAGGCCTCCATCTGGCGATTCTATTTCTACCCTATAGCTGCTCTTGACAAAAGACTGAACACACAGGAGTGTTGAACATTATTTGGAGAATAGATAGGCATATAGGAGGTACACTAGGATGTGGAGCAGGCTCTTTATTTGGGCTGTTTGGTAGGAAGATTCAGAAAAAGGAAATGTTCACAAAGGAGACTGAAATATCAACTTACATGGTCCATGGTTAGAACTGTCAAGAATTGGTCAGGGAATTCCACTTCTGGCATCATGGCATGAGGAGCTCCACAGGCAGGGTCCCCATCAAAACTGGTGAAAATTATATATAAAAACATATAGAAAATGAAACACTTGTTAACGACCCAGCTATCCCACTACTGGGTATCTATCCAAAGAGCTTGAAGTCAGCAATTCCAAAAGTCCCATGCACCCCAATGTTCATTGCAGCATTATTTACAATAGCCAAGATGTAGAGGCAACCTAAGTTCCCATCAACAGATGATTGGATAAAGAAGATGTGGTATATATATGCAATGGAATACCACTCAGCCATAAAACAGAACAAAATCATCCCATTTGCAACAACATGGATGGACCTTGAGGGAATTATGTTAAGTAAAATAAGCCAGATAGAGAAGGACAATCTCTGCATGACTCCACTCATATGAAGAATTTAATAATGTAGACAAAGAGAACAGATTAGTGGCTACCAAGGGAAAGATGGGGTGGGGGGTGGGCACAAAGGGTGAAGGGGTGCACCTACAACATGACAAACAAACAATAATGTACAACTGAAATTTCACAAGATTGTAACCTATCATTAACTCAATAAAAATTATATATTAAAAAAAAACCCAGTATGGTACTGGTACAAGAACGGAAACATAGATCAATGGAACAGAATAGAGATCCCAGAAATAAAACCACGCCTATATGGCCAATTAACCTATGACAAAGGAGGCAAGAATACACAATGGAGAAAAGACAGTCTTTTTAATAAATGGTGTTGGGAAAACTGGACAAACGAAAACGAATATAACTGGACCAGTCTCTTACACCCCATACAAAAGTAAACTCAAAATGGACTAAAGACTTAAATGTAAAACCTGAAACCATAAAACTCCTAGAAGGAAACATAGCTAGTAAACACTTTGACATTAGTTTTAGCAATATTTTTAGGGAGCTGTCTCCTCAGGCAAGGGCAACAAAACCAAAAATAAAGAGGATGACATGAAACTAAAAAGCTTTTGCACAGTGAAGGAAACCATCAACAAAATAAAAAGGCAACCTACTGAATGGGAGAGTATATTTGCAAATGGTATATCCAATAACTGGTTAATATCTAAAATATGTAAAGAACTCATGCAACTCAATATCAAAAAACAATTAGATGAAAAAATGGGCAGAGGACATAGACATTTTTCCAAAGAAGACATACAGATGGCCAACAGACATAAAAAGATGCTCAACATCATTAATCATCAGTGAAATGCAAATCAAAACCACAAAGATATCACCTCACACCTGTCAGAATGGCTATTATCAAAAAAGACAACAAATAACAAGTGTTGCCAAGGATGTGGAGAAAAGGGAACCCTTGTGCACTGTGGGCGCAAATGTAAACTCGTGCAACCACTATAGAAAACATTATGAAGTTTCCTCAAAAAATTAAAAATAGAACTACCATACGATCTAGCAATTCCACTTCTGGGTATTTCTCCTAAAAAATCAAAAACACTAATTTATAAAGATATATGCACCCCTATATTCATTGCAACATTATGTATAAACCCAACACATGCAAGCAACCTTCCTAAGTGTCCATCGGTAGATGAATGGATAAAGAAGATGTGGTGTATATACACACACACACACACACACACACACACACACACACACACACACACACTGGAATATTATTCAGCCATACAAAGAAGGAAATCCTGCCATTTGCGACAACGTGGATGAACCCTGAGGGCATTATGCCCGGTGAACTATATCAGAGCGAGAAAGACAAATACTGAACAATCTTAGTTATATGTGGAATCTAAAACAAAAACAAAAACAAAATACACAAACACACACACACTCATAAATACAGAGAACAGACGGGCGGTGGTCCAGAGACAGGGGTCAATGGTGGGTGAAGTGAGTAAAGGTGGTTAAGGAAGGTACAAACTTATACTTAAAAGATCAGTAAGTCCTGGAGATGTAATGTACATAGTGAGTATAGATAGCAATACTGCATTGTATATTTGAAAGTTGCTAAGACAGTAAATCTTGAAAGTTCTCATCAGAAGACAAAAAAAATTTTGACTGTGGTAATGAATGTTAACTAAAGTTACTGTGGTAATCATTTTGCAATATATACATATACCACATCATTATGTTGTACATCTAAAACTAATATAACGTTATATGTCAAATATATCTCAATAAAAATAAAGGAAATAAAGAACAATAGTAAAGGCAGTTAAAAATGTAAATATATAACCCAATATTATTTTGAGTTTGTTGGGCCTCTTTTTTTAAATGTCTTTAAAGACAAATCCATGAAACAATAATTATAAACATATGTTAAAGGGCACACAGTGTATAAAAATATAATCTGGGACAAAAACAACATAAAAACGGCAGGCCAGAGCTGTATAGGAGCAGAATTTTTGTATACTATTAGAGCTAACTTGATGTGCAGTAAAAGGTTACCTCAGGAGATCTGGAATGTTCAGGGGCCGGCCCCGTGGCCGAGTGGTTAAGTTCGCACGCTCTGCTTCAGCGGCCCAGGGTTTCACTGGTTTGGATCCTGGGCACGGTCATGGCACTGCTCATCAGGCCATGCTGAGGTGGCATCCTAAATGCCACAACTAGGAGGACCCACAATTAAAATATACAACTATGTACTGGGGGGATTTGGGTAGAAAAAGCCGAAAAAAAAAATATTGGCAACAGTTGCTAGCTCAGGTGCCAATCTTAAAAAAGAAAAAAAAAAAAGATGAGCTGGAATGTTTAAACCCTGCCTATTCCAAAGAAAGATCTAGGCCCTTGACCAGCCCTTGGTAGATTACCTCCAGTCCCTAGCATATCCAGCATTTATGGATTTTAATCCGTATTCTGTCACTCTAAAAAAACCCATAACTGTGAGTACAATAGCCTTTCCCTTTTATGCGAGTCCTTCAAGGAAATCATTGAACCTGAGAGTGGTCTTGGGAACCACTGAAAAAAGTTGACTTTATTTCCAACTAGTTTGTTATAAATGTAAAATTTTAATCTCCAGGATAAATGCTGAGAAAATAACTAAATAGTATAATGAATAGGAAAAGAAGGTATCAAAATGGTAAAGTACAAGAAAATAAGTTAAACAGAAAAGGAGTCAGTAATTAGGGAGAGAGAAATAAAACACAGTATATATAGAAACAAGTGTCAAAATGGCAGAATGGATAAAAAAATATGGCCCAGCTGCATGCTATCTATAAGAGACTCATGTTAGATCCAGAGACATAAATAGGTTGAAAATAAATGGATGGAAAAATATATTGCATACAAATAGTTATTAAAGAGAGCAGGATGGATATACTAATATCAGACCGAATAAGCTTTTAGTCAATAATTCTTAGAAGAGGCAAACATATATATTCAAAAAAATTTTTTTAAAGATTGACCCTGAACTAACTTCTGTTGCCAATCTTTTTTTCTTCTCCCTCAAGTCTCCCAGTACACAGTTGTATATTCTAGTTTTAGGTCCTGCTAGCTCTGCTATGTGAGGCACCACCCGAGCATGGCTTGATGAGCAGTGCTAGGTCTGTGCCCAGGATCTGAACTGGCGAAACCCTGGGCTGCCGAAGCAGAGTGTGCAAACTTAGCCACTCAGCCACAGGGCCCACCCCAAACACATTATATATTGATACAAGGGTCAATCTATTAAGAAGATATAATGATTATCAACATATATGCCTTAAAGCCCCCAAATATATGAAGAAACAACTGACAGGACTGAAGGGAGAAACAGACAGTTCTATAGTACTGGAGACTTCAATAAACCAATTTCAATAATGGATAGAAAAAGCAGACAGAAGATAATTGGGAAACAGATGACTACAGCAACAGTATAAATCTTCTAGACCTCTCAGATATATACCAAACACTCCTGCAAATAACAGCGGAACACATATTTTTCTCAAGTGCACATGGAATATTGTCTAAGATAGACCATATTTTAGGCCACAAAACAAACTACAACACAATTGAGTATTATCCAGCCATACCAAGGAAAGAAGTACTGATACATCATGTCATGGTTGAAAACATCATGCTAAGTGGCCAGAAACAAAGGGCCACATATTATTTCATTTATATGAAATATCCAAAATAGGCAAAACCATAGAGATTGAAAAATTAATTGTTGCAAGGGCTTGTGGGAGGGGCAATGCGGAATGATTGCTTTAACGTGTTTGGCAAGCCTGTTGGGTGATGAAAAAGTTCTGGAACTAGATAGTGGTGATGGTTACACAATACTGTGGATGTACTTAATGCTATTGAAGTGTATACTTTAAAATGGTTAAAATAGCAAATTCTATGTTATATATATTTTACCACAATTAAACTAACAGAAATGAGACAAAGAATTCATCAATAATGGTCAGAGACTTCAATACTCCACATTCATAATGGATAGAACAATTAGGGAGAAGATCAACACAGAAATAGAAAAGTCTACAACCAACAACACTATAAACCAAATAGAGCTAACATTCATCTATAAAACACTTCACCCCACAAGAGTAGAACACACTTTCTTCTCAAGTGCACATGGAACATTCTGCAAGATAAATCATATGCTAGTTTATAAGAGAAACCTCAATAAATTCAAAAGAATAGAAACAATATAAAGCATGTCATGAAACCATAATCGAATGAAATTAGAAATAAATAATAGAAAAACGAGAAACTCAATAATATGTGGAAATTAAAAACTACTAAAAAACCAATATGTCAAACAAGAAAACACAAGAGAAACTAGAAAAGATTTTGTGACTAATAAAATGAAGATGCAACACATCAAAACTTAAGAGATGCAGCTAAAGCAGTGCTTAGGAGAAAATTTACAGATTAAAATGCCTACAGTTACAAAGAAATACCTAGGTCAAATCTAACCTTCTACCTTAAGGCACTGGGAAAAGAAGAGCAAACTAATCTAAAGCAAGCATAAGGAAGGAAATAATAAAGATTGCAGTGGAAATTAAAGATAGAGAAAGTAAAAAATAATAGAGAAAATGAATGAAACCAACAGCTGGGTTTTTGAAAAGATTTTTAAAAGGTCACAAACTTTTAGATAATCTAGCATGACTAAAGAGAATACTCAAATTACTACAATCTTAAGTGAAAGAGGGGACATTACTACCAGGCTTACAGAAATAAAAATTGATTGCAAAGGAATACAATGAACAATTGTACACCAACAAATTAGAAAAACTAGGTGAATTGGACAATTTCCTAGAAACATACAAACTACCAAACTCACTCATGACAACAGAAAATCTGAATAAACCTATAACAATAGATTGAATTAGTAATCAAAAAACTGCCCACAACGAAAAGCCAAGGTCCACATAGCTTTACTGTTAAATTCAACCAAACATTTATAGCAGAAGTAATACTAATTCTTCAGAAACTGCTTAAGAAGTAAGAGGAGCAGAAACTTCCTAACTCACACTGATATGAGGACAGTATCAACCTGACATGAAAATCAGACAGACACTATCCAAAAAGGCAACTATGACCACTATCTTTTATTAATTTGAATGCAAAAACTCAACAAAACACCAGGAAACTGAATCCAGTAACATATAAAAAGAATTAGATACCATAACCAAGTGGGACATATCCCCATAATGCAACAATGGTTTAATATCTAAAAAGCAATTAATGTAATACACTATATTAATAAAAAATAAAAACCATATGATCCTCTTCACACTTGAAGAAAAAGCATTTGACAAAATCCACCACCATTTCAAGACAAAAGACAGCCAAGAACCTAGGAAGAGGAGGGAACTATCTAAACATGATAAAGTGACAGCTACCGTCTGACTTAATGGTGTTTTTCCTTTAAGATTAGGACAAGACAAGGACATACATTCCTTCCTTTTCTAATCAACATTGTTCTAGTGGTCTAGCCAGAACCAGTAAGAAAGATAAAGAAATAAAGGCAACCAGATTGGAAAGAAAGAGGGAAAACAATCTCCATTAACAGATGAAATGACCATGTTTAAAGAAAATCCTTAAAAAATCCACTGAAACACTCTTAGGAGCATAAACAAACTCAGCAAGATTGTAGAATACAAGTCAATATGCTAAAATCAATTATACTTGAGCCAGTCCTGATGGCCTAGTGGTCAAAGTTCGACGCTTTCACTGCTTCAGTCATCTGGGTCCAGTTCCCAGTCACAGAACTACACCACTCGTCTGTCAGTAGCCATGCTGTGGCGGCAGCTCACACATAAGAACTATAAAGACTTACAAGTAGAATATACAACTATGTACTGGGGCTTTGGGGAGGAAAAAAAGAAGAGGAAGATTGGCAACAGATGTTAGCTCAGGGTAAATCCTCCCCAGAAAAAAAATAAAAAATCAATTATACCTCTATACATGTACAATGACTATCTAAATTAAGAAAATAATTCCATTTATAACAGTATCCAAAACAATAAAATATTTGGCAATAAATTTAACACAAGTGCAAACTGTACACTTAAAAACTATAGAACACTAATGAAAGAAATTAATTAAATGCAAAAGCATCCCATGTTCATGAATTGGACCACTTAATAGTAAGATGGCAATATTTCTCAAAGTGATTTACAGGCTCAATTCAACCCCTATCAGAATCCCAGCTGGCTTCTTTGTAGAAATTGACATGCTGATTTGAAAGTTCATATGAAATTGCAAGGGATTCAGAATAGCCAAAACAATCTGAAAAAAGAACAAAGTTGGAGGACTGATGCTTCACAATTCAAAAGTTACTGCAAAGCTACAGTAATCAATACAGTGGGACATTGGGATAAAGGTAGATATATTAGTCAATAGAATAGAATTGACTAAAAATTAAATCCATGTGTTTATGGTCAACCGATGTTTTACAAGGGTGCCAAGACCCTTGGAAATGACAGTCTTTTCAATAAACGGTGATGGGGAAAAAAGGATATCAACATGCAAAAGAATGACATTGGCCTTTTCCTCACAATATATACAAAAAATCAACTAAAAACAGATCAAAGGCCCAAAATTAAGAGCTAAAACTATAAAACTCTTAAAATAAAATAAAGGAGTAAATCATCATGACCTTAGATTTGGCAATGGATTCTTAGATATAACATCAACAGCATAAGTAACAAGAAAAAATTGAAGAATTAGGCTTCATCAAAATTAAAATCTTTTGTGCATTAAAGAGCATTACAAGATGGGGCCCAGCCCCGTGGCCAAGTGGTTAAGTTTGTGCGCTCCACTTCAGCGGCCCAGGGTTTCGCCAGTTCAGATCCACAGACATGGGACCGTTCATCAAGCCATGCTGAAGTGGCATCCCACATGCCAAAACTAACAGGACCCACAACTAAAAATATACAACTGTGTACCAGGGGACTTTGGCGAGAAAAAGGAAAAATAAAATCTTAGAAAAAAAAAATTCCTTTTAAGTGCTTATCAACATTAACTGTATATTTTCACTGCTCTTAAATTACAGAAAATTTATGGGGAATACTTAGAATCTCCACATACCAACAACAGCGTTTTTTTTCCCTTGAGGACTTATTAAATGCAAGGCCCATATTAAGTGCTCTGGGCTTTGCCCAAATTCATGTTATCAAATGCTCATAAAAACCCTAAGGCATTGATGTGATCATTATCTACATTCTACAAGAAATTGTAAAACGTAAAGATTAATAACTATTGACCTTGAAATGTGACTAGCATGAACAAGGAACTGAATATTTAATTGAACTTTAATTAAAACACAAAAGCGATATAAAACGTTTTTCAATTAAACATAACTTTATTGTTTTGGTATGACTCTATTTCACCTCAAGCACTGAAAATTTGGCATCCAAAGTGAGAAGTGCTGTAACAGTAAAATATGCACCAGATTTTGAAAACTTAGTATGAAGATATGAATGTAAAATACCTCAATTTATTTATATTACATGTTGAAATAATATTTTAGATATATTGGTTTAAATAGGATGCATTATCACAATTTTAAGTGTTTCTTTTTACTTTTTAAAATGTGAACAGAAATTTTTAAATTACATGAGTGGCTGGCATTATATTTCCATTAAACTGTGCTGCTTTAGACTCAATACCACTACACCATGCTGCCTCTCCCAGTCGACGCCAATAATGTGTCTTAAACAAAATCATACATATATGTATGTATGTATGAACATACATACAAATCTCAAACAAGACTTGGTTGTCACCATTCAAGTCTCCTCATAGACTCTCTGGAAAAACTCCCTGCCCTTTTCACATAGACCTCTCTTCACAAAACTCCAATCATGTTCCCACTCCTAAATGTCTCTAAAGCCACCTTTGTCACTTACTGATTGGAATCAAACCATTTCCTACCTTGCTTTGTTTGAAAATCAAGTCTGTGAATAAAATCAAAGGTATCTGTTATGTTATTCCACCCTAACCACTGGTCTCTTCCTTAACGAGTCAAATTCTACAATAAGTCCTCAATTTATCCTCCACGAGTTCTATTTCTGTGTCACCTTTGGGGAAGAAAAGAGCAGAGAGGGGAAGTGAACGATTTACCCAGTGGGGATGTGAATATTAACTGGGCAGGAACAGGGTATTTGGAAAGGCACGGGAAGACAGAGGGACCCGTCCTATGGTCTCATTATTAATCAGGAAAGGGAGGCCTAGGGACCAGGTAAATGGATAGGTCAATTAGGCAGGGCAATCTAGGAGAAGGAAAGCAAATATTCTATGTTCTGTAAAACAAAAATGTATGACAACAAAAAGTAAACACGAACTGACCTTGAACGGGCCATTATGTAAGTGGCAATGCTCTCCTCCACTTCAGGAGCCTTCTCTGGCAGAACTATAGGACCAAGAAGAAGGGACTTGTGAGACCCTGGACTGGCTAAATACAACACACTGTTCACCACCAGACATGGCCCATCGCCCACCACAAATACATGCAGATGGAAGTAGGAGGGAAACTAGAATACTGCTGACTTTTGCCATTATCAGAGAAAAAGGTCAGCATCACCTCTGCCCAGAGCTGGAATGGAAGTGCACCGCAGTTTAAGAGGGCACAGCTCAGGGAATGCTGGGGTTCTGAAACGTGTAAATGGCCTCCAAAGTGCATCCAGAGAGGTTCACCCAGGAAGGAACCCTACACCTGTGCCCTTCCCCTCATGTTTTCCCAGAAGCCTATCCTGAAGTCAAGCGCAAGCCGAAATTCCCATCCCATGACTTGGGATGTACTCTCCACTTGGCACTTTCATTCTAGGGGTGAAATTCATGACTTCCTCCCGATGACCATTTCTCTGCAGCTACATCGAAGTGGCTGTAGGGTGTAAAGACAGGAGAGAATACAGGGAAACACGTTCCAAGAAACCAGGGAACCTACAACTGGACTCACTTCACCAACGCCCCCTCTGTGTTAAGCACTAGGCTAGGTGCTGGCGACAAGGTGAGACATCTATGTGTGTGTATATAAAAAAGTGTTTACAGGCTCACTGGAAAAAAAACAAGCTCCAAACTCCTACAAGCTCACTGAAAAAAAACACTCCACTTCGTTAACACAGTCGGTCACAGCTATTACAGGATGACTGGGTCACAGTGTCAGCCCCCCTCGTCACCAAAGACCCTGGTCACCCAATAGGCCCCGCCCCCTCTGACAGTTCCCACGAGCTCAATCAGCCGCCCAGGGCCCCGTCACACTCACGCTGTTTCTCCCTCTCACTGACACGCGCGGACTAACTCCACAGTGACGCCGTCACAGACGAGCCCCCGCAGTCCCGTGCTCCGCGGCTCACGCACACACAGCCTCGAGGCTCCAATGTCCCCTCCGCGCCCCGGGCGCTTGAGGCCTCACCGCGAGCCCCTCCCGCAGCCGAACTGGGTCACCTCAACTCACCCGGCTTAACCCAGTAACCACGAAGACACCGGAAGGGGAACCAAGGGTCGAAGTTCTCGCGGCCCTGGGGCCTGTGGGAAACGTAGTGCAGAAACGAAAACGTCCCGCTTGTGTAGCTGGGGGCTCAGCTCACCGCTGCGGAGCCCGGGAGGCTCGTGGGAGGCCCGGGGCCGGCCGCTCGCCGAGGCCGAGGGTCGCCGCTGTGGCTCTTCCAGACTCCCAAGAGCCAGGTGATGGTCTGGGAGCGAGGAGAGGGGGTGGGAGGAACCAGAACCCAGCACCCAAGCCCAGGAAGCAGTCGCAAACCGGGGCCCGGGGGCGCAGCAAAGGGAAGCGGAAGCCCGGCCGTGGCAGCCGAGGAGGGAAACGGAAGAAGCCGGGCCCGGGAGGACCGGGTGCGAGCCGGAAACCCGCCGGGAAGGGCCGAGGCGGGGGGAGCCGGGCCGGGGAGGGCCGAGGCGGCGCCCGGAGCTCGGGCCGAGAGCTCGGGCTGGAGCCGCAGCCGGCGGAGGCTCGGTTCGCTCAGGCCTGTGCGTGCGGGACCCGGGGTCCGCGGTCGTGGACCAGGTGACGGATGGTAGTGGTGGTCTTGCTTTTGTCCGTTTGGCCCCTTGAGAAAGCCCCAGGGCGGCGTAGCGAACGCTGTGCGCGTGTGGCGCCCTGGCGCGTGTTACACCGTCGCCGCCAGGAAGTCCCGCGGTGCCCTTTTCCAGTCAGTGTCACAACAGAGACAGCCAGGTTCTCGTATAGGTCACCGTCTCTTAGTGCTGTCACTTCTACAAGTCCATATGTCTCCTTTAGCTCATCTGACTTCTGTAAGATTTTTAATGTTGGGTAGTTCGTTCTTTTTATTTCTGAACAGCTTTCCACTGTGCGGATATGCCACACTGTGTTTATTGGTTTTTCTCATGATGAACATTTGGTGTATTTCCAGGTTTTATATATTATGAATAAAGCTGGCATGTTTCTGTTTCTCCTGGGGAAATACCTAGAAGAAAACATGCTGGGTAATAGGTAAGTTTATGTTTAACTTTCTAAGAAGCTGACAAACCTTGTAGAATGATTAGTTGTGAGTGATTTGTGTTTGAGACTATGTGTGACTCTGGGGTAAGTGGTTTCTGAGTTTCAGTTGGTCGTCTTCTTTGAAATGATGAGATGGGCTCGGTGGAGTTATCAATGTCATGTAGGGTCTGTGGCATTGTGGTTTTGTGAAGTAGATGAGATCTATAGGAGACTGAATGTGTCTGCACCAACTCTTTATCATTTTTGTGTGTTCATTTTATGGTGACTGAAAGTGGATCACTACGTAGGTAATATTAATGAATAAGTGAGAAACTATGCAACTGGTTAGGTATGTGTCATTGTGATTCTGCTTGAAGAATTATAACTGTTTCTAGTCAAGTAAAATAGCAATATAAGAGCCACAGGAAGTGAAAACAGGGTATCAGAGATATCTGCACTTCCATGTTCACTACAGCATTATGAGCAATAGCCAAGACATGGAAACAACCTGTGTCCACTGACCAATGAATGGATAAAGAAAACATGGTGTATATGTATACAGTGGAATATTATTCAGCCTTAAAAAAGAAGGAAGTCTTGGGGCCGGCCCCATGGCCGAGTGGTTAAGTTCACACGCTCTGCTGCAGCGGCCCATGGTTTCACCAGTTCGGATCCTGGGCGTGGACATGGCACCGCTCGTCAAGCCACGCTGAGGCGGCATCCCACATGCCACAACTAGAAGGACCCACAACTAAAAATATACAACTATGTACCAGGGGGCTTTGGGGAGAAAAAGGAAAAATAAAATCTTTAAAAAAAAAAGAAAAAAAAGAAAGAAGTCTTGCCATTTGTGACAACATGGATGGACCATGAGGGCATTATGCTAAGTGAAAGAAGTCAGAGAAAGACAAATACTGTATGTTCTCACTTATATGTGGAATCTAAAAAAACTGAACTCATTGAAATAGACAGTAGAATGGTAGTTGGGGTCGGGGGAGAAATGGAGAGATATTGGTCAAAGGGTACAAACTTCCAGCTAAAAGAGGAATAAGTTCTGGGGATCTGATGTACAACATAGTGATAATAATTAACAATACTGTTTATTATATACTTGAAAGTTGTTAAGAGAGTAGATTTTAAATGTCATTATCACAAAAAAAGGTAATTCTATGAGAGAATGGAGGTGTTGGTTAACCTTATTGTGGTAATCATTTCACAATATATGGATGTATCAAATCATCACATTGTGTACCTTAAACTTACATATGTCATTTAAAAAAAAAGAATTGGAATGCAGGAGATAAAATTGTAATTTCTAGATGACAATATTGCATACTTGGAACACCACAGGAACTAATTCTACTATGTTGAAATGACTAGGACTCAATAGGTAGCACACAAGAAAATAGTTTCTTTTTACCTCTATGTACTACTTTTAACAGATTTGAGTGAGGTGGGGTTTTTTCCCCCCTGTTCCTGGATGAAATCATGGGTGATTTAATAACTCTTTCACACACTCTATGCCAAGAAAAAGTATCTGAAATACTTCTAATCACAAGGTCAGTTTCATGGTAATTAAAATAGTAATTTTCTAGTAAAAATATTTACTGTCGGGCTGGCTCCGAGGCCGAGTAGTTAAGTTCGTGCACTCCGCTGCAGGCGGCCCAGTGTTTCATTGGTTCGAATCCTGGGCGCGGACATGGCACTGCTCATCAAACCACGCTGAGGCAGCGTCCCACATGCCACAACTAGAAGGACCCACAACTAAGAATATACAACTATGTACCGGGGGGCTTTGGGGAGAAAAGGGAAAAAAAAAATTTACTGTCAAAGTAGTATTTCAAACTTCATTTAAAGGAAAAATTTCTTCCATCTGATTGTAGCCTGCAGTGTAGAAAAGCACATAATCAATTTCTTTATTTCCCTGACCATATTACTGAGTAGTTAATATTTAGCATAATGATTATTCATTAATATTTAATAGCAAATGTTCACTACTTAACTAGGCAGATGTAACCAAGTTATTATGGAAACTCTGAGGTAAGTGGGGTTTCACATGGCTTCTTTTGCCTCCCTTCTCTCCCCCTTCTTCACTTTTCCAAAAAAGAAGCCACCAGAGCAAAGGTTCTCTCTGGGAAATCCTAAAGCCATGGCTCAGATGAGATGATGTTTCTTCTCTCCTGTCTGAAATAGTCTTTTTCCCCCTAGCATATATGAAACTTCCTGGAGATATGATTCCCTTTCATGAAACTGGTCTACATTTCCTTTTATTTTTTCTAGATAAACCTGTGCCTTTTCCAAGTTCTTCTAATTTCAACTTATTAATTGGATATTTCACTCAACATTTCCTTTCTCATGCCCACAAACAGAAATACATTCTCTAAATAAGAATATATTCTCTGGATGAACCTCTCTCGTCTAGGCAGTGGTTTGATGTCTAAGTAGTGAGTGCTTAGAAGAGCTCATAGAAGGAAAAGATTTCAGTACGTCCATAGACCTTGGCTTTCTAGTGAGTAAAGACAGCAGTAAAATCAGTAGATTACAATATTAGTATATGGCAAGAAGGGAGGTCCCATGTCACACTGTGTCCTCTCTTCCCCTCCAACTCACCCTTCTGGATCATGTTTCTTCATCTCTCCCTTGTAATCATATCCCAGGATTGCCTTGTCTCATTTATATGCATCTACTCTGTGACAGGTAGCAAAGGCATGGAAGTAATCTATGGTTGAAAGAACAGATAGGAAAACCTACTCTCTATACATAAAAAAGCACTAGAGAAGAGAGAGGACAAGAGAAGCAGGTCCATGGTGACAGGAGCCTAGGAATGGAGCAGGCCTTGGACCTCAGTAAAGGAAGAAATGGTGTCCTAAGCCTTCCTTTAGACATAAGTTCGATACTACCCATTCTTGTTCTCTTCTCCACTCCTCCCTTATGTTTTTTACAAGAGGAGGAAATCATTCCAATTTTTTTTCCCTCCTCCAGGTACAGGGCAAGAAGAAATTGCAGAAGAAATTTTTTAAGAAGAGAGACATAAAAAAATGGATGCCTGTCCCTGCTCCCCCTACAAACACATAAAATGCCATCTAAACTATAACAAAATGTCTTAAAAATGGTCAAGTTTGAGAGAAAAGAAAAAAGGAAAATTCTGCATCCAGAAACAAAGAGCTGAATCAAAACAGTGCATGTAAAGGTAACCTTGAGCCGACGCCTCAGAAACCCCAAAGAGATTTTAATCCCACATGTAATGCTTAAGAGTCCTGACTGAGGTCTGGGGTTCTACTTTCTACACAGGAACAGGGGGCAGAGAGCTGAAACTAAGATGCTGCTTAGTTCTATAAAATATTTCTAGAAAAATGCTACTCACTGGCCCAAAGAGATGAGGGAACTTGCAGTCTCTGGGTTTTTTTAGGGGTGTTGTGAGAGTGAGGAACTCACCCATGAGACTTGGAAACTCTAGGACTTTACCTGGAAATGTGGGATATAAATATTCAATTTTATACGACATGGGTGATATAGAAATTCTAAGCTAAGAAATTAACTTAAAAACTGGCCCAGAAAAATATATACATAAGTATAAGAAAGTTGGCATTGCTATAGTAATATCAGACAGTAGACCTCAAGTCAATGTGTATTACAAAAGATAGAGATGTAACATAATCAAAAAAGCGATTCATTAGGAATGTGTATGCATATATCTGTTCATCAGGAATATGTATGCTGCTATGAACTCATTATGAG
Source organism: Equus caballus (assembly GCF_041296265.1). Lineage (NCBI taxonomy): Eukaryota > Metazoa > Chordata > Mammalia > Perissodactyla > Equidae > Equus > Equus caballus. The sequence goes on along the minus strand of NC_091693.1, from coordinate 7,599,917 downwards.
AGCATTAAATTTCATGAAGCAAAAACTGTGAGAACAAAAGAGAGAAATAGACAATCCACAATTACAGTTGGAAATCCATAATCATATCTCAGTAATTGATAGAACTTATAGGCAGAGTATGCAGTAGTATACAGAAGATGTTAACAACACAGTCAGTCAACATGACCTAATTGATGTTTACAGAAGACTACATGCCACAACTGAGAAATTACATTTGTTTCCTCTACATGGACATTCTCCAAGACGGACACTGTTTGAGACAATAAAATAAATCTCAATAAATTTCAAAAGATTGAAATATTATAGAACATGTTCTCAACAAGAGACGTAAGTTAGAAATCAGTAGCAATAAGACATCTACAAAATCCGTCAATACATGGAAATTAAATAACACACCTTTAAATAACCCATGGGTCAAACAACAGATCATAAGGGGAACTAGAAAATATTTTGAACTAAATTAAAATGACAATACAACATTAACAAAATTTGATAGATGCAGCTAAAACAGTGTCTAGAGGGATGTTAAAGACTTATATTAAAAGACAGGAAATTCATAGCATTATTTACAATAGCCAAAATGTGGAAGCAGCCCAAATGTCCATGAATGAATGAATGGATAAGCAAAATGTGGTATACACATACAATGAAATATTATTCAGCTGTAGAAAAGAAGAAAATTCTGACACATGCTACAACATGGAGAACCTTGAGGACATGATGCTAAGTGAAATAAGCCAGTCACAAAAGGACAAACACTGTATTATTCCACTTATATGAAGTATCTAGAGTTGTCAGGCTTATAGAGAGTAGGATGTTGGTTGCCAGGAGCTGGAGAGGAGGAAATGGAGATTTATTGTTTACTGCATACACTTTCAGTTTTGCAGGATGAAAAAGTTCTGGGGATTGGTTGTACAACAACGTAAATATACTTAACAGTGCTGGACTATACACTTTAAAATGGTTAAGATAGTAAGTTTTATGTTATGTGGATTTTATCACAATTTTTTTAAATGAAGAAAGGCTTAAAGAAACTAGAAAAAGACAAACAAAATAAGTAGAAGAAAAGAACTAAAAATGGACAGAAATCAATGAAGTAGAAAGCAGACAGTAGAGAAAATGAACAAAACCAAGAGTTTATTTGGGAAGGCTTTTAAAATTTATAAATCACTATTAAGTATAGTTAATAAAAGAGAAAACACAAATTACCAATGTCAGGAATGAAAATGGAAATATCCTACAGATAGTAAAAAATAAGGGAATATTATGAACAACTTAATGCCAATAAGACAACTTAGGTGAAATGAACTAATTGGCTTGAAAAGCACAGCTTCCCAAAACTGACTCAAGAAGAAACAGAAAAAAGGAATCTTTCTATTTATTAAAGAAATTTAATTTTTAATTTAAAAAAATTCCTACATAGGGGCCGGCCCCATGGCCGAGTGGTTAAGTTTGTGTGTTCTGCTTCGGCGGCCCAAGGTTTTGCCGGTTTGAATCCTGGGCGCAGACATGGCACTGCTCATCAAGCCATGCTGAGGCGGCATCCCACATGCCACAACTAGAAGGACCCACAACTAAAAATACACAACTATGTACCAGGGGGCTTTGGGAGATCTTTAAAAAAATTCCTACATAGAGAACCTGGTTGAGTTCTACTGGAACCCTCACAACAAATCAGCAGGAAGTAAATGCACCAATGCTGTTCTAGGCATTTTTCCAACTCAGGGCGCACAACATTTGGTTTAAAAAACAAAAAAAAAACTCTTCCCCACTGAAATGAGCTCAAAAACAAAAACTACAAGTCAACAAGGAAAAGAGTCATCAGGGGAGAGTCAGCAGGTAAAGAAAGAAAGTCACAGTGGGTGAGGGGTGGGGAATTGGGTGAAGGTGGTCAAAAGGTACAGACAAGTACTGGGAATAACTGTGAGGTGACAGATGTTAACTAAACTTAATGTGGTAATCATTTCACAATGTATATGTGTCAGGTCATTATGCTGTGCACCTTAAGCTTATACAGAGTTGTATGTCAGTTATATCAGTAAAACTGGGTGGGGGAAGGGGGAGTTTGCATCCACCATAACTGCATATAATATGACAACATGAAAGAATATAAAATAAATGTTTAAAATGGAAAAGTCATAACAAAAGCACAATATGTAAAAAAGAATCTGCAGATATTAAAAAGAACAAAGAGAATTTCCAGAAATAAAAAAAATCTAATGATAGTAAAGAATAGAGAACTTAAACAATTACTACAACTGAAGGGTAACTGATTGGACTTAATGAGAGATCACCTAGAACACAACACAGATAAAACGGAATGTAAAAGAGAAACGAAGAGATACGAAAAAAAATGAAAAGGTCCAATACACATCTAGGAAATGTTGTAAGAAATGTCATCAAAGGAGAAAAATAAAGGAGGGCAGGCATCAGAAAAGGAAATGGTTTAGAACTTTTCATAATTGAAGAAAGTCGCGATTTCAAGATGAATCAAAATAAGTCTCAAGTAGGATAATGAAAGTAGATCTAACACCTAGACACATCATGATGATACTGCAAACTTACAAAGAAATCTTTTGAAAGAAAACAAATACATGTTATTTTAAAGGAATGATGATTGGGCACATGACATATTATCAGACAATGGAATAATACCTTCAAGGTGATAAAGGAAAAACAGCAATCAAGAATGGGGCAAAATAAAGACATTTTAAGACAAAGACTGAGGATTCTTTCATAGAGTCACAGGAGAATTTCTAAAGGATGTACATTAGCAAGAAGTTAGTTAAACCTAGAAAGGTAGGAGAAATCAGTAAATATGTTAGGAAGTCTCAGTAAGCATATACTAAGTAACAATGATTAATTTTAATCGTATTTCAAAACAAATTAGATTAAAAGCACCAGATAACAATACAAAGAATGTACTTAAAGCCTTCTAAGGACTTTTTTTTTGAGATACCAATTAATTACAAGTCAAAAATGCAAGTTAAAAAATTAAAGATAACCTCTAAAAGCAAGAAAATATTTTTTAATCCAGTAGAGGGGAAAGGAGAATAAAGAAAACTTGATTGATCCCATAGAAATCAATAAAGTGTAACAGAAGAAGCAAGTACAAGTTTGATTTAAAAAGAAAGTGGGATAATGTTATAATCCAATGTTACTGCAATAAAAAAAAAAAGAAAGTGAGGAGATGGGCTATAAGCTAAAGGGAGCCCTAGTGACAGCTCTTGGGAGATGCAGACTGAGCAGAAGAGCGTGTCAGTGAGGTTGGTGAGGCTGAAGTGCAGTCCTAGCCTCTCTGAGGACACTGGGGAGAAATACAACATACGCAAATGCTGACTGCAGACAAGAGGAAAGACAATTGGTTAAATATTCAGGCCTACCACTTTCTGCTCCCTGGCTTTCCGTTACTCCCAGTCCAGAGATTTATAGGAGCTAAAGGATGGGTGTGAAGTTTTTGTATAATCTGATGTAGAAATGGGCTGCCTCCTGACCAGGAGATATTCATAGATCCAAGCTCATAGAGGTGCAGGACTGATGAGTGTTCATGAGCTCCGGGGTCAAACATATAGATTCAGTCGCCATCTGCACCATTTTTAGTTGTGCATATCCTGTAATATTACTGAGCCTCATACTCTTCAGATACAAAATGAAGACAGACATGCCTGCTCTACCTATCAGTAAATAAGGGAATAAGTTCTCTTCACTTGATCTGTTGTGAGAATGAAATGAGATGAAACATATAAAGTGTCTGCAGTGTAGTCAGTAAATTAGTGTTTTTCTCCCTGTTTATCTCAAAACTAAAAATAATAGCTGGAAAATTGCTTTGCATAGCATAAGGCACTATGCACACAAAAGAGATTACTATGAATTCTTGCTGACTGATTACTTTCAATCACATTGACATGTCCCCTTTCCTTTATTCTTCAGCAGTGGCAACATGGGTGGTAGGATTTTGGTGGGACAGGAGGTAATGAGAGCCTGGATCCTGACTGGATCCATCACCGGATGTGATGGTTAAAGATACCTAACACCACCACACAGCTCAGTTCCCAACTGGCTCAGTAACTATGGATCTCTGAGCAACATCTTAGACATTAAATATCAAATTTTCCTGTCCCTTACCTTCTAAGTCCTCTGTAAACCTAATTAGTAATTTACTTCACAATTTGCTGCCCTGGTAATAACTTTTAAACTGTCATCTGTGTTTTAATAAAAGCCATAAATATTTAGAGAGTTTTTTTCTTAAGGGAATTCTGTTTATTCCCTTTGAGCATAAAGGTATACTAAAATCCCATGACCTTCCTTAACCATCAGGGAAATGCAAAGCAAAACAATGAGATACTACTTCACACCCACTAGGTTGGCTATAATCAAGAATAAAGATAAGTATTTGCAAAGATGTGGAGAAATTAAAACTCTCATACACTGCTGGTGGGAATGTAAAATGGTGTAGTTACTATGCAAAAACAATCTGGCAGTTCCTCAAATGGTTAAACATAGATCCAATTCCACCCCAGGTAAATACCAAAGAGAATTGAAAATATATATCCACATAAAGCATGCACATAAATGTTCATAGCAGCATTATTCATAACAGCCAAAAAATGGAAACAACCCCAATGTCCATCAACGGATGAACAGATAAACAAAAGGCACTCCACACAGTGGAATATTCAGCAGTAAAAAGAAATGAATAGTGATACATGCTATAACACGAACCTTCAGAACATTATGGTAAATAAAGAAGCTAGTCACAAAGGACTACATATTGTATTTCATTTACATAAAATGTCTAGAATAGGCAAATCTGTAGAGATAAAGTGTATTAGTGTTTGCCTAGGGATGGAGCATATGGGGAATAAAAGGAGTAGAATTTGTCTTGGGGATAACGAATGTGTTCTAAAATTGTGGTGATGAATGTATAACTCTGAACATACTAAAAGCCATTGAATTGTACACTTTAAATGAGTGAATTGTTTGGTATATGAATTATATCTCAATAATGTGGTGTAAAAATAATCCATGCCTTGAGGGGTTACTACTTATTCAAACAAAGGGTTTGAGAATCTTTGTCTCACTTTAACAAAAGTCATATGCATAGTCATATGCATAGTATGTGGCCTCCAGAAGTGGCATGAAGAAATATTCTGAGGGGGATCTTGGCAGGTTTCCTCATGGCATTGCTGGGCCATCCTGGCATTCACTCCCTGCCTTGCCTTTCAATCGGAGAACCACAGTCCCCATATTCAAAGATAAAAGTAAGTAAGTACTTGATGATTTCAGGTGGGTGTGGTGGAAAGAGTTGTCTACCCTGTTCCTCAAGTCCATATTTATTCCCCAAGTCTCTGATGTCCTTGGTCTGAAATGAGCACCACTCCACTCCCGCCACATATTGATGACCCAGAGCACTAAGAAAATAGGACAGAGTGAATAAGAAGATTCAAAAGGGCCATGACAACAATAGAAAAAAAGAGAAGGAGAATGCGATACATTCATTCTGGGTCAGACTCATAGCCCCTGACAGTGGCACTAAGAAGGGAGGCCAAAGGACTTTCTCTGGAGTCTTGCACATCTTCTACCTCCAACATTCAGGAAGTTCTCAGAACAGACTGGGAGTCAGATGAACACAATAGGTGGGCAGGGTTGTATTTAAACAGCGTTAAGGGGGCCGGCCCCATGGCCGAGTGGTTAAGTTTGTGCGCTCCATTTCGCGGGCCCAGGGTTTTGCCAGTTTGGATCCTGGGTGCGGACATTGCACTGCTCATCAAGCCATGCTGAGGCAGTGTCCCAATGCCACAATTAGAAGGACCCACAACTAAAAAATATGCAACTATGTACCGGAGGGCTTTGGGGAGAAAAAGGAAAAGTAAAATCTTTAAAAAAAAAAAAAAAAAAGAGCTGAAGCATGGTCTTTGTGCCTCAAAATGGAAATAAGGTAAAGACAGAGCAGAAGCGGCTACTATGGGACTTTACTTGGCATTGACGTCCACAAAACCCAACAACTAACTTTGTTTTGGAGTTTTGCTCCTTTATGGTCAATGAGATTCACAAGTGCCTGAACCTCAATGTTTAACAGTTGAAAAGTTATCAGGGCCAATCCAACCAGCAGCATTCACTTGGAACTGACAGACTCTTCAATAATCAATTCCAAAAGGAGTCAATAGACAATACTGAGGATAGTCCAAGATGGGAGGTAATCTAAATCTTTTCCCTTGTCTTCTATTCATCCTGCCTACACTTTTTTGTTTGGGTTTGAAATACATTTCTCTTATATCTAGATATGGTGGTTTTAAGAACCTGGGAATTTAGTAATCCTCAAATCAAATAATGAAATTATACTGCAGAGTCTCTAATAAGGGGAAACTGGAAAGCTGCTCCTACCTTCTAGGTTCTCAATTCTGTGCTAAGATGTTAGCATTAAGGTTGAGATGAATCACTGCTTATTATGTTAGAGCTTTTGGTCTGTTTAGGTCAGCTTCACTTTTCTTGAATGAATGAATACTTATCTATGGGCAAATATAATGCCTATAATTGCACTTTTTACAAAGACAAAGCACAACAATTCTTGAAGTGGAAATAAAGACTCTAAATAGATTTTTAATGCTCTTTAGAAATAAAATGTTTTCCTATAGGAACAAACCTTGATCTTTGATGTTACTGAGAAAGTAAAGGGAAAATATGATTTAATATTCAGGCTTTGTTTTCATACTGTTCATATCAAATGGATAAAGTCAATATTCATATTCAAGGGTACTTAACTAATAAGGACAGTTGATATTTTTCATACCTATGTATACAGTGTCTCCAAATTTATATCAAAAAGCCCTAAAATACAGTAAAAGAACGAGGGGTTGCAAAGTAGACATAAGACCAAATATTTAAAAGCAGTAAACTATTTCCCACTTCTCTTGCTCTCTTTTCCCCACCACCTAGGAGTGATAGTCTGGAGCTGCAACAGGCCAGCCCTTCTAAATTCCTGACTTCCTTTTTTCTCCCTCTGCAATTTCCAAGGTGAGGTCAGAAAGAAAATAATGCAATATACAACAGATGCTCTATTATAAAGCCCAAATGAATACTGTACTTTTGAGCAAGTTTTAAACCATGGAAACCAAAATTGAGTTTCCCAGAGTCAAATTTTGTATCCTTTTTGTTTTTTGTTTTTTAAAAGATCTCTCTTTAACTCACTTTGTCCATTTCCACCCCTAACTGGTCTTTGTAGCCATGGAACAATTCTGGCCCTGCTTCCATCTCTTCTTGAGAACATCATTCTCCTCTGACACTTTCTTCAGCTGGTGAATGCAGAAATAACAAGACAGAGACTAATCTGGAACAGCGCTCCAGGGCATTGTTGAAAACAATGTAGTATTCAGCTGATGATCTGTGGAATTTAACACCTGGGTGTGATCAAAGAAAGAGGCAAAAAGAGCCATGTCAAAACCACTGTCATCTCAGAATGGCTGTGGGATACCCAAGGTTGTCTCCCACTGAGGAGCAACAACAGAGGCTTAAAGTGGTACAGGAGGCAACAGACTTCACTAATATAACTCACTCAGCACAAATAAGAAAATAACAAGCCAGTACCTATAATTTCTATAATATATTACCTAAAATGTCCATTTGCCAAAAGAAAAATTATAAGAAATGCAAAGAACCTGGAAAGTATGATCCATACAAAAACAATTGCCTCTGGGATAAACCAGATGTCAGATTTAACAGACAAAGATTTGAAAGAAGCCATTATAAATTTATTCAAAGAGCTAAAGGGAACCATAAAGGAAGGCATGATGACAATGCTCCATCAAGTAAGGTATATTGATAAAGATAGAAATTATTTTTTTTTAAAAACTGCATGGAAATCCTATAAATGAAAATTTCACTAGAGGGGCTCAATAGTAGATTTGAACTGGCAGAAGAAAGAATTAGCAAACATAAAGATAGGTCATTAGGGATTATGCAAGCTGAAGAACAGAAAAATGAATGAAGAAAAATGAACAAATCAGAAAAATGTGGGGCACAATTAAAGTGCACCATCACACACACAATAAGAATATCAGAATGAGCAGAGATTGAGAAAGAACATAAAGAAAACCTCAAAGCTTCCCAAATTTATTGACAATAATGTCAAGACATTAGCTAATCTACTCCATGGTATTGCTACCTTGGCATTCATTTTGTGTGGCCAAGTAGCCTCCCAGGACCTTAAACTGACACTAGCCCCCTAATGCAAGCACATGCCCTAGATAGCAGCCTGCAGAGTCACAGAAAATGGAAGTTCCTGATATGACTTCCCCAGTAGCCCTTGTGATCAAGTCTTCCCTGCCTCCCAACACCTGTATGCCTTATGTACCCCTTAGATGAGACCCCCATGGGACATACCAAAACACCACTGTTTTGGTTGGAATTGACCAGTCCAGTCCCAGCTCAGGAACTCCAAAGCACTCCACCTATGGACTCTAATAAAGGCATGTACCCGAAGTCCTGCCTCTATCTGTCTGTACTCTACTTTGACCTCCCCAAGTGACCTCTCAAAGCATGCCATGTACTTCCTCGAGGATCTGTGAGTAGTAAACCTCTATTTCAATTTCTCTCATGGTCTATTGTTGAACCATGGCTCACCATCCAGCACTCTGTGCTCCACTTAACAAATGTCAATTTAACAAAGTCATAACAAATACTTTATGCATTCAGGGAGTTCAACAAATTCTAAGTAGTAGAAACACAAAGACTTCCACAAACATGTCACAGTAAAAATGCTGAAAGCAAAGGCAAGGAGAATTTCTTGAAAGAACCAAGAAAAGCAACTCATCACTTACAAGGGAGCCTCAGTAAGATTAACAGCTGACCTCTTATCAAAAACGATGGAGGCCAGAAGGCAGTGGGAAGACAAAGTCCTGAAAGAGAAAAAAATCTGTTAACCAAGAATCCTATATCCAGCAAGACTAGCTTTAAAAAATAAAGGTTAAATAAGGACATTCCAAGATAAACAACAACTGGCAGAATTTGTTGCCAGCAAATGTGACTTACAAGACTAGTAAAATAATTTCTCCATGCTGAAAGCAAATGACCCCTAAGTTTAATTTTAATCCTCATGGAAAAAAAGAGCCCTGGTAAAAGTAATTATGTAATATAAAAGACAGTATAAATGCACATTTTCTACTTTATTGTCTTAACTTATTTGCAAAGCAGGTGTATAAAACAATATGTATATAATGTGTTGGGAAAATAATATTAATATAGTAATAACAGCACAAAAGAACAAAAGAGGTGGGAGGAAACAAAGCTGTACTGAGATAAGAAAACAACTCCAGATAGTTACTCAAACTCACAGGAAAAAATGAGGAGAACCCAAATAAGAAGAAATTTAATATAACAAAATATGTAAATACATACTTATTCTTCTCTTAGCTTCTTTAAAATACATGCAATTCTATAAGGTAATAATCATTGCAAAGTATTTTTGGGTCTGTAACATTTATAGATGTAGTATGTATAACAATATTACCTCAAAAATGGAGAAGAGGGAATAGACCCTTATAGGAGTACCATTTCTCTATCTTATTGGAATTAAGTTAGCATAAATCTGAACCTATTTCTGAAAAGCCCTAAAGCAAGATTTAAGGAAATAACTCAAAAATGAAATAACTAAAAAAATATAGCAAAAGTCACTAAGTAAATTAAAATGAGACATTAGAATATATTCATGGAGGGTTGACAACAGCATCACAGAAGAGTGAGTTGTTCCCTTTGTCTCTCCCCTCTAAGTTACAAATGGACATTCATTAACCAGTAGAGGATTCCCTGCACAGCACAATGGGATGCCTAAGAGATCCACACAGCTGTGCATCTGAAGGTAGGTGGACTGCATCCCCAGGAGGCAGTGGAACCAGGTGAGCATACCCTTTCCCCTCCCTGGCAGCAGCGAGCCAGGTCACAGATCCTCACACAGTGGCTGGTGTGACTGTCAGAGGAGGCAGGGGCAGCTCAGCCAACAGAAACACTTTCAGAGTTGTAGCCCAGCCCACAGGACTGCCCAATGTGCCACAGTAGCCCCATTGGTGGGAACACTCTACACTGAGTGGTGTTGACTCAGCCCACATGAAGGCACCTGCCTGCCAAGCACAGCACTGGCAAGAAGGCACCCCACCCATGGAGTACAGCAGCATGTGGGAGCCACGGAGTGATAGCTCAGCTCCCACCTGGGTGCCCTCCCACCTAGCACAGTGCAAGTGAGGTGTTGTTCCACCTGCTCAGAGGCACTCTGCCCATGGAGGACAACAGCTCATAGGACCCATGGAGTGGCAGCTCAGCCCCAGCAGAGGCACCCGTCCTGCCTAGCACAGCAGCTTAGTTGTTCCCCTGCCAAGTGCAACAGCCCCGCCTGCAAGAGAGCGATTGATCCTCTGAGCACAGAGCCTCCGCCTAGGGTGCATGACCTGGCTGCTCGGCACAGAGGCCCTGACCATGTGAGCACAACCTGTAGAGTGGCTGTGGCCAGCCCACACAAATGCAGAGCAGCCCTACTGCACAACTTGCAGCAGATGGGGCATGATCAGAAAACACAGCTTCTGCCCCCCCAGTGGTGGCAGGTGGAATCTGTGACATTATACTGCCACAAAAGTGCTGGGGAAGGATCAATTCATCAAACGCCATGAAGAACTACAGTAATACTTCAGTGCAGAAGGAAAATGACAAGTCTCTAGAAACCAATCGTGAACTCACAGAAATTTATATTCTAAATGACAGAGAATTCAAAATAGTTGTCATAAAGAAAATGAGTTACAAGAAAAGTCAGAAAAACGGTTCAGTGAACTCAGGAATAAAATGAGCAGAAGGAATACTTCAACAAAGAGAATGAAACTCTAAAAACAAAACCAAACAGAAATTCTGGATATGAAGAAAAAAATTAATGAGATAAAACATAGTCTAGAAACCATGAAAAATAGAACTGATGTTATGGAGGACAGATAGTGAATTCGAGGATAGAAATATAGAAATACTTCAGGTAGAGGAAGAGAGAAAAGAACTAAGATTTTTTAATTTTTCCACAAATATTCAACTCAATTAGGAAAAGCAATATAAAGATTATAGGTGTTGCAGAGGGAGAAGGGAGGGAGAAAGGAGCACAGAGCTTGTTCAAAGAAATAATAGCTGAGAACTTCTCAAACCTGGGGAAAGAGCTGGACTTACAAGTATATGAAGTCAAAAGAACTCCTAATTACATCAATGCAAAAAGAACTTATCCAAGGCATATAATATTAAAACTGGCAAAAGTCAATGACAAAGGAAAAATATTAAGGGCAGCAAAGCATAAGAAAATAGCTTACAAAGGAACTCCTCTCAGGCTTTCAGTATTTCTCAGCACAAACCTTACTAGAAGAGAATGGAATGATATATTCAAAATACTGAAAGACAAAAACTTTCAGCCAACAATATTCTATCCAGCAAAACTGTCCTTCAGATACAATGGAAAAATAAAAGCTTTCCCAGATAAACAAAACAAATGGAGGGAATTCATTGTACTAGACCTCCGTTACAAGAAATTATGAAAGAAGCCTTCCTACTTGTAACAAAAAGGCACAGGTTTACAAAGCTTTGAGCAAAGAGATAAATAGACAGACAAAATCAGAAAATTGCAGCTCTGTATCAGAACAGGTTAGCAAACAATTATAACATAAAAGATAAAGGGAAAGAAAGCATTAAAAAGAATTATAAACACTTCAATCTAGTCACAAACTCACAACACAAAAAATAATAATTTGTGACAACAATAACTCAAAAGGGGAAAAGGAAAGGGATGGAATCTGCTTAGGCTAATGTAGATAAGAAGCTATCAGAAAATGTACTATCTCATCGATGAGATCTTTTATACAAACCTCATGGTAACCACTAAAAAAATGAGAGCAGAGCCACAATTCCTAAATAAAGAGAAAACCATTGCAGGAAACCACCAAACTGAAATGGCAATCACAAATATAAGTAAAAAGAAACAATGGAAATACAGAACACCCAGAAAACAAGATATAAAATGGCAGTATTAAGCTGTCATATATCAATAATCACTCTAAATGTAAATGGATTGAGTTCTCCAATCAAAAGACACAGAGTGGCAGGATGGATTAAAGAACAAGACCCAACAATATGCTGCCTCCAGGAAACACATCTCAACTCTAGAGACAAACACAGGCTCAGAGTCAAAGGATGGAAGACAAACTCCAAGCTAATGGCAAACAAAGAAAGCAGGTGTTGCCATACTCATATCAGACAAAGTGGACTTCAAGATAGAAAAGGCAATGAGACACAAAGAAGGGCAGTATATAATGATAAAAAGACATTCCACCAAGAGGACATAACACTTATAAATATATGTGCAGCCAACACAGAAATACAAAAGATTATAAGAAAATATTATGAAAAAGTATACACCAACAATGTGGACAATGTAGAAGAAATGGATAAACTCTTAGACTCTTACAACCTCCCAAAATTGAATCAAGAAGAAATAGAGAATCTAAATAGACCAATCACAAGTAAAGAGACTGAAACAGTAATAAAAAACCTCCCCCAAAATAAACGTCCAAGACCAGAAGGCTTCTCGGGAGAATTCTACCAAACATTCACAGACAATTTATTACTTATTCTTCTCAAACTATTCCAAAAAATTGAGGAAGACAAAAATATTCCTAACACATTCTATGAGGCCAACATCACCCTGATACCAAAACCAGACAAGGAAAATACAAAGAAGGAAAATTACAGGCCAATATCGCTGATAAACATAGATGCAAAAATCCTCAACAAAACATTGGCAAACCAAATACAGCAATACGTTAAAAAGATCATACATCATGATCAAGTGGGATTCATACCAGGGACACAGGGATGGTTCAACATCCACAAATTAGTCAATATGATATACCATATTAATAAAAGAAGGAACAAAAACCACAAGATCATCTCCATAGATGCAGAGAAAGCATTTGACAAGATCAACATCCATTCATGATAAAAACTCTAATAAAATGGGTATAGAAGGAAAATACCTCAACCTAATACAGGCCATATATGACAAACCCACTGCCAACATCATACCCAATGGGGAAAAACTGAAAGCCATCCCTCTGAGAACAGGAACAGGGATTAGACTACCTTCATCCTAATGCAATGGTAAATCTTTCCATCCTGCAGAGAAGGTCTATCAAATATTATATGTATTCTGATAAAGTACAAATCACCATATATGATATAGGCTGAAAAAAAATCATCACCTATAATCCACCGAACATTTTTTTTTTTGAGGAAGATTAGCCCTGAGCTAACATCTGCTGCCAATCCTCCTCTTTTTGTTTAGGAAGGCTGGCCGTGAACTAACATCCGTGCCCATCTTACTCTGCTTTATATGTGGGACACTTACCACAGCATGGCTTGCCAAGCGGTGCCATGTCCACACCCAGGATCCAAACCCACGAACTCCAGGCTGCCGAAGAGGAATGTGCAAACTTAACCGCTGTGCCACCAGGCTGGCCCCTACATCAAACTTTTACATATACCTAGCCAAAAGCCTAATTTCACATCTGAACTCTATCAAGTTATTCTTGAGTTAAAGAGGAAATACAAACTAAAATTTTAAAACTTTAAAAAAGATAATTAGGGGCTGGCCTGGTGGTGCAGCGGTTAAGTGTGCATGTTCCGCTTCAGCGGCCCAGGGTTCACCAGTTCAGATCCCAGGTGCGGACATGGCACAGCTTGGCACGCCATGCTGTGGTAGGTGTCCCACATATAAAGTGGAGGAAGATGGGCGTGGATGTTAGCTCAGGGCCAGTCTTCCTCAGTGAAAAGAGGAGGATTGGCAGCAGTTAGCTCAGGGCTAATCATCCTCAAAAAAAAAAAAAAGATAATTAGAACACTATACATCAGATCTTATGTGAGAAGGCAAAGCTATTTTCAGAAGAAAACAGTGTTTTATAGTGCTAAAAAATGTCAGAAAGTTTAAGAGAAATAGTGAAATAAAATTTAGTAATTACAAGTTTGGGGGTTCCCAGGATAATTCCAGTGAATTATTGCTAGAAGGACTCACAGAACTCACTGAAAGCTGTTACAATCACAGTTACAGTTTATTACAGTGAAAGCATACAGATTAAGTTAAGGGGAGAGTCACACAGGGCAGAGTCCAGCAAAGGTCCAAGAGCAAAGCCTCCAAGTGTCCTCTCCCAGAGAAGCCAGAGATAATACTGACTTCTTCCAGCAAGAACGTGTGACTAAGCATGGAGTACTGCCAAACAGGGAAGCTCACCTGAGCCTTGATGTCCAGAGTTTCTACTGGGGCTCAGTCACATAAATATGGTTGACTGTCTGCAGGCTGACCTTAGTTTGCAAACTTTGAGCTCATACTGCACAACTCAAAACTCCAACCATAAATCACACTGTTAGACTATATGGTGTTTACTGTCAGGTAAACAAAGGTATTTATCGGGCAGAACATTCTAAGGGCTTAGTGATCACCTCTCAGGAGCCGAGGGCAAAGGCAAGACCTTTCTTTCTATAAAGTTAATTCTTTACTACACAGGAATAAACATTGAGAAAATATTACATAAATAAAATAATAGTATGTATTAGAAAAACTCAGAAATGAGGTGATAGAATGCAAGAACTACAAATGAAAGTTCACCAGAAGTGAAGACAAACAAGCGGTGAAGAAAAACAATCAATAAAACTACAGATCATCCAGAACCACAGTTCTTGAGATTTTATGTCAAGACAAACCAAATTTTTAAAAATACAAATTTTCAAAATAAAAAGGATACAAACAGCCAGGGGCGCATGTGTCTGCCATGAGAGTGTCGAGTCCTGGGATAAGGAGATCAATTCACTTGGTCCATATACCTGCCATGATGAGAGTGGTGGGTCTTAGGATCAGGGCTTACTCACCCACAGCCTCTATGACATTTCCACTCCTCCCCCCACTAAATTTCAAAATAAAAGTAGAAAAAGAGAAGAGTTCACATCTCCTCTGTGAGAGTGGTGGAAGCTGGAGCTGGTGGAGGAGCTCAATTTTCTTGATGACAACTGGGGAGAGAATCAGGGTCCAGGCCCATGTGTTGACATGCACAGAGAAACTTAGAAGAAGTTACAGGCTGCATGGAAGGCAGACTGGCTATGTGTAGAGTAACTGAGTAATAAGTAAATACATTGAAACTATCTGGAAACAGGATTCTCACGGTCAGAAAAGAGAGGTATAAATATGTAAAGGAAGAGTCTAATAAACCCTGGTAAGTTGGATTGGAATTAGAGGTGTCAGTGTGCACTAAACAATTTAAAAAAGTGTTTAAATTTTAACAAAGCACAATTCTATATCCAGTGTTTATATATAGAAAATATATTCAAGAATGAATGCCAAATAAAGACATTTTTAGGTTAAAAAAAAAACAGAATTTGTCACCAATAGACCTGCATTACAAGAAATGCTAAAAGGAAGCTCTTCAGGCTGAAACAAAATGCTACCAGTGGGAAAATGGGATCTTCAGGACGAAAGGAAGGAAGCATAAATGGTAACTCTGGATAAATGTAATAACTCTTTCTATCATCTCAGTTTCTTTAAACTACACATGAGTATTCAAAGCGAAAATATTATTAGTGTGTTGTGTGGTTTATATTTTATGTAAATATAGCATAAATAGCTAGGGTGACTATATTAATTTCAGATAAACTACACCAGTGATAGAGGGACATTTTATGATAGAAGAGTCAGTATGTGAGGAAGGCACAATTATCATATATGTGTCTGTACCTAAAAGCACAGCATCAAAAACTGCTGCACTTCCGTGACCCTAAAAATGAACGCCTCCTTAAATGTTGAACCCTGGGTGCTTTACTCACTTCAGCATTACAGTAGTTCCAGCCCTCATTTTAATATCTATCTCTCAGCAATCACAAAAAAAGGACAAAAAAATCATAAAGATATTAATGGACTATCAACCAACTTGGACTAATTAATATTTGTACAATAATTCACCCAACAACCATCAAATACATATTCCTTTCAAGTACATATGGCATATTCATCAATGTAGACTATATACGGGGCCATACAAAAAGAATCAATGAATGTCAAAGGGTCAAAATCATACACAATGTATGCTCTGATCAAATGGGACTAAATTGGAAATGAGTAACAATGAAGCATCTAGAAAGCCCACATATGTTTGGAAAGTAAACACCACACTTCTCTATAATCAATGGGTTAAAGAAAAAGTCAAAAGGGAAATAAAATATTTTAAACTGATTGATAAAAATGCAATATATAAAAATTTGTGGAATGGAGTTAAAATAGGGAATTTCTGGCTTTAAATGTTATATTAAAAGAAAAGAAAGGTCTAAAATCAGTAACCAGAGGTCCAATTTAAGAAGCCAGAAAAGGAAAAGCAAAGTAAAGCCTCAGTACCTAGAAGGAAATAAGAAAAGAAATAAATGACATACAAAATAGACATAAAATTAACCAAACCAAAAGTGATTTTGTTAGAAAGAGCAACGGAATTGATTAAACTCTAGCTAGAATTACCAAAAATAAAAAACTGCAGAGACAAGTCACCAATATCAAGAATGAAAGAGCTGATCGCCAAGGAACATATAATTATTAGAAGTCTAAGAGGGAATTATTACAAGCTACTTCATTCCAACAAATGTGACAACTCAAGAGAAACGGACAAAATTCTTGAAAAATACAACTTACTTTAAAACAAATACAAGATGAAATGGAAGATTTGCATAACCTAATACCTATTAAAGAAATCGAAATTATTATCAAAAACAAAGAAAATGCCAGGCCCAGCTGGTTTTACTAGAGGTTTCTACCAAACATTTAAGGAAGAAATCATACCAATAATCATACCAATCATACAGACTTTTCCAGAAAATAGAGAAGGAGAAGACAGTTCACATCTTGTTTTATGAGGCCGGTGCTACACCAATACCAAAACCTGACAAAGATATTACAAGAAAAGAAAATGACATACCAAAAACTTCATGCAAAATTTCTTTTTTTTTTCTTTGAGGAAAATTAGTCCTGAGCTAACTACTGCCAGTCCTCCTCTTTTTGCTGAGGAAGTCTGGCCCTGAGCTAACATCTGTGCCCATCTTCCTCTACTTTATATGTGGGACGCCTACCTCAGCATGGCGTGCCAAGCGGTGCCATGTCCGCGCCCGGGATCCAAACCTGTGAACCCCAGGCCGCTGAGAAGCGGAACGTGCGAACTTAACCGCTGCACCACGGGGCCGGCCCCTTCATGTAAAATTTCTTAAGAAAATGTTAGCAAATTGGAACATGCTCCTCCTGTGCTTCTCCTTTACTCTTACACTACTACCACACTTCACTTCACTTTTGGTCACCAAATGTATGGGTTCCCCCCACCCCACACCAAGCAATTCTCTAACACCAGCTGGGGCTCCCACAATTTAACTTAGTTCTGATGCTATCTATCTGGAGATAACATCAGATCCCACAGATTAAGAACTCAGTCCTACAAGATTGAACCCCCACCCTCCGTTTGAGATACCAATCTCAAGTCCCAGGTACTGTACTCTTTAAAGGTGGGTCAGAAATAACATTGAGCATCTTTACCAACACAGTGTAACACCTAGTTTCTTTGACAATGAATAGGCCTTACATGTCCCACAAGTCACATCTAGCTCCCTGGATATCAAGGAAGGTAGAAATTATATGAAGGGCCTGAGAAAGGTATGAATATCATGAAGAATGCTGAAGGTGTTTAATGGAGGTATCATCTGCAACACAACAAAGTTTAACCCATTCTTTTGAAAACAAGGTGAAAAAATTCACCTAGTTTCTTAAAAAATAGGCTTGATAGTCCAGAGAGCATATTGTGAATTATTTGAAGCAGATAGCTTACCCAGTGAGACTAAGCAGCTGTTCTCCATCATTACATCCCAGAACAGCTCCCTGAGCAGAACCAGATATTCCCACTCCTCCGGAGGGAAGCCTAGGGCCGCATTCCTGAATGTTACCCATGCCTAAAACCATAAACCCAAGTATTACTGGTGAAATTCAAAAACTGTTTTCGAAATGGGAAAAGAGTAGATAAAGGTTTGAAATCCAAGAAGGGGGCTATACAGCAAGCAAACAGGCTATGGCTAGAAGTCCATAGATAGATAGATGAGTCAAGAAATTAGTGTTTCAGGGCTGGCCCCGTGGCCGAGTGGTTAAGTTCGCGCGCTCCGCTGCAGGCGGCCCAGTGTTTCCTTAGTTCGAATCCTGGGCGCGGACATGGCACTGCTCATCAGACCACGCTGAGGCGGCGTCTCACATGCCACAACTAGAAGAACCCACAACGAAGAATACACAACTATGTACCGGGGGGCTTTGGGGAGAAAAAGGAAAAAAATAAAATCTTTAAAAAAAAAAAAAAAGAAATTAGTGTTTCAGAAACAGATTCTCTACATATTTTTAAGAAATTTAATTGAGTTAGACAAAAGTTTCTGCCTGTTATGTGATTCCTCAATTATCCAAACATGTCTAGAAACATGGCTAGAAATGAATAAAATAATCACAATTAGTGAAATAGTGAATATAAACATACTGCATGCCATATGCCTGCCTCATAAATTATCAATAAATGTGAATTCTTCTATCCTCTTTTTCCATTACAGACTAAGAAAATATAATTTATAGAATTTCTTTTCCAATATAGTATTAAATCTAGCTTAGATAATAGAGTTTGCATAAAATTAAAGAATTTCTTCAAGCCTCACATTCATCAATATGTCACATACAATGTTTTTTCTACTTATTTTAATGGTTTAATACTTCACACCAAATTATCATTCTCTAACCTATTTGGGTTTGGGTGTAAGACCGTTATTTTTAAATATATCCTAAGTACTACTCTTTCTTATGCCAATTAGTAAGTTTTTTTTTTACTAGCTACAATATAGTCCATCATCCTTAACTATTCTTTGATACTATACTACTTTGTATACTATGCTTTGGTTGGAGAAAAAAAATCTCTAACATCTTTTGTACTGATAGGAGTCTATAGTTATCTACTCCTTTGAAATCTGGATAATCCGCCATCCCTCACTGAATACTTTCCTTGGTCTTGAGTTAGAGGAAACAAAATGCAGAATGGTCCAGAATCACAGAGTTAATCATGTTAAGCCAGCACAATCTTTTTAAGTACACAAAAGATCTTCCTCCCGGTATTCACCTTTCTGAGACTGATTCCCAAGATAGAGCCCCAATCTCTCTGTATGCAGGTCCCAATCTTACCCCTATCCAATCCTAAAAGCCTCACAGAACCTGGAATCATAACACATACCAACACTGAAGCCAGTCAACTGCCAATCTTATATTTTCCTAGAAAATGCAAAGAATTTCCAAGTTTTTCCATGAGTAATCAAATGGGACCACCTTCTCTGAATCATACCTCCACCATTTTTTGGATGGTCAAATACCTCTTTCTCAAGGGATTTAATTTTACTCCATAACTCTTCTTGAAAGAAGGCTGAACTTATAGGAGATGCTACACATTAATGGGAGACTAGAGGGACCCATCAGGATCCCTTGGGCTGTCTGGCATCATCCTTCACTGGTATGAGAGGAACAGCTTCTTAGATAGATCTCTGTTACAGAGGATATTTCAAAATAAGGAAATGTTCACATGATCTAATATGTAACCATGTCCAAGATCTAGAGACAAAAAGCCATGGTTAAAAATAGTTAAGAACTTGTCAGTACTCCTCAGTGGTCCACTCTTGGAGAAGCCCAGAGCCCACAGAGGCAAGAACTGGCAAAAGAAAAGTTGGCTATGAGACCAGATGTACCTCTCAGCTCCCAAAATGATGTACATTAATATAAGCTTTTTCCTTCTGTCTTCCTTCCTGCAAACAATACGCAGAAAGTGAGGGAGGTAAGAGGGATTCTGGACAAACCCAAACCCTCCACTCACAAGGAATCCAGTAGACAGGCACAAACACCAAGCAGAGGTCCTCCTTCTGGAAGCAGGATCCAGACACTTCAGCAGGAGGTTTCTGGCCCGTGCTCCACTCTGCTAATGGCTGGGCCTCAGATTGGGCACATCCTGAGCAGATACTGCTCCCTCTATTCCATTTTCCAGGGCTGCAAAGGGGTGACACCATTCACACCAAAATCTCCTCTGTGGCCTCAGGGACTGTCACATATTATAAATTCCAATAAGGCCTACAAGAATATTTCAGGTCCTGCATGTTTTTCCAGAACTTTGCCACTCACTCATCAAGAAGTGGAGTTTATTTCCCTTCCTCTTGGAACAGAGCAGGCCTTTGCGATTCTCTTAATGAACAGAACACAGTGGAAATGACACTGTATCTTCCAAGGCTAGGTTAGGAAAGGCAACAGAGCTTCCTACCAACTCTCTCAAGACACTCACCCTGAAACCCAGCCATTTTGCTGTGAGGAATCCAAGCAGCTACATAGAAAAGGCCACAGCTAGATATTCCAACCGCACTCCAGCTGAGGTTCCAGCTGACTGCCAGCATCAACCACTATACATGTAAGTGAGCAAGGCTTCAGATGATTCCAGCCCCCAACCTTCAAGCCACTCCAGCTGAAGCCAAGTAGACCAGAGACTAGCTGTCCCCACAAAGCTCTGCCCAATGAACAGATTCATAATCAAAATAAATGTTATCATTGTTCTACAGCTAAGCCACTGAGTTTTAGGGTGGTTAGTTATGCAGAAAATGGGAATACCTAGTCATCCCACATGCAAAGGCAGAAAACAATGCAGTTGCAAAAAAGCCTGGCACGCCATGCTGTGGTAGGCATCCCACATATAAAGTAGAGGAAGATGGGCACAGATGTTAGCTCAGGGCCAGTCTTCCTCAGCGAAAAGAGGAAGATTGGCAGCAGTTGGCTCAGGGCTAATCTTCCTCAAAAAAAAAAAAAAAGTGGGAGCTGCACAGCCAGTAGAAGGAATTGCCCAGGTAATATTCAGCTTTAGCAATAGCTTATTGGTTTAAAATAAATTACAGAATATCCACTCATGACTACTAAGGTAGTCATTAAATGCAAAGTTGTAAAAAATATTTATAGTTAAGTATGTAATCAATTATATATCAATAAAACCAGGAAAAGGAGCCGGTCCCATGGCCGAGTGGTTAAGTTCGTGCACTCTGCTTCAGCGGCCCAGGGTTTCACCAGTTAGTTCGAATCCTGGGCACAGACGTGGCGCCGCTCATCAAGCCATGCTGAGGTGGCATCCCACATGCCAAAACTAGAAGGACCCACATCTAGAAATACCCAACTATGTACTGGGGGCTTTGGGAGCAAAAGGAAAAAATTAAAAATTAAAAAAATATATATAAAATATTTAAAACTGGGAAAAAAGAATATGAAAAATATTCAAAACATACTCAATAGTAAAAAAATCAATCCATAAACACAATATCATTTTCCTTGTAAAATATGTGCATATATAAACAAAAGAAAAATGTCTGGAAAGCTATGCAACCTTATGTTAGCATTGCTTCTCTGTGTTCTTCTATATGATTTTCTTTTTCTTTAAGACTACTTCTTAACAGTGGCCATGTATTAATATAAATACGCATTTTTAAATTCTGTAAAAAGGAAGCTTTTCTTCAAAAAGATATTAATATTAATACATGGCCACTGTTAAATTAAGAAGTAGCCTCAAACAGTCTTCCCTTGAACTTCAAGAACATGGTCAGGACAAATAGGTGCCAAGTCTGAATGGCTTTTCTTTGTTTCCTTCATCTCCCAACAGCTGATTTACATTTTAGTTTTTACATATGGCCAAGAAAGTTGGGGTTTTACCTAGAGAAGAATGGTTAAAAGTCCCTGAGAGAAGTCTCATAGGTATTGATGATGTTCTAAATGCTTTTATGTCTTCCTAATATATTGGGTTGAACTTTCAGCCCTAATGCCCTCAAAACACCTAGTTAATCCTGTTCTATTAGTCTCACTTTACATCTAATCTCACTAAAAAACTATAAGGCATAAAGCTCATTGAATAAAACATGTTCACCTCCACAGAGCTCTTATGTCTTCAGTATAATTTGGTCATAACCTGAGAACGCTTGCTGTCATCAGAATGTCTCTTCCCTATGACTTCCCAGTATGTGTTATCTGACTTCTTTAAGAGGCTTCATCACAGTCTAGCTTACATTTCTTCCCACATATATTTGATCTTCTTTGCCTAATAATGAGCAACTTACCTCTTTTCAGTGCTGGTTTCTCCTCAAGTACTAGAATAAGTTGTGGCATACTGTGGGCCGGAAACAGATATAAAAGTAGACAAATAAAGATACATCTCAAGGATATTCATCACAGAGTAGTTTCGGTAACCATAAATATCTCAGGATAGTGAAGAGGTTAAATAAATTATGGGTAGCTATTATTATGCTAGTATGTTAGTTTTTAAAAATGATTACCTAATTCATATTAAATGCTGAGGAAAGACATTTGTAATAAATTAACGAGCAAGAGAGGCAGGTTAAAAAATTGAGAGGTTATTGATAAACAGATGAAAAGTAACAGGATATACTGGAGTATGTGAGGAAGCCATTTAGATTAAAACTAATTCGGCCTGACCTTGTTTTTCCAAAAGGGCCTGAAGTGGCCTGTTGAGCATGCATTGTACCTCTGCTTTAAAACATTTACAGTGTCCCAAAGACAAGAATGATGCCCTTAAAGATAGGGATGTAACCACCCCCCCCCCCCCCCCCCCCCGTACTGGCATTTCTTTAAGGGTAAGGGTCTCTTCCTGGAAACAGGGGATTAACTACAGCCCTGCTGTGCTCACCTTGTGACCACTGACCTGCTGACTGCCAACCTGCTGTGCCAGCTAAGCATCTCGTGACAGGAGTAAAAAGAGATATTCCTGTCACATGTGATGTATGCTCTTTGTTCCAAGACAGTGTGGGGACTGGAATTGGCCACCCCAAGATATACCTCTTCGGCATGATGATTATTTGAGGCTAGTTACTTTGAAGACAGGAGAGCAACTGAAAAGTAGAATTTATTTACCCTTTGTAAGAGACATTTACATGGTAAAGGAACTCTCCATCTGTAAAGATATCTCCCTCTGTACCAGGAAGAAGGGGGGATGACCTTGTCTCTAGAAACTCTTAATCAATGCCAAAGGCAAGGACTTAAATCTGCATTTTGTTTACCGTACTTGTGTGGTAATCTCCCATGATTGACTCCCACTCCATCCCCAACATCCTCCTTTGTTTTTAGATATTTAAGTGGTGGTTTCGGCCATTTTGGCGAGTTGCTCAGTTTGCCCGACCTCTTCCATGTATACATGTTATAAAGCTTTCTTTAATTTTCTCCTGCTATTTTGTCTCATATGAATTTAATTCGCTCTCCGGCCAGACGAACCCACATTTGGGAAGAGGAAAAGTCTTACTCCCTACAACAGTATATAACTACTTGTACACCCCAGTTCTTTGGTATCCTTCAGGCTATAGTCCTAAAACCTGGCTCATGATAAACTCACCCCAATTTTGATTTATAGATTGATTATGGATTATTTGCATCAACATTATGTACAGTTGTAAATAAGAACAAGCTCTGTGGTTAAAGTTCCAGTATGTCAATTTTAGCTCTGAAAGTGTCTTAGTAAGTATTATATCTGCACTGCCTAGATTTCCTTAGCAATAAAAGGAAAAAAACAATAGTTTTTCAAAGAACTGTTGTCAGGATTAAGTGAAAAAACAACAAAATATTATCTATTTTTTATTGATGATGAAGAGACTATTTCATGTCCTGTAATCCATTACTATTAAAGGAAATTCTCTTCTGTTCTTACCATTTTTTTCTGAGAGTGAAATTTGAGTTTCTTAGATCTGCTCTTCCTTGTAATGCTAATATATTACAGAGCACAGCTTGTGAATGTTAATTAGTCTTTACTAACAACATTACCCACAAAGAGTTTCAGAAAGAAAACGAGGACAGCAGCTGTGCAGAGCGAGGGACACCGTTCTGCTTCATAAAACTAGTTCAGAGAATCAGACCCATTTAGGTAAGAAAATGAAAATATTAACAAAATTCAATCTTGCTTCCTGTCTAACTCATTTATGCATATTTATAACTACTAACATCGAATTCTATTATCTCAAATTATAAACCCACATTGTCAGCATGACTTGTATAATGGAATCTCCTAAGATACCTGGTCTTGAGATATTAGTGCTGTCTTGTTAAAGTTATCTAAATCTGTAAAAAAAAAAAAAAAAAAGAAAGAAAAACAAAAAATTAAATACTTAATTGTGAGTAGCCTTACTTGATAATTTGTTCTCCTGGAATTATGCATAAATTGATATCTACAATTCCAAAAGGTGTGAATACTCAGAAGGTTTGTCAAATCAGTTGGGCAGCATTGTCACTTCCTTCTTATCCCTACTGATAAAATTAATTCATATGTCAGGACCCACAAAATGGAGGCCACCCCAGTGGACCAGCCCAGTCACAAATCTAAACCTAAACCAACCTACACTTAGGGGAGATGCCTCACTGTCAAGGAAAGCTCACATACACCAATCCCAATCCTCCAACTCAGCTTTAGCTAGCTTATCTTACCCCAGAAAATAGGACCTGCTATCTTATAAGGAAATCCCCAACCTCCTAGAGAACCATGCCCTGTTCTAGAGCTGCCTCTTCTAACATTCTATAAAACTGTCTCTTGCCCAAAATCCCTCTGGAAGAATGATCCACTGTTTGTGAGGCCTGCACTCCCCCCATGCACAGATTGCTTTCCCTTGAATAAAGGACATCAAAATTGTTTCAGTTTTGTCATTTGACACTACATACATGGAAGTACAACAAAACAACAAATGATTGGGTTGGACTCCTTTTTCTAACTAAGAGTTAGGTCTTTTCTCATTTAAATGACCAATTTGTGTCAATTTTTCTGAAAAAACAAAATCACATAAACATAAGCACAGGGAAAAACTTATAAGAACGTACACCAAAATGTTCATAATGATTATTTCTGTATGCTAAAACTGAGAACTTTAACTTTCTATTTCATAAGTTCAACTTAGATTACTAATTTTTTTCCAACAAGACTGTGTTAATTCCATCATCAGGAATATACAACAATACCTGTTCCTATTTAAAGCTTTCTTCTAAAAAGAGCTGGAGGGAGGGCTATCTCCTACTTATTATGAAAACTGAGCAAACAGGCTGGCAAAATGACAGGTGACGGCACTGAAACCAGCATGAATGAAACAAATAAACCTACCAAGTCTTGTATCTTCTTTTACCTGTGTTTCATCAATATAACAAGACACTTTCCATGTTAAGATTCTCCTGTGAATAAGCACAACTCAATTAAGTGACACTTTCAGACTAAACAGTTTTTGGTCCATAGAAAATGCTTAACAAATGTGGCTTTATCATTGCCTTTTTCCACTGAATGACCAGTTAATGTATCATATTGGATATAATCCTTGAAAAATTGCTAAGAAATGCCTATAATAAAGTGATTTATAATTTAGCAACTTCTTGAGTACTTTTGTTCAATAACATGAATATCGTGCAGCATTGCATTTTATATTTTTTATGTTAGAATATCTTCATTATCTATATAATGTTAATCACCTAGATGTAATGTGATTAACATTTACATAATACAGGAAATTACACTTGCAGGTGTAAGCTATTGATGATTCTAGGTCAGTGGTTCAGACCTGTTTGGGTCATGTATACCTTTCATAGTCTCATAAAATTATAGAGTTTTTCCCCAGGAAAAATATGCGTTCATAAAATAAACATACAATAATTTGGTTTACAATTTCAAGGCAAATATTTTAATGTGAAGTGCCGGAGTCCAGCTCCAGCAGAGGGAGAGACCGAGTCAGCGCTATATACAAGAAGGAGACCTGAGGCTTGAGTCAGTGCAATCAAGTCTGACTTTACTGTGCACAAGTGTCGTTTTTATATTTTTCAGGATTAGTACAGAAATAGCTCTACAAATATTCTCAGAGAGATAAGGAAGTACAAAGCAAGTCTGTCTTTACTGGTTTATACAGTGTTTTTATATCTTTTTTAGCAGGGGATAAATATAGCAGTTACAGATGTTCTTGCAGAGTAAACCACAAAGCATTCATTGATTAAGTGCATACTTACAGGGAACAGAGTTAACTTTTAGGGAGGCAGAGGTTAACTATCTTTTCCTGCACAAAAGCGACTTCAGCAATTAAGAAAAGACTTCTATAATAGTTTGCCAAACACATGCAGGGGAATAATATATTTTTCAATAACTAACATATGGAGGAAAATTCTACTTAACTACAGAGGAAGAAGTATATCTATGCTTATCAGGGAAACTGGAGGAAGAGCAAAACATCAACCAGAAGGAGGCAGCTGCTTTGATCCAAATACTCTCTTCAGTACGAACCCCTCATTAGCGAGAAAAGTTCTTCCACTATCTATGTGCGTCAGGGGGAGCTTGCCCCTTGCGATATTCTGAAGGCTTATGCGGTGGTCACAGTCTCTTACTATATTTAATTCTCCTGGGAGGTAGTGCCTCCCAAGCAGCCGCCCAAAGGAGTGAAAACTGGAGGTTACGAAAGGACAAGGAATGAAGGGCAATTAGAAGCAGCACAGGTTTCAGAACTATGTGAGGGGCCGGCCGGTTATTCTTTACCAAGGGGTGACGCTGCACCCCTCGGCGTTAATCGGCTGGACCCTGTCAAGCAGCCCATCAGATGATGTAGCCACGGCTCCCAGCAGTGAAGGATTCCTGTTCTAGACCATCTGAGCATGCGGCTCATTTTCTTCTTTACCAATGCTCATTACAATTAACTTCATAGTTTCACTGCTCCTTATCTATGAATGTGGAATGACTTAGAATTATCTACATAATAACAGGTTTTTAGGCACATTATTGTCAGCCACTCTTCTAGTGCTCTGTTAATATTAACTCTCCCAATCCTCATAGCAACTCTTTGAAATTGGTACTATTATTTGTATTTTACAAACAATAAACTATGGAACAGAAACATTGAATATATTGCCCAAACTCACAAATACTAAGCAGCAAAACCAAAATTTTAATTCAGATACTCTAGATTGGGGGTCAGCAAACTTTTCTGTAAAGGACCAGATAGTAAATATGTTAGGCTTTGTGGGCCAAAAGGCAAAATCAAGGATATTATATAGGTGCTTATCTAACAACATCCATGCCAATCTTCCTCTATGTTTTACTATGTGGGCTGCCAGCACAGCACGGCTGCTAACAGAGCAGTGTAGGTCTGTGCCCAGAACTGAACCTGGGCTGCCAAAGCGAAGCATGCTGAACTTAACCACTAGGCCACAGGGGCTGGCCCCACAAATTTTTTTATTGACAAAATTCAAAACTTTATTTATGGGCACTGAAATGTGAATTTCATATAATTTTCAAGTTATGAATTATTGTTCTCCTTTTGATATGTTGTCAATTATTGAAAAATGTTAAAAACCAGTCTTAGTTCATGGGCCATACGAAAAATAGGCTACAAACTGGATTTGGCCTGCAGGGTCACAGTTTGCTGATCCCTGCCAACACTCAGAGACCATTATACCCTACTGTCTCTCAGTCGACACAATTATATGACTTGAAAAAAACCTGATGCTGCCAAATCTTATACAAGAATTCGTTGGTACCACATAAATCTCCCAATGGATTCTCTGGGGAAAAAATCCTGCCTTTCTTGACAGAGATCTCTCTGCATATACCCCCAATAATATTCTTACTCCTAAAAGCCTTCAAACAGAACTGTTACTTACTGAAATCAATCAAATCTTCTCCTCCCTTGCCATTTTTCTGCTTACCTCTCTGAAGAATATCTAATGTATCTAATGTGTAATTCTACCTAAGCATTGGTCTCTGAACTAATCACAGTAAATAGGACGATTATTTCTGCATCAGGAGACAAAAAGAGCACAAGGGGGAGGTGTTGCAAGTGGTCACAGGAAAATGAACTGTAGGAAGGGTATCTGATGAGGAACTGGGAAAGAAGGGGATCCATCCTCATAGGACCCTCATGAACTGGGAAGAGAAGGCCTAGAGACCAGGTAAATGGTTAAGTCACTATTTGGCAGGGCATTTCAGATGAAGTTGTTCTCTATCCTGAAAAACAACAATGCATTTCATAAAGACAAAGTTCAAAATGACCTCTAGCTTAGCTTTGAGATGTGCAACTGCAATGCTTTTCTCCTCTCATGGCCCTTTTTTTGGAATAAAGCAAAACTTGGAAGGAAAAGGGAATTATGACATAGCAGGCCTTTCTTGGAGCCCAGACAGGGTAAATAAGAAGACATTCTTCATCACTAGCAAGCCTCCAGCATCCATATTAAACAGACCCAGATGAAGGGTGAGGAAGACTGGAATACTGTTGACTCTTCCCTGTATCATACAGAAAAGTTAGGTTCACTGAAGCCTGGGACTGGAATCTGTTTCTATGTTCACAGCAGTTTCCTGTCGACAGAGCTATGGAAATGCTGTGCATCTGCAATATGCAGCTTGCCCCCAAAGAGCTTCCAAAAGGAATCTTTGGAGGAAGGAATCCTACTCTTTGTCCCTCAATATCACGTCTTCCAAGGACCCTGCCCTGGGGGCAATTCCAGCCCTAAAATCACCATTAACAAACACAAGCTTGTGCTTTTTAAATTGGGACCTTCATTCTAGGTCCCAAATACTCAACTTCCCTTTGACAGCCATTTTGTGCAGCTAACATTTCTGTGCAGCCTGGTTATAAGGTGAAATGACAGAGGCAGTGAAAAAAAACCCACTGCAACAAATTGCAAGAAACCATGGAATTTAGGATTAGCTCCACAATAGGATCCACTTAATGTACTGCATGCCTACTGCGTATTAAGCACTAGGCTGGACAATGGATGCAGGGCAACAGAGGCCACGCTCTAGAACAGGAGGCCTCTGTGGTTAACAAGGGCCTCAGAGTCTTTGATAGGCAGAGATCGAGTCACACAGGGATCTTGTCCACAGATTCCTCAGCCCCAGAACTGCAAAGATGAAGCCCCACTCTCCTAAAAGTAAAAAAAGCTACATTACGCCAATTTTGATCAGTCCCCAGTCGTCACAACAGCGCTGTCACAGGATCACACGGTCACACTATGACGCGCTCTACAGTCACAGTAGACCACGGGCATCCAAAGGCCCCGCCCCCACTCATGGTCCCAGGACCCTAATCGGGACCAGTCAGGGCCTCCCCACCACATAAACACACACACATACTGTCTCATCAGCATATTCCACACTGACGCCGTCACCCAATCGCACCTACACCCGCAATCACCTTCCTCAGCAGAGGCTGAGACTCCTGCCTCCACTTGCCCATCGGCACCTGGGAAACTCCGCCCGACCTGCGGTGAGCTAGCTCTTCCCGCACCCAGACCTGGGTCCCTTCAACTCGCCACACGGAAAACGATGACCGCAGAGCTAGCGGAAAACGAAGCAGAGGTCGAAGGTCCTTAACTCTCCCAGGGCTTGCGAGAAGCCTAGTCGCAGCCGCAGAAGCGGGGACGCTGACACAAACATAAAGCGCCGGCAGCCGGGACGGCGCCGCTCCTGGCCGGCCGCCCCGCAGACTCCTGGGAGCTCGGGCCTCGCGGGAGTGCGCAGGCGCAGACGACCGACCGTGGCCGGGGTGAGGCTGGCGGCTCCTCCGGGCTCTGAGGAGGAGGAGGGACCTGGGAGCTCCGGCCCGGGAAGGCGGGCTAGGGAAGGGGACCCGGTGAGGAGGCCAGGGAGGAACCCGGGAGTCCCAGCCGGGCCTGGTAATTCTGAGGAGGGGACCGGAACCGGGCCCGTGGTAACCAGACGCTCAGATGTGTGCGAGTGGGGCCTCGGGCGTGGTCCGTGGGCGTGACCCTGAGGGTGACAATCGAGTGTGACCTGGAGCGAGCTCCGCGAGGGGGAATTTTGTTTGTTTTGACCCCGGGGAGGCTGCATCGCACTGGAGCGGGGCCTCACACAGTGGGCGCTGAGTGTGTGTGTGTGAGTGTGTGTGAGTGTGTGTGTGTGTGTGTGTGGGCGCGCGTCCGGACCGAATGGAGGCGGCCCCCGTGCCCAAGCTGCTGCCTTCGGGTGCGTGCTGCTGTGGGATGTGGCGGCCGATTGTGTGTGAAAAGTGGACGGAGTCGTGTTGCTGCCTGGCTCGTGTTTCCCCTGCATGGCTCTATTTTTAGATTATATGTGAGTAGTGTTCGAGACTAGACTAGGTGACTCTGGAGAAGCGAAAGTGATTTGTGATGTGATTTTTGACCTTGTCTAGAATTCTATAATGTGCTGTCTGAGGTTGTGAATGACCTGTGGGTGCTATGGGCTGGGGCTTTTCGAAGTAAGTTTGATTGACTGTTACTATGCATGTGTTTGTAACCTGCTGTTATTATTTGTGATGGTTTTGTGATTGGGAAAATCTGTATGACCACTGTCTGGTTAGGTGTGTAAGATTTGATTATCCGAATCGTGGTCATTAAGCCTGCTTCCAAAATTGTAACTCACTAGCAATGTAGCATTACATTCATTCATCAGATTCACTCATTAGATCTAATTCATTCATTAGATTCATTACAGGGAAACCCTGTATGCACTAAAACCAGTGTGTTGAAATGAATAGTGTTATGAGTAGCGTGCGGGGGAAAAAACCATTTTTACCCATACCTAGCACTTTCAACACTGATATATGAGTGAGTTTTCCTGCTTTTGGTTGAAATCGATGGCAGAGTCAGTAGCTTCTTCAGGCATTCTAAGATAAGAAAAAGTATTTGGGGTACTTTTAATCACAAGGCCAGTCTCATTTTAGTAATTAAAATAGTTATTTCGCTAATTTAAATACTGTAGCAGTCAGTACTTCAGACTTCATTTATCAAAATATTATCCTCTCTGCGTGGAAGCCTATAGTGTGGAGAGATCAATTTCTTTTGTATTTCCATACCTGCACTACTAAAAAGTGTTGTTCAATAGTTAATACTTAAATTAGCTGTTAGTTAAATTAATAATAAGTAATAGTTAATTTTCAATAACTATGCTATTAAGTAGTGTGATACAGGTGAATTAATGAAGAGATGAAGTAGAGAAATTAAATAGAAAGTCTAGATATTCTCAAGTATATATAGGGATATGTAATATATGATAGAGATGGCATTTCACATCAATTGAGAAAATATGGATTATATAATATGTAGTGTTGCTAAACAGCAAAACATACAGGGAACAAAATCTTCACAAGGTAAAAATGCTTTAATAGTCATATGAGTAACTAAGAAAAATTATTTGCAACTTAAAATAGACAAAGGGTTAATGTACTAAATTTAAAAAGGAGATAATGTCAACCAATTAGGAAATAAAAACTCATAAGAAAACTAGACATACTATAAGAAGATACCATCACAGAAAAGAAATAAAAGGTGCTTATTCTCACTCATAATAAACATGTAAATTAGAACTACAGAACATATCTGATAGGCAGAGATTAAAAATTGTTACCTGCATTCATCAGGATTTGGGGAGGTATTCTCACATACTGCTGGTGACAGTGTAAATGGGTAGAAAGTCCACGAAGCACAATTTAGAAATACATAATGAACCTATATTCCATGGGAGATGGAAGGTAGAGCTGCAGAGGGCAAAGCACAATATTCCCTATTTCCAAGCTACAGCACATTCCCAGAATCCCGTCTATCTCACCAAGGGACTAGGTTTCTGGTGTTGATGAGGGAGCAGGATTTGTCCATTTTCCCACTAATCTCCATCCTGAATGTGTGTGCGTACACAGAGTGGGCAAGTGCTGAAAGAGTGAAAATTGATGCGGGTAACTGAGCTATTCTGGGAGATCTAGGTCAAATGTGGTTTCACATGGCTCTTTGTATCCTCCCATCTCTGCCATCTCAGGATTCTTGCCTGTTCCAAAAGAAGAGCTCAAAAGAGAAGGTTCATCTCTTGTAAATCTCAAAGCCATGCCTCAGGTGAGATGATGTTTCTTCTCTTTCTGAAATAACTTGTTTTCAGGTTATGTGAACATTTGCTCCTCTATCCTTAAATTTCTCGGATATTGAGATTTGCTTCCATGAAACTGAGTGAGGCAAGCAAGTGGCATAAGTGCAAAATTTAAAGACTACTCTCAGCGCTGTATGTCCTTAAAATTTGCAGCCTAGGTGCCTCACCTCCCTCACGCTGGTTGCACCTCTTTCCCAATTTCCCTTATTCCAACTAGATAAATTTAAGCCTTCCCCAAGTGCACCTTTAGTTGTAGCCAATGTTCACACAGTGATTGGGCATATCATTCAGCATCTCCTTTCTTAGTCTTAGCACAAAAGTACTGCTGGAACAGAAATGTATTATCTTGATTTAAATGGGAATATGTTACTTGAATGAATCTATCTTGTTGAGACACTGATTTGCAATCTAAGTTGTGAGGAGTCAAGGAGCAGGCTTGGAAAAACCTTGATCATTTCTATTGACTAGGTTTTGCAGTGGTATGATGAGGGGTGGAATTGGTAGATCATGTTATTAATTTGTGGTAAGATGTCCTGTTTTGTGAGGTTTTCAGGATAGAGATTTGTTTGCAAGGTCATACAGAAAATTAAGATTTTGCATTCCTCCTCTGTGATCCTCCTATCTATTTTATCCATGTCTACCATCAATTCCTATAAACTGTGGCCTGCCAGTATTTCAATGCTCTTATAGATTTATTCTTATCTTTTTAGTTTCTTCTAGTTTTTTATATGTGGGTGCAGGAGAAGGAAATGCATATGCCAGTCCACTCTTGAAGTATTCTTTTGAATCAAAGGTGATACTTTGACCTGTTTTCATATCTTTTTTTTCAGAAAATTCTTCTTCATCTAACAGTCTTTTTCATGTTGATTTTTCCCAGATGCTAATTGGTTCTTTTCTCTACACCATCTCTTTTTCTGTGTGTACAATCTGGTTCACTCTAAAGGTTATATTGATCTTATTCCAGTGACTCTCAAATACCTCTCTCCATCCCAGCCTCTCTCCAGAGTGGCGGAACCACATATCCAACCTCCAGCAGCTATCGCTACCTGTGTGTTCTGTAGACACTTCAAGTACATTTCCAAGGTTTACCTCATTACCTCCTTTGGTCCAGAGTATTCTTTCTTCAGTTTCCTATTTCCATTTTCTAGTCCCAGCTCCTACCCACTTGCCTATGCAGATAACCCAAGAGCTATGCTTCTTTTTTTTCTTACTCTACAATGAATTTATGACCAATTCTTTTGCAACTCATCATAGCAACCAGTTATCCCCTGTCTAGACCACTAATATTACCTTAATCTAGGAGACATCCCTAAGAGTGGTTACTTGTCTTTCCCACCTAACATACCTCAAGCCCTCTCTAGTCTTCAAGAGTATTGCCTCTAAAGTACAAATTTTATCACATAATATATGTGCTGACTTAACATTTCTTCATGTTCTTTATACTCCAAAAGCAACAGACCCAAAGTGGGGTATGTATTACAATGGAATGTACAAGACAGTGTATTGAAAGGGAGGAAAATACTAACAGTTTGCATTCAAGAGCAGTAATCATTAACAATATGAATCGCCATTAATGCCTACTGATGATTTATAAATAAATACAAATATGTTGGGAGTGTGCTCAGTACATTTTTGAGACCACTGTCTATAGGAAAAAATCCAGTTATTATTTCATAAATGTGCCCATTGCCTACCTCCATATCCCTTTTTCTTCTTAGAGCTCAAAGACTCTTTCCTAACATACTGTGCCTTTTACTAAATTTTGCTGAATTTACTGGTTTTCCTTTCCCCATGAATTTTAAAAGCCGATGTTCTGTATTCCTACAAAACAAAATCATTCTGAGTACAAAATTTTTATGTCCTCTATGAAGCCTTGGAATACAAAATGAAATTTTTCTTCACTTTGTAGCACTTTCCCTTGGACATATTTCTGTCATTGCATCTGTAATATCTATTGAGTGTATGTATTTACATGTATGCCTTTCTCAGCCTGTAACTGCTCCAGAGCAAGGTCAAGGTTTTATTCATTTTGGTTCACCAGGCAACCAATCGCGTTCAAGGCACATAGTATGATCTTGTATATTTTTAGCATGAGATAGTAAATACAGATGAATCTGTTTTCAAAGAGAATGTTCTACTATATAAAACACAAAATAAGAAAACTAGTCTGACCACTGAACATGGTCAGAACTAGGTCTCACGTGTCTGGTTCTCACTAGTTGCAATCACTGTAGGATGAACTAGAGTATACTCTTACAGGGATCAGTGTCGTTCAAGGATGTGACTGTGGACTTCTCCCAGGAGGAGTGGCAGCAACTGGACCCTGCTCAGAAGACCCTCTACAGGGATGTCATGTTGGAAAACTATTGCCACCTCATCTCTGTGGGTAATGAAAACTCCTTTAATCTTTCAATGTTGTGCATCTCCTTTCAAGAATTTCTGAAACATATGGAACTTTGAATTTCAGGGATCAGAGGTGGTGAATCCCTTTCTGGTAATGGAAAGTATGGTTCTGTCCTTACTTGCCTTAGTGCAGGTATTAACTTTGGTAAGACATTAATGTGTACCTCGTCTGCTGCCTTGAAGCTGTATCCTTCTCTTCCTTAAGTAGTTTTGAAACCCAAGCAGCTTAGTCCAAGTCTCATTTTTTATTATCAGGGTTTCACATGAGTAAGCCCGATATGATCCGCAAGTTGGAACAAGGAGAAGAACTATGGACAACAGAGAGAATTTTTCCAAGTCAGAGCTACCTAGGTGAGTCTGTACAGATAAAGTCAGTCCAGTGGACTCAGGTAGTTGACACCTTTGAATGTTTTTAGGGATCTATTTTTTTTTTTAATTGTGGTAAAATACACATAACATAAAATTTACCGTCTTAACCATTTTTAAGCATATAGTTCAGTGGCATTAGGTACATTTACATTATTGTGCAACTATCACCACCATTCATCTCCGGAACTCTTTCATCTTGCAGAACTGAAACCCTGTACCTATAAACAATAAACTCCCAATTATCCCCTCCCAGTAGCCCCTGGCAACTACCATTCTACTTTCTGTCTCTATGACTTTGACTAATCATAGGTACCTCATATAGATGGAAGCATATGGTATTTGTCCTTTTTGTGACTGGCATATTTCACTTAACATAATGTCCCCAGTGTTCACCCATGGTGTAGTAAGTATCAGAATTTCCTTCCTTTTTAAGGCTGAATAATATTTCATTGTATGTATATGCCACATGTTGCTTATCCATTCATCTGTCAGAGGACACTTGGGTTGCTTCCACCTTTTGGCTACTGTGAATAATGCTGTTATGAACATGGGTGTACAAATATCTATCTGAGTCATTGCTTTCAATTCCTTTGGGTATGTAGTAGGATTAGAAGTACATAGTAGAAGTAGAATTGCTGTATCATATGGTAATTTTATGTTTAATTTTTTGAGGAACTGCCGTACTGTTTTCTATAGTGGCTGCGCCATTTTACATTCCCACCAACAGTGCACAAGGGTTCCAGTTTCTCCCTATCCTCAGCAACACCTGTTATTTTCTGTGTTGTGTTTTTTATAGTAGTCTTATTAGGGATCTATTTGTAAAGGCCTGAGGTCTTTGAGGTGCCTATACATGTCTAACTTCCATGCCTCTAAAATCTAAATTTTAATTTTGAATATCACTCCCATGTAAGTGCTTTCCTTGTTTGCCTTAGGTTTATAGAGATACTGACTGCTATTACCCTACCACAAATCCACTCCATGCTAGGTATAATGTACATAGAGATCGTAAGTGTAAAGTTCTTTGAGTTCTGATAGAAGTATAAACCCATGTATCTCACAGCTTAATCAAGATGAAGGACACTTCCATTAACCCATTAAGTTCCATCAGGCCTCTTCCAAGTTATTGCCTCCCACTAAGACGATCAAAGTTGTGATTTCTGTTGGCATAGGTTAGTTTTGGCTATTCTAGACCTTTTTTCATGTCTACTTTCTTTTACTCAGCTAAATGTCAGAGAGATTTATACTTGTTTTTACATATATAAGTGTTTTATTTTAATTACAGAGTAGTATTCACTGTATGAATATACCAGTTTGTCTATGCATCTCCTGTTAATAGAAAAAAAATTTGAAATGTTCCAGTTTGGAGCTATTATGAATAAAGCTACTGTGAAGATTCTTGTCAAACTCTTTTTGTGGACATATGTATTTATTTCTCCTCAGTAAACACCTAGCAGGTGGTATTGCTCATTCATAAGGCAGGTATATATTTCACTTTTTTAAGAAACTATCAGTTTTTAAAAGTTACTGTACCATTTTAAATTTTTACCAGCAATGTATGAGAATTTTGATTGCCCCACATTCTCTTCTCCATTTGATGTTATCAGTATTTTCATTTTGGTCATTCTAAAGAGTGTGGTAATGTATCTTTGCAGTTTTAATTTAGGTTTATCTTATGGCTGATAATGTTGAGCACTTTTTCAAGTGCTTTTTATATCTTCTTAAGAGCTGCCTTTTCAAATATTTTACCCATTTTTCATTGAGTAGTATATTTTTTTCCTTGAGTAGTAGGAATTCTTTACATATTCTGGATAGAAGTCTTATGTTTGACATAGGTGTTGCAAATATTTCCTCTAGTGTATGGCTTGCCTAATTCGTTTTAATGGTGTCTTTCAAAGAGCACAAGTTTTTAACTTTGATGAAGTTCAGTTTATCATTTTTTTCTTTCGTAATTATTTCTTTGACCTCTCAAATATTTGCCTTCTCCTTGGTTGTAAAGATAGTTCCTTGTATTTTCTTCTAAAAATGTTATGTATATTTTGCTTTTTTTATTAGTTTTTTGGCCCATCTCATATTAAATTTTGTTTATGATGTGAGGTAAGGCTTGAGGGTCTGTTTTCTTCCATATGGATGTCAATTTGTCACATCACTTGTTGAGTTGGATTAAATTGGTCTGGCAATCTTACCAAATGTTGTTTGATCATGTTACTGTCAGTCTATTTTTAGACTGTTCTTTCCTTTGGTATGTTTTAAGTTCTATTTCCAGGACCACCTGGTCTTCGATTATTGTAGCTTTCTAATAAGTCCTGAAGTCAGAGTAAATCCTCTTTCTTCTTTTTAAAAATCATTTTGGCTATTCTAGGTTATTTTCTTTTTCAAATACATTTTAGAATCAACTTCTTGATTTCTTTAAATAAGTGTGCTGGGATTTTAATTGGTGAGAACTAACTTCTTAGCAATATTTAGTCTTCTGGTCCATGACTATGTTATATTTTTCCATTTTAGTTAGCTTCTCTACTTCCTGTAAGCAGTGTTTTGTTATTTTTAGCATAGGGGTCTTATACATCTTTCATTAAGTTTATCTCTAAGCTTTTAATATTTTTGATGCTATTGTAAATAGTAGAATTTTTAAAATTTCTTTTTCCAGTTTGTTGTTAATATACATAGCCACAATTGACTTTTATATATTGGCTTTGCATACTTATACTGATGGTATTAAAATTTATTGTTGTTGCTGCTGTTCTTTGTTTGTTTGCTTTGGTATATTCTTTTAGATTTTATACATATAAAACATGCCTTCCTGAAATAAAACATTTTGCTTCTATATTTGCATACTTTATTGCTTTCATCTGTTTTTCTTTCCCTGTTGTACTGACCAGGACCTACAGTACAATGTTGAATGGAAGCGGTGAGAATGAACATTCTTAGCAGTTCACTCAGTTTGGAAGGAAGACATTTAATATTTCATCCTTAAGCATAATATTAACTGTAGGCATTTTGTAAGGGCTCTTTCTTAGATTCTGGAAGTTCTCTTCCTTTCCAAGTTTTCTGATGGCTTTAATTTTGAATGAGTGTTGATTATAACAAATGCTTTTTCTGCATCTGTTGAGATGGTCATATGACATTTCTTCTTTAATATGTTACTATATGTATTACATTGATTAATTCAAATTTTAAACCAACCTTGGACTCTTGAAATGAACCCCAGTTGGACAAGATGTGTTATCCTTCTTATAGATTGCTGAAATTGGTTTACTAATAGTTTAGTAAGGTTTTACACAGTTTTACCAAGAATAGTGGTCTGTGGTTTTTCTGTAATGTCTGTGAAAATTTTTGTATGAGAATTGTGTCAGCCGTATCAAACAAATTGGGGGTGTTTCTTCTTCATCTATTTTCTTATAGAATTTGTGTAAGATTGGTATTATTGCTTCCTTACACGTTTGATGAAAATCATTATTAAGTCATCTGGGCCTGCATGTTTATAATTCAAAACTTCTGATTCCAGCCCTGAGGAAGTAACAGAGTCTGGGATTATATTCCTACGGGAAACAACTAGAAAACTAGACAAAACTATTTTCAGATATCGAACAACAGCAGCACAGGCCTGGATTCCTGAGAGAAGAGAAACAAGTGAGATGAGCCCTACCTCATTCCAGGCTTTCATCTGAAGGCAACTTCCATACTGCAGTGCAGAGAGAGGAATCCAAAAAGAACCTGGCAATTTTACTGACTTGAGGGGACTGACATTGACATTCAAGGAGATTTAAGTGGCTAGAATTTGTAGGACACACTTCTCAAAAAGAGGGAGCTATGCAGAGAAAGAGTTCCCCAAATCTGGAAAATCTTCTCCTTGAGTCTTTGGCTAAATATAAGTCTGCATGTGTGCAGGTAAAACCCCATGAGACTTACAACTAGAATATACAACTAAGTATTGGGGGGCTTTGGGGAGAAGAAGGAAAAAAAAACAAAACCATGAGACTAGACAAGGACATGTTCTAAGGAAAATACAATTACCATGGTGTTGTAAGATGAAAAATTCTCATAGCCTACTCCACCAGGAATCACTTTATTTCCCTCCAGCCAGAGTGAAAAGAACTTGTTAATACATAGGACATTAGATAGACACCCGGGAAAGGACACACCTAATAAACGGGGCTAGATTAGCCATAGATTAAAGACTTTGCAAGATTTGTCATAAAAGAGCTTAAACAAAATCATCAAAAGGATTAAACTGATCAAAAATAACTGTTGTGTGTTTGTCAGATCCTCCAGGATGGAGATGTTGAGATTGAGTTAGGAGTATAATAGATTTCTTAGAGGTGATATCTATGAAATATAAAAGAAGAAGAAAGTAATATCAGACATAGAAAGCCATCAGACCATGATACAGGTGTGATACCTGTGGAAGGAAAGGGAGAAGGTAACAAGATTGGGCAGAGAGAGCCTCAGACCATTATGCAGATCTCACAGTCTCAACCAACCTAACAGGGCAGTCTGAAACAAAGACTGTCCATCAGAGGAGTACCCCATGGGCAGAAATGGCCAGCCTCTAGTGCCCTCTCAGTGTTCAGTCACTGGACGGGGACTCCCTTTGGAGACCCTGGTTTGGTTCAAAATCTGAAGAGCATCTTGATAATGCTAACAATTGGAGGCTGTCAATAACTACACTTCCTGCACGTGGGTGGCAAGTTTGGTTTTGAAGGGAGATCCTAGTGGTGCAACTCTGTAGCTGCCACATAATGCCAGAAAAAGACCAGTACTCTTTATGAAAATACAACCTTATCTTAAACTCAACAATGTTAAATTGATAATATCTGATGTCCAGTCAGAAGTTATTAAACATATGAAGAAGCAGGAAAATATGACTCATAAACAGGAAAAAATTCAGTCAGTAGGGAAAAAACTCAGTCAATAAAAACAGACCTAAAAAAGATAGATGTAGTAGACTCTGCAGACAACGATATTAAAACAACTATTGTAAGTGACCTCAATAGCTCCAAGGATGCAAAGCAAAAATGAACATAACATCTTAGCAAGATAGCAAAGATGGAAATAAGAACCAAATGAAACTTTTAAAGATGACTCTTCAATATCTGAAATGAAAAGAAGAACCAACTATGTGGTGTGTATTAAAAAAACACATATTCAATGTAAAGACACAGGTGAAACATAAAAAGATGAAAAAATGTATACCATGCTGTCTTGTAGTTACCCCAGGTGAAGAAGAGATCAGCCCCCCTACTCAGTCAAAATTTGGTTCAGATAGCAAGACTGAAATCTGGCATGAGGCTTTCTAGGCAGAGCAGGGAAGACTCACAAGCAGGTCCTCAAATGTCTTGAGAGAGCAAGGATGGGTGTTTGGCTTTGGTGTTTATTGTGGCTAGGAGGTCAGTCAGGCGGGGGTTCTACATGTGGGCTAGGACATGAATGGTTTGAACTAACCACCAGCACCAACAGAGAGAGCATGCAAGCTTTCCAATTGGCTTTCCTAGGTGTGGGGTAAGAGGGGAAAAAAGAGGGGTGGTGGGTCTAGGAAGTTGACAACAGTAAGACATCAAATATGGAATTAGACTCTATTACACATACAAATGCTAAGCAGAAGAAAATGGGAGTGGTTATATATCAAAGTGTATTTCAGAACACAGAATATTACAGTGATAAAGAGGGATACTTCATCACAAGTCGTCACAGTCCTAACAGAGCTTCAAACCATTGTAATATCTGTTTTGTTTTTCATTTTCCCCAGAACAAATTTTGCTTCCTTGGAAACAATATCACCTTCACTGAGAATGCATGGAATACATGAAGGAAAACTGATAGACCTGAAAGGAGCAGAATTATTATAGCTTGACATATAACACGCCTCCCTCAGCAATTGAGAGAACAAAAGAAAGAAAATCAGTAAGGCTATGGAAGGCTTAAAAACACTGTCAACCAATTGTACATAGTTAATTTGTATAGAACATTTTACATGGACCATTCACCAAGATAGACCCTGTATGTTGGGCCATAAAACAAGTATCACAAATTAAAAAGAACTGAAATCATGAGTATGGTCTCTGACCACAACAGAATTAATTTAGAAATCAAAAACAGAGATCTCTAAATTCCCCAAATATTTGGAAATTAATCACATTTCCAAATAACCCATGAATCAAAGAAGAAATCCTAAAGTAAATTGGAGGATATTTTGAACTGAATGATAATTAAAACAACAAATCACAATTTATGGGATGCAACTAACGCAGCATTTTAAAAAATTTTATCCCTTTAAATCAGGGTCTAAAATCAGGGATCTAAGCTGTCACCTTAAGTAATTAGAAAAAGAAAAGTAAATTAAACTCAAAAGTTGGTAAACAAAAAAATAAAGACTAAAGCTGAAATCAATCAAATACGTAACAGAAGAACAGTAGAGAAAATGAGAAAAACCAAAAGCTGATTCATTAAAGTAATCACTAAAATTAATAAACCATAGTTATATGTTCTAATCAAGAAATAGAGAAGACACAAATCCCCAATATCAAAAATTAAAGATATGACATCACTACAGATCCTACAGATATTAAAAGGATAATTAGGGAATATACAAACAATTTTACACCAATAATAGAGTAGAACACTTCTCAACTCATTTTGTAAGATCAGCATTATGTACAACCAAAGGCACTATAAGGATAGAAAACTACACATCACATACCTCATGAAACTAGATATGAACATCCGTAACAAAATATTATGAAACTGAATCTAGCAATATTTGAAAAGGATAATACCTCATGACCAAAAAGAGTTTACCCCAGGAAGGCAAAGTTGATTTGGTATTCAAAAATCAATCTATGTAATTCACCATTTAAAGGTGAAAAGGGATCTAAAATCAAGGATCTAAGCTGCTACTTAACTAGGAAAAAAAAAGAAAAACCACGTAATCATCTCAGTAGACAGAGGAAAATAAATTCAATTTTTATTTGTTACAAACCTTAGAACAGATTAGCAATCAAAGGCAATTCCTCAGCTTCGTAAAGGATATCTTTGAAAAACAGCTACTGTTACATTCAATGATGCAAGGCTGAATACTTTTCCTCTAAGATCAAAAACAAAGAAAGGATGCTCATTCTCACCACTTCTATTAAACATTGTGCTGGACACAAGTCAATACAATAAGGTGAGAAAAAGAAGTTAAAAAGCTACCAATTAGGAAGAGAACTGTGTTTATTTGTATGTGGCATGATTGTGTACATAGTAAACCCTAAGGAATCTAAAAGAAAAGTGAATTTAGCAACGTCACAGGGTTCTTGTTTTAGATCAAATTTGGGAAAATTTTGGCCAGTATTTCTACAACTAATTTTTCTGTTCTATTCTCAATTATATTTTAAATCATTTCATCCTATCTTCTGGTTCACTGAGGATTTTATTTTTTTTCTTCTTTTAGTTTGGGTAATTTCTGTTAACCAGACTTCCAGACTTTAGCTTGCTGTTAAATCCGTATAATGAATTTCATGTTTCAGATACTGGGGTTTTTTAATTTTGCATTTCCTGATCTCTCCTGAATACTCCGTCTCTTCCACCATATTTCTATCTTTTCTTGTAGCTTTGTAAACATATTCATCATAGTTATTTTAAATTCCTTATCTTCTAATTTCAACACAGGACCTGAATCAGTCTGTTTCTGTTGACTGCTTTTCATCTGTTTTATTGGTCACATTTTCCTGTTTCTTCTCATGAAAACCTTGTGGATACCATGTGCAGATACTGGATCCTTTTTCTTCCTCTGAAGATTGCTGAGCTTTAATCTAGTAGGCAGTTAACTTACTGGAGGCTCATGTTGATTCCTTTGACAGATTGCTTTAAGCTTTTTAGGTTATTTCTATTTCAGTTTCAGTTTTACCTTTGTTTTTATGGTGTTGCTTTGAGTCCTGGGATGCAGCCTTTACTCGGAA
The DNA here is from genome assembly GCF_041296265.1 of Equus caballus. NCBI lineage: Eukaryota > Metazoa > Chordata > Mammalia > Perissodactyla > Equidae > Equus > Equus caballus. The sequence continues at coordinate 7,557,196 of NC_091693.1, read as the reverse complement.
TACATGGCTGTTCTAGGGTTTCAATAGAAAGACCAAAGTTTTAACCAGGTTCCTCTAACTTGGTACAGGACTAGAATTAAAAACTATGTTTTTCCAGAGCTAAGTAACTGCTGAAATTTTTGCTCACTTCTCTCAGAGCTCCAGCTTTCTTTTGCCTTTGTTCTCACTGCAGCCTTGCCCTGCAGAAAGGCAGTTAACCAAGATTTTGAGGAGGGGTTTATGCTAACTTTGGGGCTGTCCTTCTGTGACTTCATTCTCGGATATTGTCCTAAATTTATAGCCACTCTGGCAGTCCTGAACTCCAATCTCTGATTCTTCTGCACGGGATGACTCCTGCTTTCTCCTTGAGATCTAACCGCTGTGTGCTGTTTAAATTACCAGGACACATGTTAAAAAACCTGGAAAAATATAGATCTTATGCAGTGTGGTTTCTTTTTTTCAAAGGTTGTATCCACTCCAGTTTCTGCCTGCTTTAGTGCCTTCAAACAAGTTAGTTTTTTCCACTTAGTCCATAGTTTATCATTGTTATCAGCTGGAAGGTTGTTTTGATACAGACTTCTTTGCCGTTAGCAGAATCTGGATGTCTAGATTAGCATTTCTTAAACTTTTTAGTCTTAGGACTTGTTTATACTCTTAACACTATTAAGGATGAAAAGAACTGTGTGTGTGTGTTACCAGACCAAAGTGAGTCCACTCCTTGGTGAGTTAAAATCAAAACCTACACCAGTAGTAGTTGTCACACAAAACATAATTTTATTTGCAGCATGCAGCAAACAAAAGGAGACCATAGGGAATAAATTCACAAAGCTATGGCTCCCCAGTGGGGAAGTGGGTACTTTTATTTGGGGTGGGGAATGAATATTGAAAAGGGAAAGTTTCATGATTGTGTGTAGAGGTGGGTATGGTTTGAAAACATGCCTTTACGTACATTGCGTGATCTAAAAATGGCTGCTTTGATCCTCCCAGAAGAGAAGATAGGATGTTAATGAGGTCAGCTTACTTTAGTACAGCTCTCTGCCTGTTTGTGCAGGTGTCACTCTTGCAGTTGTGGTCTGGACTGGTCTCATCCGGTTCAGAGCAGTTTGTGTCCAGGGCAGTTGGCTTTAGATCTTCTTGCTGGAATATAGCTGAAATTGACAACCTTGAGACCCTAAGCAGTTAGAGAAAGGAACTTCTGCACCCTTTCAACAAGGCAAGAAAAATAGGTCAGACAAGAGAAGAAAAAAGTAGGTTAGAGTCCGTGGCTGGTGACATAAGTACCCTGTTAAAAATTAAAACAAGATTTTAAAATATTCACTTATTAATTCATTTTAAAACAATGTGAAAATAATAAACTCATTACCTATTGACATAAAAATGATATTTTTACAAAAAATAACTATTTTTCAAAAGAAAAAATAGTGGGAAAGTGGCATTGTTACATGATTGAAATTTATTTAATGTCTTGCTTAATAGAATTCAGCTGATTTTCACATCTGATTCTACCTTCAGTTTGTTGCAATATGTTGTTTTAATTGAAATATATGAAGAAAATCTTCATGCATATGTGTATTTTGAAAGAGAAATATTTTAAAATCCATTTTAGATTGTCATGGACATTGTTCATTAATACTACACCCAAACTTAACAATTCGTAGTTCCTAAACAGTTAGTTGCAATATAGAATCTGAAACCATAACAATGAACTTTTGTACATTGTTACATAAAATCCAGTGGTCTATTTAAATAGATATTTTACCCATACATTTTTTTTGTAATATCATGTGTTGGTCATTTGGAAAGTAACAGTTCGCTAAGATATATAGATCTTCCAAATTTTGACACATTTCCATATACAATATAAAAAAAATCCACATTTGTTAATATCACTGGCAGTCTCATCAGAGAATTCTTTAAGTTTTGGGAAACTGACAGGTTCACAGTAGCAAATATAAGCTTTCCAACATAATGACCTTAACTTGAAAGCTTAAATTTTATCATCAGTAACAAATATTGCCAGACATTTTCTTTGAATTGACAGGCTCACATTGTTCATGAAAATGTCTACCAGATAGCATGTCTGAATAATAGCTGTACTTTCAAGTAAAAATGCTGTTCCACAAAAGGTAGATATTTGGTCCTCACCTCAAATAATTACACCAGCACTTTTCTTCACAAAATACATTATACTCTAGTGTAACAGAAGTGCTTTATGTTTACTTCTTTAATCATCACACAGAGTATTGAAAACATGTGTGCTCAAGGGTAGAGCTCTAACAAAATTGACGGGTTTTTTTCCCTGCTCTATCAAGAACATTCTTAAGTGAAATTTATTTTCCCGAGAGTATTCGGCAGTTGGAAATGCAGTGATTACTATTATAGATTAGTGCCAGTGCTTTGACTTGTTGATAATATGCCAGCATTTTACCCACTGTGTTAATTATATTTTTTACTCTCTATATTTTATAATGTGTCAACATCTTTGGGGGCCCTTGCTGGCTAGGGAGAGACTGCCCCTCCCAGAGCTAGCTAATTCCTAGAGACAGTAAACAACTTGTTGGTGAGCACACCTTTCATCTACAAACAAGCCAATCCCAAGACCATACCCTCAACCATCTCCTTTATCTAACTCGCACACACCAAGCCAATATGTCCCCTTCCCTGAGTCACCCAGGGCCAGGTACCAGACAACTGGAAACCACCCCTGAAACCCATAGGCTGCCAACACTATTCAAACTAGCCAATCTTACCCTGTTTCCTCTGCCCTTTCCCTGAAAGCAAGCCCCAGTAAAGGCTCTGGCCTAGGCTTTCTCCTCACTCCTTTCTGCCTCCTGTTTTTCATCTCTTTCTTTAAGATTTCAGTCCTCAATCTTTCTTCTTTTGTTATAGCCTCCAATTTATGGGCATTTAAAAAAATTTCAGATGTACATCATTCTATTTTGATTTCTGTATAGATTGCATCATGTTCACCACCCAAAGACTAATTACCATCCATCACCACACACATGTGCCTAATCACCCTTTTTGCCCGCCTCTCTCCTCCCTTCCCCTCTGGTAACCACTAATCCAATCTCTGTCTCTATGTGTTTGTTTGTTGTTTTTACCTTCTCTTTATGAGTGAGATCTGTAGGTATTCTTAAAGCCATCCAAAAAATAAAAGGGAAATCATTGTCTAATTGCTATGTTCCTGTTAGTTCTCATTTTCTTTCTTTCCCTGTGCAATGCCTTATACTTGCTCCCTGCACTCAGTCTCATATCCCATTCTCTGAGACTTGCCATCAGATTTCAAAATCCATACGCCTTGGACCAAAGTGATCATTTCAGTATTGCCATTTCTTTCCAATAAATCTCTATGTTTCATATCATAGTGCTCAGATTCCTGCTATCTACCTGCCTTGATTTAGGTCAAAAACATAAACTCCTCCTCATCCTGTTTTCCTGAGTGCCTTTTCACATCTTGGTTGCTTTTCTTCCCTTTTGCCTGGGAAAATAAATATTTGTTGAATAAATGGATTTTATTTCAGTAGGCTGTCCTCAATGCCCTTAAAAAATCTTTCTTCATCCTCAGTCCTTGTCTTTATAAAAGTCCTGTAAGCTATAATAATCTGATCCATTCTCAAGTTGTGATTTTCTTGTTATATTTCAAATAGACACTTTCAGCCCATTTCTCACTTGAACTCTAGTGGTTTATTTTAATCTGCCTACAGCAATACAACAATCAGTTGTCTCAGCCTTTTGGTTATTGATATATCAGAAATAACAGTCATTATCTTTTCTTTATCCTTACTTGTTTCTATATCCTTTTGTTCCCATAATCAGCCCCTTGTAGTATCAGATTGATTCCATCATCTGTTATACTTTTGTAATGATTTCTCCACAATTTGTGTTATTTTGTTTCACTCTGCGAAAATCTTTACTTGCTCTCATATTCTCATTTGCCACTGACATCTTCCAAAATGAAAGCCATGTTATTTCAGGTGTGGACTGCTGTAATTACTATTTGGATTTGCTGTGATTTTTCACTAGTTCTTTTAGTTTATATTGTCAATATGCTAAAAAGATATCACTTATTATATGAAATTAAATCCCTTCTTTTTCAAGGGCTGACAGAATAATATCCCATCTGGTCATTCCAAATGTCTCTCTCTCTGTGACTGAGAATTCTTGCTAATCTCTGTTTGTTCTAGTCTCCCAAATGTACTCCATACAATTGATTTTATTCCTTACAACTGGACCTTTCATTAAATACAGTGGCTATATGCCCATAAGGATACTTGGAAAGTTAGCCAACTACAAAGTTAGATGGTACAGTGGTACACACAAGACCACCCTCATTTCTGATGCCAACTGTAAGTTCAGGGGTCCCAAGACTACTGTTGGGATCAGTAATTTACCAGAAGGACTCACAGAACTTACTGAAAGCTGTATTACTCACAGCTTTAGAGAGGAAGAATACAGGTCAAAATCAAGCCAAGCATGAAGGGCAGAGTCCAGGAAACTACCAAACACAGAGCTTCTAGTAGTCCTCTCTCTGTGGAGTCATGGATAGCACTACTTTGCTGGCATGACAATACATACAGAATATTGACAACCAGGGAGGCTTCACTTGAGCCTAGTGTCCAGAGTTTATAATGGGGCTCTATCACATAAACATGATTGGCTGCCCATGTGGCTGATCTCAGTTTCCAGCCCTGTAAGCGGGGGGGGGGGGGGGGGGGCAGTATCAAGCTGATACTGTATAGCCCCCACACTAAATCACATTGTTACTTTCTGGCTGCCCAAAGGCTCCCAGGCAAACAAAGACACTGTCAGGCATGACATTCCAAAGACTTAGAGCTTATCTCCCAGAAGCCAAAAGCAAATGTCAGACTTTAGTGGGCAAGGTTGTATTCTTTACCACACAATACTACATATCCTTTAGTTACAAGATCAAGTTTCACTTCCTCCATGAAATGTTTCTTAACTACTCCAGACCACATAAATTCCTTTTTTTCTGCATTCACTTTCTACTTATTGTCTATAACATGCAAACAGACATATCCTCTGATGTGAGCTAATAATTTGATCCCTAATTCAACATTGTTTTATCTGAGACTTCTTTCCCTATCTGATTAGCAATTCCTCCAAAATAAGTTCCTCTCTTTTACTTTTCCTAATTGTAGCTTGTAAGAGTCTAGATATTCAATAGTTACCTGACTGTCTGTGGTACCATGAAAGCTAAACATCTTTCACATCCAGTCAGAAATCATGTAATGGTAAATTCTTTTTAGATATACATGCCAAAATCACATCCCTTCACCTCAGATAACAGTGTGTTAATGTATACTCAGAAGGTTTCAAAAAAGATAACCAATACAGTATTGACTTCTAAGAGCATAAGTTTTAGTTGAGAAGGCAATATTTTCAAATTGAACATTTTGCATAGAATATTCATATTAAAATAGCAGGTTATTGAAAGATTTCTTGAAATGAATGGTCCAGACTTCTAATTTCAGACAAATTAGACATTGAAGTGTAGAAAGAATATGTAAAGGCTTTTGGATAAATTGGAGCATGTTCCTGAAGATGGTTGAGATTCTCAGGAAGGCAGTGTAACTCCAATTACCAATACAGATTAGTTTCACATGTTCTAGAACTGCACATAAGTGTAATTGTATAATATGTACTCTTTTGCATAAAGCCTCCCTCTGAAAAATGTTTGCAATTCATCCCTTTTGTCATTGTGTATCAGTACGTTTTTTCCTTTTTATTGATGAGTAGTGTTCCATTGTATAAATACATGACCCAATATTACCTGCTTACCTTTTGACAGATAATTGGGCCATTTCCAGTTTAGGGCTACTGTAAATAAGATGCAAGTCAAGAGTAAGATGAATTCATCTTTAAAATTGCCCCACCAGATATGGGGTGGTAGTAAGGTATCAATAGTAAGATATAGCCAAGAATTTATAGGAAAAATAATAGTTAAATTCAATCATTACTATACACATACATTGAAGAATCCAGTCCTTCACAGCTTTGATAGGGAATCGCAGAGTTAAGTTACCTTACTACATTCAGAGGAAGACTTGAACCCATCCTTCCCTAAAACTGAAAAGAGAATTTAGTTATTGACCTTCTCTGGAAGAATAAATTGATGGTAGCAGCACTCAGAATACAATAGTGATTATATTCATGTTGTAAGTATGCTTTGTCCTCTGGTTTATTTTACAGTTCTGAATGGAAATGTTTTCCTAATTCTTCCCTTTCAAGAGAAAATAAATCATAGTTATGTGGAGAGTGAGGGCCTACATTATAGACCAGTGTTTCTGTCAACACTAGGAAATGAGGGCTTGAGAAAGTTCATTTGCCATGGATGGGCTAAATGCAAATGAGGAAGAAACAAATGGAAGCATTTTATAACATTTATTTAGGCATGAGGGAATAAACATTTAGGCTTTCATCTCTACCTGAACAGTTTTCCTTGCTTACTATTTAGTACCCTTGATAGGCTTATTCCGTTATTTCTGAATCTACCCATTCCAAAAACAATCCTACTTTCATCATCCTTTGCTTGTCCTTGTGTTTATCACACCTCTCGATGTAGCTTATATTTACAACATGCCAAAGATATGAGTGTTGTTTGCTTATGCCAATTTTTCTTCATTTTAACAGTGTAGCAGGATTTGTGTTTATGTTCTGTGCATTTTCCCTACCGAGAGGTAATTTATTTTGGCTTTTATATAGATGACAATAGTGAGACAGACAGTCCCACCATGGGTGGTTTGTAAATCCATAACATATTTGTGAAGATTTACAGTGTTGTTAATTGTATTCTTTTCTAGAAGAAGATGGGAAAGCTGAAGATGTTTTAGTGAAGTTCAGAGAATACCAAGACAGGCATTCTAGATCAGTTTTCATCAACCACAAAAGACTAATAAAGGAAAGAAGTAATATTTTGGGGAAAACACTTACTGTAGGCAAGAACCATATTATTTCCAAAACAACACTACGTGAATACAAACCTGATGGAAAGGTTTTGAAAAATATTTCAGAATTAGTCTATAGAAATATAAGCCCTGTAAGAGAGAAGTTTGGTGACAGTAATGGATGGGAGAAGTCACTCCTCAATGCTAAGCATGAGAAAATTCATACTGCAGTGAATATCTATAAACAAACAGAAAGAAGTCTGAGTAGTAAACAAGAGCTTATTCAGCATCAGAAGCTTCAAACTCCAGAGCAATCATTTGAACATAATGACTATGAAAAATCCTTCTTTATGAAAGGAATGTTATTTACACATACTAGAGCTCACAGAGGAGAAAAACCCTTCGAATACAATAAAGATGGAATAGCCTTCATTGAAAAGTCAAACCTCAGTGTCCATCCACAAAATCTTATGGAGAAGAAGCCCCATGCATATAGCAAATATGGGAAATTCCTCTGCAGGAAGTCAATTTTTATTATGCATCAGAAATCTCAAACAGAAGAGAAACCATTTCAGTGTCCTTACTGTGGGAATAGCTTTAGAAGGAAGTCATATCTCATTGAACATCAGCGAATTCACACAGGTGAAAAACCTTATGTTTGCAATCAATGTGGAAAAGCCTTCCGTCAAAAGACAGCCCTCACTCTTCATGAGAAAACACATATAGAAGGGAAACCCTACATTTGTATGGATTGTGGGAAGTCCTTCCGCCAGAAGGCAACCCTTACTAGACATCACAAAACACATACAGGGGAGAAAGCCTATGAATGTACTCAGTGTGGAAGTGCTTTTAGAAAGAAGTCATACCTCATTGATCATCAGAGAACTCACACAGGAGAGAAACCATATCAATGTAATGAATGTGGGAAGGCATTTATCCAGAAGACAACCCTCACCGTACATCAGAGAACTCACACAGGAGAGAAACCCTATATTTGTAATGAATGTGGGAAGTCCTTCTGCCAAAAGACAACCCTCACTCTCCATCAAAGAATTCACACAGGGGAAAAACCTTATATTTGTAATGAATGTGGGAAGTCCTTCCGCCAGAAGGCAATCCTCACTGTTCATCAGAGAATACATACAGGAGAAAAATCCAATGGATGTTCTCAGTGTGGGAAAGCCTTTAGTAGGAAATCAAACCTCATTCGCCATCAGAAAACTCACACAGGAGAGAAACCATATGAATGCAAAAACTGTGGGAAGTTCTTCAGTTGTAAGTCAAACCTCATTGTCCATCAGAAAATTCACAAGGTAGAAACCATGGGAATTCAGTAAAGGATGTGACTTTTTTTGTAAAAACTTTTAAAGTCATAGTAAACCCTGTACATGATGTTGCTTGCAAGTCTAATAGTATTCAACAGTTTAAGGTACTATACCACATATTTACCTACTGTTTGCTAGCCTATAAAACACACACGAAAATTTACTAGACAGATGAAATGACAAAAGTCATTGAAAATACAAGCCCCAATTTTGTATTAGATTCAGCAGACATAAACTTCCTCTGTCAAGTTGCTACAAACATTTAAAATTGCTTATTTTCATTTTCAATGCCTACCTTCTTGTGAACCAGTAATAAACAGTTGGCTGACTGGCATTAGTCCAGGGACCACACTGTGAGAAGTGCTTTAAAAGAAAGGAGGTGTGAACTGTATTTCTTATTGCAAATATGGAATAAAAATTAGTTGTTACCTCCTCAAAGTTAACCACAGGTCTGACTTCTAACATTATAAATTAGTTTTTGCATATTATAAACCTTTATATAAATTGGATTATACATCATATATTCTTTCATATATGGCTTGTTTCATTCATAATTATGTCTCCAAAACTCATCATTAGTGCATGTGGCGGAAGTTAATTTATTTTCATTCTGTATAGAATTCCGTTATATGATTATATCACAATTTATCCAATTTACTATTAATGGACTTTTTCATTGTTTACAGCTTAGGGTCATAATAAATAATGCTTCTGTGAACATATTTGTTTTTTGATGTACATATGTTCATTTCTCTTGTGTATATACTTTCTGGAATTGCTGGTTCTGGGGTATATGTGTGTTCAGTCAGTTTAGGTGGATACTGCCAAACAACTCAGAACTTTCACAGCATGAGATAATTCACTCTGAAGGGAAACAACTGAATATTATCAATATGGTGATGGTTCAAACCAGAGAATTCATGGTAGAGGGAAATTCTATGCATGTGAAAACTGGGAATCCAAATACAATGCATGTACAAAGGCTTTTAGCCACAGCCCAAATCTTAATATAATACCAGACAAATGTAATAATTGTGAGATTGCCTCTAGCTGCAGTAATGCCTTATTTGAAATCAAAAAGTCATAGTAGAGAAAGGGAGGCATCCAGCATCTTCCTTCCTCAACATTAGAGAATTCTAACTAGAGAAAAACCCTATGAGTATAATAAAGGGGGCAGGAGATAACATTTACCCATGGCCTATATCTTACTGGTCATATAAAAATGATGAATATGGAAAAGCTTATAGCCATAGCTCAAATCTTACACAACACAAGGGAATTAACATTGGATGGGAACTCTTCAAATGAAATAACTGTAAGGATGACTTTAGCCATAACTCACTCCTTATGCAACATCAAAAAATTCATACTAAAGGAAGATTAAAAAGGGAACAGATGAGGCTTGGAACTCTAACTGTGGGGAAAGCTGCTTCCATGAAAGGAGTCCAGTCATACTGAGATCATAATGCTAGAAAGTCTGTGTGTAGGCATCCTGGTCAATAGCTCTAGCTAAGCTCGTAGCCATCATCTGTATCCCAGTATCATCTGCTAATATATGAATGAGCCATCTTGGACATCCAGTCAAGTCTTCAGATGACTGTAGCTGACTGACATCCAACTGGAACCACATCAGAGACCCCAAGCAGGAACTCAACTGAGGCCTTCTCAAATTCCTGACCCCCAAAATGGTTACATTTTTAAAGTTAAATTTGATTGATTAAAAGAAAGGGAAAATAATGTTAGTATCTATTTATATTATAAAAATAAAGGTATGAACATTTGGATTCCAGAGTTGAGCAAAAGTGTGGTGACTACTAGGTGATTTTTGCATGAACAAAAACTGGCCCTGAAATACAGCTGAAGATTTGGCTGTATTTTTGGTTTACAATTACATACCTAAATAACTGCTCAATGAGTGTTCCATATACATCTATTCTTTCTCATTTTCTGGCTCTAAATTATACTGATCAACTTGGTTAGCTTACCTATGCAAATGTATACTTCACAATTTTGCAAAAATGAAAGTAGCCCCAAAGACCTGCTGTAGATAATGCAGAGGGAAGCAAGTCTGTCCTTGAAAGATCCCATGCACAGTCATTTCCATGAGGTTCCATGAACTGAGGTGCAGACAGAAATCAAGATACAGAATCCAATGAAGAAAAGTACAACCATGTCCTTGTAGGAGGTACTTTTGAATCCTTTGAAGAAAGTCTAAGTGAATTTTTTCTTCCTAACATCTGTCCATGTAGAAGCTGCTTCTCACAAAAATTAGGTCCAAAAGTTTGTATTTTGGTATGAAAGAGGATTGGGCTATATTCCAGACTCCTGTATGAAGATTTCTTTTGAAGAAGTTGGGAATGTTTCTTTTCATTAGTTTTTATGGATCTTTATTTTATGGATTGATAAATATATGAAATGAGGACTTTTATCTCATTGATCTATTGGTCAATGACATTTGGGCAGCTCTGAAGAGTGAACATGGTTTTGGAATCCAAGTCCATTTATTCCTAAATATATACAAGAGTATAGGAATTGTGTTCCTATGCAATTTTTATTTTGTATATGAATATGCAAATTCATATTTTTTTAGACCTAACTGCAAGGTCATAAACAAAAGGGAGTTAAAAAGTGCAAAGATTTCATCAGTTCAAAAGGACTAACAAGACTCCACAGAGCATATTCATGTAATGCTTTTATTTGAAAGCAAAGACTGTGGCTCACCGAGAAAAAGAAAGGGTAGGTAAGCATTGGGGGGGTCTGAGAATCATCCAGATGCAAGCTCCTGTCCTTACTGACACACAGACTGCACTCTGTCTCCAAACTAAACCACTGAAATCTGTGTGAATCTTGGCTTTGGGAGAGCTCAAGGCAGAAGTTCCCTGCAAGGACCTTTATGCCACTCCATTCACTGGTGGCATAGTCCATCTCTGCTATCTTATCATTTATGTGAGTAAACAGATTGGCTCTTGGGGTCTCCAGGGAAGTTTTGGATTTTAAACAGCACCTGATAGATCCCCCTGCCCTTATCTCAATCATGAGTCAATGCCAGACATCCAAGCATCATGGAGATAATGTTAGAGCTTTTCCATTCCAATTGTAACCCAACTCCATCCTACAAACTTGGTTCCTACATCTCCTATGAACTTTCTGATAATGTGTGTATGTAAACAAGCATGATGCCTCACTTCCTAGTTCCCCAGTATCAGATTGTACACAGTAAATCTCAAAACTGAAACTTTCTTGCCAGGTAATGCTTGACTCTCTTCGCTCAATTTGTGGTCCAGCAGTAGAGCCAGCTTGCCATGCTCTGCCTCATAAACAATATGCAACAGCAAAAAACACAGGCATCAACCTTGGTCTCTAGCATTCACCTGGGATATTCTACGATTTGAGATGTTCATCACTTTATAATCTAGGGCTTTTAAAAACCCTAAATGTAGTGTCATACCAAGCACTGATGAGGATGTGGAACAACTGGAACTCTCATACATTGCTAATGGGAATGCAAAATGGTAAAGCCACTCTGGAAAACAATTTGACAGTTTCTTAAAAAGTTAAACATACACTTCCCATATGACCCAGCAATCCCAATTCTAGACATTTCTCCTAGAGAAATGAAAACTTATGTTCACACAGAAAAACTATATATGGGTGTCTATAGTATCATTATTTATAACCACTAAAAACTGGAAACAACCCAAATGTTCTTCAGTGGATGAATGGATACACCATGGTACATCCACACAATGGAATAATCAACAGTAAAAATAATGAACTATTTATACATACAACAATATGGATGAACCTCAAATACATTATGCTAAAGGAAAGAAACCAGTGTCAAAAAGTCACATACTGTATGATACCACTTATATGACATTCTGGAAAAGGGAAAAATAAAGGATAGAGAACAAATCAGTTACCCCAGGGGTTAGGGGTAGAGGAAGTGTCTGAATAGAAAGGGGATGCATGAGGGAATTCTTTGAGGTGTTGAAATTGTTTTGTATACTGTTTGTGGTCATAAATACAAAAATCTATGCATGTGTAAAAAGATCATAGAACTGGACACACAAAAAAACCAGTGAATTGGAGTAGTGACATCAGCAAGAATAGGAGGGATAGGAGTTTGCAGCACTCATCCTTTCATAGAAACATCAATTTAAATAACCATCTACACATGAAAATTTCTACACATGTAAATTACCTTTACAAGAGCTACTAAATCCAAGCGAGAGGTCACAGCACCTGGGTGGAGCTCAGAAATAAAAGTCACATTGAAGAGGATAAAAAGGACAATTTCACACTGCCTGCATCACCCCTTCCCCAAGCCCATGCAGTGAACCATGGAGAGACATACACTGTGTGAAGGAAGGAGAGTGAAGTAAGTACCCAACTTTGCTATGGACCCCAGTACCAGGCTCCCCCAGTGAACCAAGTCTCCAGGCCTGCCCCAGTGCCAGGCCAGCCCCTGGGACCCAGGCTCAAGGTCCACCACTGTGACTCAGGATCCAGGCCTGCCCCTGTGGACCTAAACACCTGGCTTCAGGCTGGCCACCACCAACACAGGCTTCAGGCCCACCCCAGCACCATGCCGGCCTCTGAAAACCCAGGTACTAGGCTGGCACCCATGGACCCAGGCTCTAAGCCTGCTCCAGAGCCAGGCCAGCCTCCACAACCCCAGGCTCCAGGCCCACTCCTGAAGAACTAGGCTCCAGGCCTACCTTCATGGGTCTAGGCACCAGTCTTGCCCCAATGGACCTCAGCACCAGGCTGGCCTCCATGGACTCGTGACCAGGTCCATCCTCATGGACCCAGACAAGGCCAATCCAGCACCAAGGCTGGCTCCTGCAGACTCAGGTTTAAGCCCTGCCTCTTCAGCCCCAGGCACAAGGCCCCACCCACCTGCTGATCCAGGCACCAGGTCAGCCTGCCTGAGGGCTCCAGGAGCAAGCCCACTTCTGGACCCCACCAGCTGATCTGCCCAGAACCCCTGGACAGGCTAACTTGTGAAGGGCTTTCACTACTGAAGAAGAGGTTCCTCTTCCTCAAATGGCCAACACAAGGCCAAAAGGATCATAAATAATCAGGAAAACATGACACCACCAGAGGAAAAAAATAAACACCAGTAACGAACTCAAAAGAAATAGAGATCTGCAAACTGCCTAAGAATTCAAAATAATCGTCTTAAAGAAAGTCAGTGAGCTACAAGAAAACACAGATAACTAAACAAAGTCATGAAACCATACAAGAACAAAATGAAATAGAATGAAGAGCTAGAAAACCATAAAAAAGAACCAAACAGAAATTCTGGAGCTGAAAAACACTATGACTAAATTGAAAATTTCCATACAGTGCTTCAATAGGAGACTTGATCAAGCAGAAGAAAGAATCACTGAGCTGTAAGACTTGTCATTCATTTGAAATTAGTCAGAGGACAAAATGATAAAGAGTGAAGAAAGCCTACAGGAATTATGTGGCAGCATGAAGGGTATCAATATATGCATTGTGGGAGTCCCAAAAGAAGCAGAGAAAGAAAAAGGGGCAGAAAGATTATTTAAAGAAATAATGACAGAAAATTCCCTAATCTGAAGAGAGAAGTGAACATCAACATTCATGCAGCCCAAATAACCCAAAATAGATAAAACATAAGGAGATCTTCACTGAAGCACATTATAATCAGGTTTTCAAAGGCCAAAGACAGAGAATTTTGAAAGCAGCAATAGAAAAGCGACTTGTCAGGGGCTGGCCCCATGGCCTAGTGGTTAATTTTGGTGTGCTCTGCTTTGGCGGCCCAAGTTCAGTTCCCAAGAGTGGACTTACACCACTCATTGCCAGCCATGCTGTGGCAGCAGTCCACATACAAAATAGAGGAAGATTGGCACAGATGTTAGCTCAAGGTGAATCTTCCTCAAGCAAAGAGAGGAAGATTGGCAACAGATGTTAGCTTAGGGCAAATCTTACTCAGCAACAACAAGAAAAAGTGACTCATCACATACAAGGAAACCACCATAAGACAGTCAGTGGATTTTTCAGCAGAAACCTTGCAGGCCAGGAGAAAGTGGCATGATATATACAAAGTACTGAAAGAAAAAAATGCCAACTAAGAATACCACACACGGCAAAGCTGTCCTTCAGAAATGAAGGAGAGAAAGGACATTCCCATACAAACATAAGCTGAGGGAGTTCATCATGACTGGATCACCTTACAAGAAATACTAAAGGGAGTTCTTCAAGTTGAAATGAAAGGATGCTAAGTAACAACATGAAAATATATGAAAGTATAAAACTCAATGGTAAAAGTAAGTATGTAGTCAAATTCAAAATACTCTAATATTGTAATATGATGATGTGTTAATAACTCTAGTATAAAAGTCAAAGGACAAAAGTATTAAAAATAACTATAACTACAATAATGTGTTAATAGATACACCATATATAAAAGATGTAAATTGTGGCATCAATAGCAAAAATGTGAGTGAAGAAGTTAAAGTGTAGAGATTTTGAATGTAGTCAAACGTTAGGTGTTGTCAGCTTAAAATAAACTTATATCTATAAGGTGTTTTATGTAAGCCTCACAGAACCACAAAGCAAAAGCCTACAGTAGATACACAAAAGATAAAGAGAAAGGAATAAAAGCATACTGCTTAAAACTCACTGGTAAAGGCGTTGCCAAATTCAGAATACTCACATACTGTAATGGTGGTAAATCACTTTTAACTCCAGTATAAAAGATAAAGGACAAAAGTATTAAAAATAACTACAATAACTTGTAGTTATTGATACACAATATAAATAGATGTAAATTGTGATGTCAATAACATAAAAGTGGGAAGGAGAATTAAAGTGTAGAATTTTTGTATACAGTTGAAATTTAGTTCTTCTTAACTTAGAATACACAATTATAAGATGTTTTATATAAGCCTTATGGTAACTACAAAGAAAAAATCTGCAGTAGATACACAAAAGATAAAGAGAAACAGATCAATGCATATCAGTAAAAAAAAAAAAATAAAATCACAAAGGAAGACAGTCAGAGAGGAAGAAAGGAACAAAGGGACCACAAAGAGGTCAGAAAATTAAAAAAATGGCAATAGAAAGACCTTACCTATCACTAATTACTTTAAATGTAAGTGGAATAAATTTTCAATCAAAATTGTAGAGCAGCCAAAGGGGTTGAAAAATAAAGCCCAACTATATGTTACCTATAAGAGACTGACGTTAGGGACATATATAGGCTGAAATTGAAAGGATGGAAAAAGATACTCCATGCAAATGGTAATTAAAAGAGAGCTGGAGTGGCTATACTTAGATAAGAAAAAATAGACTTTCAGTGGAAATCTGTCACAAGAGACCAAAAGGTCACTATAGAATGATAAAGTGGCCAATTTATGAAGAGGATGTAACAATTGTAAATGTATACACAGCCAACATCAGAGCACCTACATGTATATAAGGCAAATATTAACAAAACTGAAGGGAGAAATAGAAGAAATGAAGAAGAAATGAAGAAATAGAGAAATGAAGAGAGCAATGCAATAATAGTAGGGAAATCAGTACCCCACCTTCAACAATAGATAGCTCATCCAGACAGAAAATCAATAAGAGAAGGGTGGACTTGAAGAACACTACAGACCAAATGGACCTAAATAGACTTATACTGAACATTCTGTCAAACAGCAGCAGAATACACACTCTTCTCAAGCACACATGGGACAGTCTCCAAGATAGATCATATATTAGGCCACAAAACAAGTCTTAACACATTTAAATGATTGAAATAATATCAAGTATCTTTTTTGACCACAGTTATATGAAACTAGAAGTCAATAACAGGAGGAAAACTGGAAAATTCACAAATATGTGGAAATTAACACACCCCTGAACAACCAATAGATCAAAGAAGAAATCAAAAGGGAAATAAAAAAGTGTCTTAAGACAAATGAAAATGGAAATACAACATACCAACACTTATGGTATGCAGCAAAAGCAGTTCTTTGAGGGAAGTTTATAGTGATGAACACCTTCATTAAGAAAAAAGAAAGATCTCAAACAACCTAACTTTACACTCCAGAAAACTAGAAAAAGAAGAACAAAGTAGGCCCAAAGTTAGCAGAAGGAAGGAAATGATAAACATTAGAGCAGATATAAATGAAATCAAAACTAGAAAGACAATAGAAAAGATAAATAAAACTAAGGATTGGTCTTTTGAAAGGATAAAAAAATTGAAAAACCTGTAGCTAAACTAAAAAAAGGAAAGAAGACTGAAAAATTATAAATGAAAGATGAGACATTACAACTGATACCACAGATACTCAAAGGACCATAAGAGACTAGCATGCATAATTATATGCCAACAAATTGAATAACAGAGTAAATAGATACATTTCTAGAAACACAGAACCTACCAAACTTAATCATGAAGAAATAGAACATTTGTACAGACCAATAACAAGTAAGGAGATTGAATGAGTAATGAAAAATCTCTCAACAAAGAAAATCCCAGAACCAAATGGTTTCACTGGTGAATTATAACAAAGATTTAATACAAATCCTTCTCAAACTCTTCCAACATATTAAAGAGAAGGAAACACTTCCAAACTCATTTTACAAAGCCAGAATTACCCTCATACCAAAACCAGACAAAGACTACAAGAAATTTACAGGCCAATATTCCTGATGAACATATATGCAAAAATCTTCAACAAAATACTAGCAAAGCACATTCAACAGATAATTAAAAGAATCATACACCATGATCAAGTGGAATTTATCCCTGAGATGCAAGGATGGTTCAATATATGCAAATCAATAAACATGATACATCACATTAATAGAATGAGATAAAAATCAAATGATGATGTCAAAAGATGCAAAAAATCATCTGGGAATAAAACAAAAAAACATGCTTTGGTTATAAAGACTCTCAATAAATTGGTTCTACAGTGAATGTGCCTCAACATAATAAAGTCTATATATGACTAGCCCACAGCTAATGTACTCAATGGTGAAAAGCTGGAACTTTTTCCTCTAAGATCAGGAACAAAAAACAAGGATGCCCACTCTCACCATGTCTATTCAGTATGGTACTAGAAGTCCTAGCCAGAGCAATTAGGTAAGAAAAAGAGAATAAAGGCATCCAAATTGGAAAGGAAGAAGTAAAATTGTCTCTGCTGATGACATAATCTTATATAGAGAGAAACCCTAAAGACTCCACCAAAAAACTTGTTAGAACTAGTAAACAGTAAAGTTACTGGATATATAACCCAACATACAAAAATCAATTCATGTCTATGCACTAACAACAAATTATTCAAAAAAGAAATGAAGAAAACATTCCCATTTACAATAGCATCAAAAAGAGCAAAATACTTAGGAATAAATTTAACCAAGGAAGTGCAAGATCTTTACACTGATAACTATAACAGATTAATGAAAGAAATTGAAGAGGATACAAATAAAGGGAAGGATATCCTGTGTTCATGGATTGGAAGAAATAATATTGTTAAAATGACCATACTGCCCAAAGCAATCTACAAATTCAATGCAATCCCTATTAAAATTCCAATGGCATATTTCATAGAAACAGCAAAAATAACCCTAAAATTCTTATGGAACCATCAAAGACCCTGAACAGCCAAATGAATCTTGAGAAAGAACAAAGCTGGAGGCATCACACTACCTGAGTTCAAAATATGCTCCAAAGCTGTAGTAATCAAAACAGTATGGTACTGGCATAAAAACGGACACATAGACCAATGTAACAGAATTGGAAGACCAGAAATAAGCCCACACATGTGGTCATATAGTCTTTGAAAAGTACACGAAAAATACACAATGGGGAAAGGATAGTCTCCTCAATAAATGGTGTTGGGAAAATTGGATATCTCCATGCAAAGGAATGAAATTTGACCCTTATTTCACACCGTATTAAAAAATCAACTGAAAATGGATTAAAGGTTTAAACGTAAGACCAGAAACTATAAAACTACCAGAAGAAAACATAGGGAAAAAGCTTCTTGACATTGATATGGGTGATGATATTTTGGATATGACACTAAAACTGCAGGGAACAAAAGTAGATAAATGAGATTGCATCAAACTAAAAAGCTTCTGCACAGCACAGGAAACCATCAACAGAGTGAAGAGTAAATCCACAGAAAAGGATAAAATATTTGCAAGCCATGCATCTGATAAGGGATTAATATCCAAAATATATGAGTAACTCATTCAACTCAATAGCAAGAAAACAACCCAATGAAAAAATGGGCAAAGGACTAGAATAGACATTTCTCAAAGAAGATATACAAATGGCCAGCAGGTGTATGAAAAAAAATGCTCAACATCAGTAATCATCAAGGAAATGCAAATCAAAACCATATTGAGTATCACCTCACTCCTGTTAGAATGGCTATGATCAAAAAGACAAGAGACAACAGGTGTTGGTGAGGGTGTGGCGATAAAGGAACATTTATACAGTGTTGGTGGGAATGTCACTGATACAGCCATTATGGAAAACGGTATGGAGTTTCCTGAAAAAGTTAAAAATAGAACTACCATAGGATCCACCAATTCCAGTTCTGGGTATATATCCAAAGGAAATGAAATCAGCATCTCAGATATCTGCACCCCCATATTCACTGTGGCATTATTCACAATAGCCAAGATGTGGAATCAACCTAAGTGTCTGTCAGCGGATGAATGGATAAAGAAAATGTGGTATATAAATACACTATGGAACATTATTCAGCCTTAAAAATAATGAAAGAAATCCTGTCATTTGCATTGGATGAACCTTGAGGACATTATGCTAAGTGAAACAAGCCCAGGCACAGAAAGAGAAATAATCCTTGATCTCCCTTATGTGTGGAATCTGAAAAAAATCGAACTCATAGACGTAGAGAGTAGAATAGTGGTTCCCAGGGGCTGGGGGAAATGGTGAGTTGTTGCTGTAAGCATACAAACTTTAAGTTTTGTAGAATGAGTAAATTCTGGGGATCTAATGTAAAGCATGGTGACTATAGTTAATAATACTGTTCTGTAAACCTGAAATTTGCTGAGTAGATCTTAAGTGATCTCACTACAAAAAAAAAAAAAAAGGTAATTTTGAGGTTAGGATATGTTAATTGGCTTGATTGTAGTAATCATTTCACAATGTATATGTACACCAAAACATCACATTGTATACTTTAAACATATACAATTTTTGTCAATTATACCTCAATAAAGGTAGAAAAATAGTGAATTGTACTCTTTGTAAATTTTAAAAAATAAATAAAAACTCTAGATCTGTTCTCCAACTCCGTCAGCAGCAGGACCTCCTGGTTAGTGAGGGGAAAAAAAAAGTCTTTAGACTAACTTGTGAATTTTATGTCCAGTGGTCTGCAGACAATCACACAGTGGCCTTGCCCACCTGGACTCATAAATACTTGCTCCCCGGGTCAACTCATCCACAACACAAGGGACACACTGTAGTTGGCCCATCCAGATGTGTAACCCCCATCCAGATGATCAGCTCTGACTGGAGTGGCAGGATTCATGTCTGGTGGGGCGGGAGGGGGTGTTGGAGAGCACACCCATGGAATATGTAATACACGCTATGTGTTCTATGGGGCTTTGTTCAACAGGGCTAACAATGGATGATCAACCAGCCAATGCATATACATCAGTGCACACGCAATGACTGGGAATGACGGTAAGTAGGGTCAATCCTGCTTCTACTCCTTGGTTCTCGGGGGTTATCTTCTTATTTGGAACACAGTATATATATATATATATATTTGGAACCATATAAAAGTCTCTATATGTGTATTCAGCATCCTGGAGGATGGTACTCCATCCTTGCAGAATATGTCCTTTGAGCCTTCAGGTTGGCTGTACCTTTGGAAGGCCATTCCAGTGCTTTATCGGGAAGCTTCTAGATGGTACAGTATGCTATATGACCAGCTCTTACCATTGTTATGTAAGATACTTTATGAAAGTAAGGGAGATCATCCTAGATAACCTGGGTGGGCCTGATTCAATCAGTTGAAAGTCCTTAAGAGCAGAGCTGAGGGTTCCATGAAGAAGGCATTCCACCTATGGATAGCAGCTTCAGCTCATGCTCAGGAATTCCACCCTGCCTTCCTGATGGTCTGCCTTACAAATTCCAGACATCTAGCAAGCCCCTACAATCATTTAAGTCAATTCATTAAAATAACTTTCTTAGTATATATATCATACTTGTTATGTTTCGCTGGTTGAACACTGACTGATTCAGATTTTGATACCAGAAATGTTCTAGAGAAAGAAAATCTTAAGGATGACTTTTCTAAATTGGTTTTGGGTTTTCTGGAATTGATTTTCTAAATCTGATTAGATTGAAACATATTAATGATTCTATTTCTAGTGGTAAAGATTCTATTTCCATGGTAGCCCATGGAATTAAGTAGCTATAAATATAAGCAAAATATTGCCATTGGATATTCCAAACCAAATACCTACAGAAGATGAGGTCTGAGTGACCATGTGTTTGCTACCTTAGAACATTTTAGTGAAACTAAGGAGTATAATGGGATTGGCTGTTGTGATAGGCTGAAATAATGGCCCCCCAAAACATCTATTTCCTACATTTGGAAGCTGTGACTGTTACCCTGTATGACAAGGAGGACTTTGCTGATACGATTAAATTAAGGCTCTTGAGACAAGGAGATTATCCTGTATTATCTTTATGGGCAATAAATGCAATAAGTAGCCTTATAGTAGTAAGGTGGAGGGAGATTCTACTCCAGAAGAAAGAAGGTGATGTTACAACCTCAAGCAGAGAGAGAGATTTGAAGATGCTCTGCTGTTGGCTTTTATGGTGGAGGAAGGGGCAATGAGTCAAGAAGTGCAACTAATGCAGCTCTCCAAAACTAGAAGAGACAAGAAAACAGATTCTCCCCTCAAGCCTGTTTAGGGAGCAAGACCCTACTGACCTGCTTTGGTTTTAGCTCAGTGAAACTGATTTTGGACTTCTGGCATCCAGAACTGTAAGAGAATGAATTTGTGTTGTTTTAAACCACCGAATCTGTGGCAATTTGTTAGAGCAGCCATAGGAAATGACTGCAGCTGGTTGCTTTTAACTGTGCTGGAGAATGTGGGGAAAGAAAAAGATGAGTTCCCAGTTCAATCTCTGCATAAATGACCTAAAAGCTTCTATATCTTCGCTGGAAGAAAACCTTATCTCTTGTAGCCTCAGGGCCAAGATTTCTGAAAACAAACCCAGATCCTTATCCAGCCAGTGGCTGAATTATTCTGCAAATTGAATTCCTAAACTTGCAGGATACCTTCTCTTAAAGCGAGAGCATTGATTGGAAAGGGTTGGGATCCTGAAAATCGGAGTGGGAATACATGGGCAAATTCCAACGAAGCTGGGGACATTTAACCCTTAAATTCTTTTGAGTCTTCTTTGCCAGTAGAAGCAACCTGACCACCCCTGCCTGAGGTTAGCTTTCTTTTGCCTAAAGAACATGTAATGACTTTCCCAGAGCTAGTTGCCTTGCAAGGCACTCCTGATTCTCCTCAAGACCTACTCCTTCCACCCCTCTTTGCTTTAGACCTAGAACCAGACTCAAGTCCCAGCAAGCCCAAAAGTTAGGTACAAAGTGCGACCCAAAAGGAGTTGTGCTATACACTAAGAGAACTGCATGATTTTCCTAATTTGTGCAAACATAAATCTGTGGTATATGTTTGGAAATGGATCTTAAGGTGTGGGATTATGATGGAAGGAATATAAAGTTGGATCAGGCAGACTTTATTGATATGGGGCCACTAAGCAGAGATTCTGGACTCAGTGTTTTGGCTTAGGGAGTTAGAAAAGGCTCTAATTGGTTGGTTGGTTGGTTGGCTAAAACATGAACCAAAAGGTGGCCTACACTAAATGAAGTTGAAAGACTAGAACTGCCTTGGTTCTTGGATAATGGGATCTTGGGGTAGCAGGGGCAAGCTGGTGGCACTTCATCAGAAAAGACAAGGTGTCTGGTTACCTAATGGACAGCAGAGCCAAAGCAGTAAACAAAATAGCATAACTCACAGAGACCTATGGTGTTGGCTAATCATGGTATACCTAGAGAAGACGTAGATGATCAGATTACTAAATTCTTCGTTGATCTATATAAGTGGGAGAGTTCTAGGTTGAGTGAACAGAAGTCTAACTTGAATTACCAAAACAGTGACTCATGACCCCTCAATCAATTCCAAGACCTGAGCCAGTTTACAGACCCAGAGCCCCTTGAATAAAGGGGGAGGCACAGGTCCCCTTGAGAAAAAACACTCCCACTCTGCCAAAAATTTATATTGTTAATCTTTCTCCCATCCTTCCTCAAAGGGAAGTATGGCCATTTACCAAGGTGACTGCATTGGAGAAGGAGAAATATTCAGACTCATCAGGAATTACTGGACATTAAGTTGAACTAACACAAATTCTTGGAAACCCAAAATGTCACTGTGGTCCACAGTTAGAGTAGGGGTTTATGGAGGTCAGGTGATCAATGGAGGTTTAGCTCAGATCTGTCTCACAGTGAGCCCATTGCTTCCCCAACCCATCCTGTGGTTATTTTCCCAGTTGCAAATGTATAATTGGAGTAAACATCTCAGCAACTGGCAGAACCCCCCATATTAGTTCTCTGACCTATGAGGTGAGGGTTTTTATGGTAGGGAAGTCAACTGGAAGCCTTTGTAAGGCAGTGCTGCCTCTCCCCACAAAAATAGTAAAACAAAAGCAATACTACAGTCCTAGAGGGATTCCAGGGATTTGTCCCACCATAAAGGACTTGAAAGATGTAGGGGTGATAGTGATTTCCAACATATCTCATTCAAGTTGCCTGTTTGGCTTGTGCAGGAAACTGATGGATCTTGAAGAATGACAACAGAGTGTCATAAATTTAATCAGTTGGTGACCTTAATTGCAGCTGTTGTTCCAGATGTGGTTTTGTTGCTTGAGCAAATTAACACATTCTCTGGTATCTGGTATACAGCTATTCACCTGGAAAATGCTTTTCTTTCTTGATATCTGGTAGTAAAGACCACCAGAAGTAGTGTGCTTTCAGGCCAGTAACACACCTAAGTCAGGGACTTAGAGGGAACATGATTGGACAATTTGTGATAAGGAGGTCTGAGGAAGTGGAATGTGGATAGACCTCTCTGAATGGGCAAACAATGTGAAGATATTGGTGTCCCATGTGTATGCTCACCAAAGGGTGACCTCAGCAGAGGAGGTTCTTAATAATCAAGTGTATAGGATGACCAATTCTATGGGTATCAGTCAGCTTCTTTCTTCAGCCAGTCCTGTCATTGCCCAATGAGCTCATAAACAAAGTGGCCATGGTAGCAGTGATGGAGGTTATGCATGGGCTCAGCCATATGGACTTCTACTCACCAAGACTGACCTGGTTACAGCTACTGCTGAGTGCCCAGTCTGCCAGTAGCAGAGACCAATACTGAGTTCCCAATGTGGCATCATTCCCTGGGGTGAAATGGCTTTGTTTCCCCTGCATGTGGTGCTTCTGCCCAAACTACTATCTGTGGAATGCCTTATGCCTCATTGTGGTATTCCAGATAACATTTGCTTCTGATTGTAAGACTCTTTTCATAGGAAATGAATTGTGACAATGAGCCCATGCTCATGCTATTCATGTGATCTTACCGTGTTCTCCATCCTGAAGCAGTTGTCTTGATAGAATGTTAGAATGGCCTTTTGAAGCCTCAGTTACAGTGTCAGTGAGGTGGCAATACCTTGTAGGTTTGGGGCAGTGTCTTCCAGGATGCTGTATATGCTCTAAATCAGCATCCAATATATGGTGCTAATTCTTCCAGAGTCTAGAAATCAAGGGGTGGAAATGGGAGTGCTTCCACTCATTACCCCTAGTGATCCGTTAGCAAAATTCTTCCTTTTCACTCCTGCAACTTTAGGCTCTGCTGGACTAGAGGGCTTAGTTCCAAAAAAGGAATGCTTACACCAAAAGACACAACAATGATTCCATTAAAGTGGAAGTTGATGCTGCCACCTGGCCACTTTGGCCTTCTCATGATTCTGAATTGACAAGCCAAGAAGAGGGTTACTGTACTGAATGAGTGATTGGCCCTGATTACCAAGAGGAAATTGGGTTGCTACTACACAATGGACATAAGGAAGATTATCTGTGAAATACAGGAGATCCCTTAGGGTGTCTCAGTCCTACCATGTCCTGTGATTAATGTTAATGGAAAACTACAACCTAGTTCAGGTAAGACTGCTAATGGCTCAGATGTGTCAGGACTATTTGAGTCATCCCGCCAGACAAGCACTACAACCAGCTAAAGTGTTTGCTAAGGGCAAAGTGGATATGAAATGTGCAGTGAAAGAAGGTAGTTATAAATACCAGCAATGATCACATGACCAGTTGTAGGAATGTGGACAGTAATAGTATGAGTAATTCTTCCTTATTTGGTTATGAACATTTGTAGATATATAACCAAATATTATTTCCTTTCCTCTCTTATCCCCTATTGTCTAACTTTAGATGTATTAATAATAGTTAACTTCATATCACAGTGTTTGAATTACAGAATACAAAGGAAGAGTGAACCTCACCCAAAGACTCTATATCCTTTCCTGGGGAAAGAGCATATTTTCCGTTGTACGCGGGTTAATGTTTCATGTCAGGTGGAAGTATGACTTTGTTATTGTCTTTATTTGAAGAGTAAGTGTGATTTAAGGAACTGTGTGTGGGTGCCAAGTTGATAAGGGGTGACCTGTTATGGTCAGTTTTATGCATCAACTTGGCTGGACTACAGTTACTTAATCAAACACTAGGTGTTGCTGTGAAGATATTTTGTAGATGCAACCAAAATCCATATCAGTTAACTTTAAGTAAGGGAGATTAGCCTAGTTAATCTGGATGGGCCTGATTTAATCAGTTGAAAGGCCTTAAGAGTGGAGCTGAGGTTTCCCTGAAGAAGAAAAAATTCTGCCTGCAGATGGCAGTTTCAGCTCATGCCCGAGAATGTTAGCCTGCCCTTCCTGATTTCAGATTATCTGGACAGTCCACAATCACGTAAGTGATTCACTGCAGTGAATCTTTATATGTATTACTGTTTCTGTCCTCTGGTTAAACACTGACTGATGTAACAATCTTCAGCCTTTCCCCTTCCAGGCCTCTGACTAGACCAGTTACCCCAGGAGTATGATTATTCTTCTGTTCAACAACTTCTCCTTCCACATGAAGTGGATGACCAAATGCAATGCCTGAAGTCCCACCCATTAAGAAAAATGTCCCTTGCCAGTGCCTTTCAAAGCCAGCCCTGTGTGAAGCTGCTGTGTAACGCTGCTGCTTTCCATTTCAGTTTGCACCCACATAGAGAGCCAACAAACTGTAAGCCAAGCTCCGCCTTTTTCTCTCTCTCTCAGCTGGTTATATGGGACTACCATATGTCCCTATGAGTGATCTGAGAGAGGGACACTGGTGGAATTGTGATGGGTGACAAGCTCATGTAGATTGTGTGTGCCCTCTAGTACTTCTGTGTTCAATCATGAGTGTATTATTCTCATTTTTTTTGAAGATTGCAGTGAGACATCTGACGTTATCACTTTGTGGTTCTGACAGGACCTAGTTCACAATAAGCAACCGAGGATGCACGGTGACTTGATTTCACATGGCCAAGGATTCTATCTCCACAGGACCCAGTAGCATGCCAGGAGCTTATTTTCAAAAGGTGTGTAATTATCTGCTCTAGATGACATGTCCTTGCTCATTCTGTATTGGTTTCTCTGATTGGGGCTTGCCATGAGCTCCACACTCTATCGTTTTCCATCCGTCATATCTTCGACAGTATACAGAATTTCAGATCATATAGCTCAAGTGGCAGGGGTACTTCACCTCAGCCAGGACCTGCCTCACAGCCCTTTTCTGCACTAGGCTCTACTCAAACCTGGCAGCATTCTTTGTCACTCAGTATATGGGTATTCTAAGGTGTTGAATGTGTGGCTTTCAGATCACAAAGAAGTCTACCTGTGTACTTTCTTCTTAGTACTAGAGGATTCATAATACAGCAATTTGTCTTTTGCTTTACTGAAGTGGCAAGTCTTTGAATCTTTGTAGGTTTTTCTTATCCTCTGGGGAACATCCTTTCCCCATGCTCTCTCATCAGATTAATGTCATTGATGTAATTAATTACTGTGATGGTCTGCAGGGTGTTTAGATGGTCCAGATCTGCTCATGCTATATTTTGACAGAGGTAGTAAAATCATGAACACATATTTTGTCTCTCCTTTGCAAACTCTTTCTGATTCTCTTTCCTCACTGAGATAGAAAATAATCGTCATTAAAATCAATGACTGTATACTATATACTGGGATCCATATTAATCTACTATAGTAAAAATACCACTTCCAGAGGCTACTACTAATTGGTAGAGCTTGCAGTAGTCTACAGCCGTCCTCCAGTTACATTCACAGACTGGTGTATGAAACAGGCATATGATAGTGAGATATAATAGTGACCGCCAACTGTATGTCCTTTTGATCTTTAGGGTGGCACTGTCTCTCCCATTTCCCTGGGACGTGATACAGTTTTTTATCACCGTTGTAGTTTGAGGGGACAGTGGGTAATCTCAGAGATTTTGACTTGGTCTTTTCCACTATGATAGCTCTTATACTACAGGCCAAGGACACAATATGTGGACTAACTCCAACTCCAAAGGAGGTCAATACTGTAAATTCAGAGACCCATAAAATGACCGTCAGGTGGTCTGTGGACCCAATAGACACATTGTAAGCTAGACTTTGGCCAAGAATCCATTTATTACCTGCCATCACATATGCCTGTTCTAAC
The DNA here is from genome assembly GCF_041296265.1 of Equus caballus. Lineage (NCBI taxonomy): Eukaryota > Metazoa > Chordata > Mammalia > Perissodactyla > Equidae > Equus > Equus caballus. The sequence continues at coordinate 7,530,157 of NC_091693.1, read as the reverse complement.
ACGTGGACCATGACAATGCTTTAAGGCTCTGGGTGTCATTGTCAACTCAGACCTTCTGTTTGGTAGTCTTTAGGATGTCTGGGTATTCTCCTTTCCAATGTACAGTTGATCAAGTAAATGGTCATAGGTGCCCATGGCAGAAAGACTAAGATGTACCTGAATGATCCCTGACTCGTGTTATTCATGCCCTTGTGTTATCCCCTTCCCTTGAGTGTGGGCTGACTTAGCAACTTATTTCTATGCAATAGAATATTGCAAAGGTCATAGGAAGTCACTTCCCTTACTAACTTACAAAAGATTGTGACTTTTTTCTTTCTAGAAGCCTTTTTATTAACTCGCCTTTGCTGGCTTTGGTGTAGCAAGATGCCATATTGGAGAAGCTCAAACAGCAATGAACTGAGGGCGGCCCCTGGCCAACAACCAGCATGACACCGATGTCCTCAGTCTAATAGCCTGTAAGGGAGTAAATCCTTCAAATAATCATGTGAGCTTGAAAGTGATCCTTCTCCAGTTGTGCCTTCAGGTAAATCCTGGCCCAAACCTTGATAGGCAGCCTTATGAGAGACCTTGAAGTAAGAGGACCCATCAAGGCTATGCTTAGATCCTGAACCTCAGAAGCTGTGAGATAATGACTGTATGTTGCTCTAAGCTGCTAAGTTTGTGGTAGTTACACTGCAACAGATAATACAGTATAATAAAGCGCCTGATACCATTTTTGATGTTTGCCTGATTGTCCCCTCTTTTGGTGCAGGTGAGAAGTTCAAACCACACAAATCCCAGCCTGTGCATGGGAACCCTTACATAACCGATCCCCTAAGCACAATAAAAACCCAAGTCAGTCTCCCCTCCCTGATCTCTCATTTTGAGACCAGCGTGGACTACAGCCTTGCTCTCCCCAGAAAGTTTCATTATGTGGGTAATAAACCTTTCCATACCCTCTTGGTGGCTCAGTTTTGGCACTCAAACCAAATTTTGGGTTGGGGGTCTATCCCACATCTCTAGGGCAGCTGCAAACTGGAGCAGTGAGCATAGCATCTAGGCAATGACCATTACTACCGGGGGTTTTTCTTCTCATGCTTTGGCTTGCTAACTAGCTGTGCTGCTTTTTGACAACTGTCCATTTTTAGTTGCTGCTGGCTAGAAAGCATGCTGTTTGACCTGTGCTGCTGTGTGCTGTGTGTGAGTTTATGCTTTGAGCTTTGCGGATTTATGGCGTAGCTGCTGAGTCCTACAATCCTGTTATAGATTTAACTGACCTAAGTCACAATTTTTGATAATTGGCATTTACAGGAATGAGACTGAGGCCCTCCTTAAGTACCCCTGGGTCATGTGTCTTGCCCAAACCTATCTCAGATTCAATCAGATGTCTCAATTCCAGCATAAGTAATTACTGATGCTAGGCTCAGGGGAATGACTTGTACCCTGAGACCATTAATTTTGTTTCAACCACACATTGGCCCCCATTCTGAAGTTCACTCAAGAGAAAGACTGATACGCTGTGCAAGATTCAGGCCCACTGGTGATTGCTTCTGTAAAGGAAGAGCAGTCACCATGTGGCATGCTAAAGTCTACACTCCAAAACCAGATGGCTCACTAAGACCCTGCAAAATACCTTTGCTGGTGCTGCTGCCTATGCCTCTGTCAGCAAAACAGATTCTGATCCTCAGGTTATAGGCAAAAAACACCCATGGAGGGGCTGGCCCCGTGGCCGAGTGGTTAAGTTCGCGCGCTCTGCTGCAGGCGGCCCAGTGTTTCGTTGGTTCGAATCCTGGGCGCGGACATGGCACTGCTCATCAGACCACGCTGAGGCAGCGTCCCACATGCCACAACTAGAAGGACCCACAACGAAGAACATACAACTATGTACTGGGGGGCTTTGGGGAGAAAAAGGAAAAAAATAAAATCTTAAAAAAAAAAAAAAAAAAAAAAAAACACCCATGGAACCCTGTGGCAAAGTTCCTTATGAAAAGTGGCCCTGAAAGCTTTATCCTCACCCCTTTTAAAGGGCTGTAAGACAGTATCACTCTACTAGAAAACTGTAAAATAAAACAAGAAAGACTCTGGGTTTGATTGAGGGCCACAGATTATCAACACTTAGAAAGGAGGGTGGGGAAATCAGTATCCAGAGTTGCTAAAACATGTTACCTAAGGTGTCTTTTTGTGTGTGTGTGTAAGGAAGATTGTCCCTGAGCTAACATCTATGCCAATCTTCCTCTATCTTATATGTGGGACACCGCCACAGGATGGCTTGGTGAGCGGTGTATAGGTCTGCACCTGGGATCTGAACCTGCAAACCCCAGGCCGCTGAAGTGGAGCACACAAACTTAACCACTACACCACCAGGCCAGCCCCCTAAAGTGTCCATTTTAAACAAAAAACTATGAGACATAAAAAGAAATAGGCCCCTCCATGACTATTTACTAAGTGAAAAAGACAAATTGCCATGAAGTATGTCACTATAGGAGGTAAAACCTCTTCCACACACATGCAGTAAACCTTCATATGTGCAGGTATGTCAGAGCATGAAGAAAGGAGCAACACACACATATTGGATATCTCAGGCATTTGTGGGATGGGGAGAAATTGTTTTCATTTTATTTTTGCCACACTTCACTGGTTTCCACAAAAACAAACAATTATATAAAATTTATTTCCAATAGTGGTCACTACAATAACTCGGAAACAACATTGAAGATAGCAATTTTTATCTTTTAATAACTTTTCCATTTTCCCACTTGAAAAAATAAATTTGACCTTCAAAGTTTACTGAAATAAATCAATACTAATGAAATTCAGTATTTTACCAAGCTTTCCCTTAAAAAAAAAAAAGAAAATGTGTAATTCCAAAAGTCATTTCAGGATGCTAGACTAGCATGGGGGGAGAAGAGAGGAAACCTTACTGGCGTCTCAACAGTATGAAGTGTCTGATGTAGATTAAATTCTAAGCTATGATTAAAGGCCTTCCCACACTCATAAGGTCTCTTCCCAGAATGAATTCTCTGATGGTGTGAGAAGCTTGAATGATAGCTAAAGGCCTTCCCACATTCCTTACATTCATAGGGCTTCTCACCGGTATGAATTCTCTGATGTTGAATAAGGTGTGAATGAAGTCTAAAGGCCTTTCCACATATCATACATTCATGAGGTTTCTCACCAGTATGAATTCTCTGATGTCTTTTGAGGTGTGAGCACTGTCTAAAAGTCTTCCCACACTCCTTACACTCATAGGGTTTCTCACCAGTATGAATCCTCTGATGCAGGGTAAGCTGTAAGCCATCGCAAAAGGCCTTCCCACATTCACTACACTCATAAGGTTTTTTGCCAGAATGAATTTTCTGATGGTGAGAGAAACTTGAGTGATAGCTAAAGGTCTTTCCACATTCTCTACATTCATAGGGTTTCTCACCAGTATGAATTCTCTGATGTATGGTAAGGTGGGAGCGATGCCTAAAGGTCTTTCCACATTCTTTACATTCGTAGGGTTTCTCTCCAGTATGGAGCCGCAGATGTTCAGTAAGTTGAAAGCCACGAATAAAAGCCTTCCCACATTCCTTACATTCATAGGGTTTTTCACCAGTATGAAGTCTCTGATGTTGAGTAAGTTGTGATCGCTGCCTAAAGGCCTTCCCACATTCCTTACATTCATAGGGTTTCTCACCAGTGTGAATTCTCTGATGGAGAATAAGTTCTGAGCCATAATTAAAGGCCTTCCCACATTCTTTACATTCATAGCGTTTTCCACCATTATGAATTTTCAGATGTTTAAATTGTGAGCAATGAATAAAAGCCTTCCAGCATTCTTTACATTCACTGCACTTGTTACTATTTTGAATTCTCTGTTGTTCAGTAAGGTATGATGTATTAACAGTTTCTGCACATTCCTTACATTCAGAAAGTTTTTCTTTAGAATGAGTTCTTTTGTGATGACTAAAGAATAAATGGTAACTGAAGTTTTTTCTACATTCTGTACATTCAAAGATTTTCTGTCTATTATAAAATTCCTGAGTGAGTAAAGTATGTTGGCTAAATATGGGCACGTGTTCACGGTTGATAATAAACTGCCTGAAATAGCCCTCCTGTTGTCCCTGTTGTCTCTCAAACTGAATTTTGCATTCCCAAATATCTCTGAAAATGTACTTCTCAGGATTATGGCTTTTAAATTGTTCCATGATTGCCCACTGGGATGATTCTGTCTCATAAATTCTTTTTGGAGCTAACTTCTTGGGCTTACACCTGGACACCAAGTCTGAAAGATAAGAAAGACAATTTAATTGTTGGTTTTGTGTTACAAGAGAAATAAAATATCTATGGTACAAAAGAGAGATAACTGAAAATAATTCACATAAGAAATGAAAGGTTTGGAGAGCTCTTAAATATCGTAATGCAATCGAATGAAAAAATGGTAAGGAGGACACAGAGAAATGAGAGCTCATGATAAAAGTGAGGGAGTTAGTTAACAAGTCAAGGCAATTATTCTGAAATTTTGATCTGCCTCAGAATCACCTTGGGAACTTGTTGCAAGTATGGATATTAAGGAAACATTCTAGATCAACTGAATCAGAATTGACCAGAGTCAGTTTTGGAATGAGATCAACTCACTCAGAATCTACAAGAGGCAGCCGGCCCCGTGGCCCAATGGCTAAGTTCGAGTGCTCCATTTTGGCAGCCCAGGGTTTCACCAGTTCGGATCCTGGGCACGGACATGGTACCGCTCGTCAGGCCATGCTGAGGTGGCATCCCATATGCCACAACCAGAAGGACCCACAACTAAAATATGCAACTATGTACTGAGGGGATTTGGGGAGAAAAATAAAAAGCGGGGGAAAAAAGAAGATTGGCAACAGTTGTTAGCTCAGGTGCTAATCTTTAAAAAAACAAACATACATATGTATATATATATATATATGTGTGTGTGTGTGTGTGTATATATATATATATGTGTATATATATATATATATGTATATATATGGAATAGCCAAAGCATTCCTGAAGAAAAACAAAGTCAGAGAACTTCTCCGACCTATGATAAAGAATTATCATCAAGACTTGTAAATTAAGACAGTGTGGTATTCACATAGGGCTTGACCCATGCAAAGACCAGATACAGACCCACACAGGATACACAGCAGAAGGGTGAGAAGAAAAAATAAATTATTTAATGAATGATATTAGAACAACTAGCTATAGATATGAAAAAACAATTACCTCTGATCCCTAGCATACACCATAAATACATAAAGATAAACTCTAAACGGATTAAAGACTTAGAGAAGTTAAAGGAAAAACTGTAAAGCTTATGGGAAAAAATAAGGATATAAATATAAAAAACACCTCAAGGTAGAATGGATATCTTAAAGACAAAAAGGCTAACTAGAAAAGAGATAAACTAAAAGAAAAATGGGAATAAAATCTGAATAGGCATTTCACAGAAGAGGAAACACCAATGTTAAATAATCATACGCAAAAATGCTCAAACTCATCAGGAAGCAAAGGAATTCAAATTAAAATATAATGAAATACAATTTCATATTCATTACAGTGGTAAAAATTAAAATGTCTAAGAATTTCATTTGTTGTTAAGATGAACCACCAGAATTATCACACACAGCCAGCGGTAACATACATTAGTACCAACACTTAGGAAAAGAATTTAGTGTAATATAACATTGAAGATGTACATGTTCTATGATGTGGCAATTCTAATTCTAGTAAATAGCCTGAAGAAAATCTTGTAGGGAGACATGTGTAAGAATAGTCATAGCACCATTGTATATATTAGCAAAATTTACAAACAATCCAAATTATAACAGCCAGAAAATTGTGGGATGGAGTATTAAACAGCTGTGAAAATGAACTCAGGCATAAAACAGTATGGGAAAATTATTAGAAACCATGTGGTACGAAATAACCAAATCACAGAAGAGACATAAGCATTATCATTTTTAAAAACTCAAAAACAAGCAAAACACAATAAGATAGTGTTTAAGGGCATACACAAGTGTGGTAAACTATTAAAAAACAGAATAGTCATAACAAAATTCAAGATTATGGTTATCTCTGGAGATGTAGCAGGGGACGGGATCAAGGAGAAGCATGCAGGTAGCTTCCTGGCACTGATAACACTCAGCTCTTAACAACTCACCAGACAGATAAGATACCTCAGATTAAATGAAACATTCCATTCTCTCTGGAAAACACCATGACAAGACGCAGAAAGCTCCGTGGTACCAGCTAGTGGGCTACACGCATTCCAAGCTGATCTTAATAGCCAAGTTGCGTGTCTGCCAGAAGTCAGTTGTATTTGTTCCCCTCCTTGTTTATACCACTAGATTAAATGAGTGTGAAAACCAGCTGTTTCACTAAGCTTACTTCTTTGGAAAGACCGGATAATGGCAATTACTTAAGAAAAAGCAAAAATAAAAACTGCTACAAGAAAAAGACTGGCTTTGGGAGGAACAAAAATGAAGTGCTGTGCACTTACATTGTCTATATGATCTTCCTCTTTAGAGAAATCAAAGCAAATCAAAGCAAATATCACAGAAAATGCATATTCTAAGGTTCATTTTATTTATTTATTATTTTACTGAGGTCATATTGGCCTATAACATTGTGTAAATTTCAGGTGTACATTATTATATTTCAGCTTCTCTATAGACTGCGTCACGTTCACCACCAATTGTCTAGTTTTCATCCGTGACCATACATATGTGCCCCTTTACCCCTTTCTTCCTTCTGCCTCCCCCTTCCCCGCTGGTAACCAACAATCTGTTTCTCCTTATCTATGTGTTTGTTTATCTTCCACTTGTGAGTGAAATCATACAGTATTTGTTTTTCTCTGAGTGATCTAAGGGTAACTTAAAAAAGATTTAAAATCTCAACCACACAGATTGTGTAGACTCACATTCCCCTGCTTCTTCCCCTAAATATAACTAAAAATCCTAGAAATTACCTACCAGACAAGAACAAAGGAACTTTAAAAGATGGAATGAAGAAGGTAGACTGGTTAGGATTCTCTGGACTTGAGGAATTACCACATGATAAGTTCCGTGGGATTTCTTTTTATCTCCCATATACCCCTATAACAGGCACTGAAGAGGCCTACACACACACACACACACATACAAATCAAGATATAAGTCTGTTCTCTTCAGCCAAATGACCAGGAACATGCAAGCCCTACAGACCTAGTAGGATCCCCGGCCCCTCTGCACAACCTGGGCCCCAGCAACAGTTTCATCAGCTAGCTGCAGGAGCAGCAAGAAGTCCCAGTGCCTGATCCACCAGCAGCAGCAGCAAGAGGAAGTCTCTCGCTGTCCCAGCCCCTACTTCACAACCAGGGCATTGGCTGACAGATCAATCCACTCAGAAGGGCAGCATTAGCAGAGTCTTGCATCTCCCCACTCGCCACTCAGTGGCATAAGAAAATCCATGCCCAGTGGTGTCTATATCTGCCTCTCCCATTCTGCAGAAAGTGGCCCAGCTACAGTGGGTGTCTGTGGAAGCTTTCTGTCCTTGCAGACAACACCATCAGGGATTGAGTAGGAGCTCCAGCAGTACCAGAGGTATGAAGATCAGAATAACATTGCAAGGGCTCTGAAAACTAAGCTGCCATTAGAACTAAAACCTACAAAAGTAGGCCAGATCTATACACTAAGCCTAACAGGGTGACCACCTGCTAAAATAGAAGATTTAAATAAAATCAAGACTCTCTGAACATGGTAACTAAAATGTCCAGACACACTGAAAATCATACCGAAAGCCAGGAAAACCAAAGTCTGAAGGAGAAAAGATAATCAACTGATACCAATACCAAGATGAATCAGATGTTGGAATTATCTGAAGGATTTTAAAGCAGTCTTCATAAAAAGGCATTGACATTCCAAATTCTCTTGAAACAAATGAAAAAACAGAATATCTCAGAAAAAATAGTGGTTATAAAAGGAACTAAATGGAATGAAAAATATAATAACCATTATAAAAGACACACTGAATGATCTTAAGAGCAGAGCAGAGATGACAGAGGCATTCAGTGAACTTAAAGACAGAATTCACTTAATCTGAACAACAATTAAAAAAACACACTTAAAGAAAAAGAACAGAACCTCAATCCCTGTGGGACAATAACATATCATATGATTACCAGAAAGAGAGGAGAAAAACTGTGAGACTGAAAAAGTATTCAAAGAAATAATGGTTAAAAACTTCTCAAATTTTGTACAAGACACATATCTACAGATTTAAGAAAGTGAGTAAATTCCTAATAAGAAAAATCCAAAGAAACCAAAACCAAGATATACATTTCTGAAAGCTGGACAAAGAAAAAATCTTAAAAAATAGAGAGAAACATACATTATATATTGATAAGAAAGAAACATCAATTTGAAAGACTATGGATTTCTCATGTGAAACCATGGAGACCAAAAGGAAGTGACACAATACTTTCTTAAGTGCTGAAAGAAAAGAACTGTCAATCTCAAATTTCACACCCAGTGAAACTATCCTTAAGGAATGAAGAAGAAACAAAAGGCATTCTCAGACAGAGGAAAACTAAGAGAATTTGTTTTTGCAGACTTGCCCTTAAAGAGCGGCTAAAGGAAGCTCCCCAACACAAAGAAAATGATAATAGAAGAAGGTTGAGACCTTCAGATAGAAAAGAACAATAAGGGCTGGCCTGGTGGTGCAACAGTTAAGTGCGCACGTTCCACTTCTCGGCGGCCTGGGGTTCTCTGGTTTGGATCCGGGTGCGGACACGGCACTGCTTGGCAAAAGCCATGCTGTGGTAGGCGTCCCATGTATAAAGTAGAGGAAGATGGGCATGGATATTAGCTCAGGGCCAGTCTTCCTCAGCAAAAAGAGGAAGATTGGCAGTAGTTGGCAGTAGTTAGCTCAGGAGTAATCTTCCTCAAAGAAAAGAAAAGAAAAGAAAAGAACAATCGAATAGGCAGAAATAGAAGTAAACATAATAGACTATCCTTCATCCCATGAGTTTCTTTAATCCTATTTTATAATTGAAACAAAAATTATAACACTATCTCATGTGGTGATCAATGTCTGTAGAAGAAATACTTAAAACAATTATACTAAAATTGGGCAGGGTAAAGAGACCTAATGGATGTAAGGTTTCTGCACTTCACTTGAAGTGGTAAAATGTCAACACCAGCAGATTATGATTAAGTATGTATACATATGGTAATACCTAGAACAGACACTAAAAACAACAAAAAAAAAAAACCCAAAGCAATATATTAAAAACATTATAAATACATAAAAATGGAACTCTAAAAATATTTGAGTAATTCATAGGTAGGAAAAAAAAAAAGAAACAGAAGAACAGGAAATAGAAGGAACCAGTAGAAAACAACAAAAAGGCAGACTTAAGCCCTAACATATCAATAATTACTTTAAATGCAGATGGTCTAAATCACCAATTAAAAGACAAATTGGCAAAATGGACAAAAACCATGGTGACTACAAGAAACTCCTTTCAAACATAATGATACAGCGAAGTTGAAAGTAAAAGGATAGAAAAATATACATCATGTAAACATTACTCAAAAGAAAGTAGAAATAGCTATATTAATATCAGATAAAGCAGACTTTGGAGTAAAGAAAACTAATCACCACCACCAACAGAGCTTCAAAATACATGAAGCAAAAACTGATACAGCTGAAAGAAGAAATACACAAATTACAGTTATAGCTGGGGACTCAAGTATCCTACTCTCCGCAATTGACAGAACTACTACACAGAAAATCCACAAGGATACAGAAGAGCTGAACAAGACCATCAACCAATAGGATGTAATTAACATTTATGGAACGTGCTGCCCAACAGCAGAATACACAATGTTTTTAAGCACACACTGAACATTCCCCAAGACAGACCATGTTCTGGGTCATGAAGCAAACCTTAAATTTAAAAGAATCAAAATCATATTGAGTATGTTCTGCAATGTACATAGTAAAGAATTTAACCTTACTTAAAGAGAGGTCTGGGTTTTGTCTTCATCTCCAGGGAAGTAATCTCTACAAAGAGTGTCTTTGTTTATGTGGGGCCACGGCCACCAGACATTCTAATAATGGGATTTATGTTGGAGGCTTTGAGCCATGTGGCAGGAATTCTCCTCTGGAGAGACTGAGACTAAAGGTATCAGCTCTACCTCCTCAAGGGCTGGAAATTATAAGTCAGCTACATGGACAGCCAACAAGGAGCCCCAATAAAAATTCTAGATATCAAGGCTCAGGTGAGCTTCCCTATTTGGCAATACTCCATGCATACTATCACACACAGTTGATGGGAAAAGTCAGCACTGTCCATGACCCCACTGGGAGAGGACAACTGGAAGCTCTGCATTCAGAACTCTCGCAGGCTCAGCCCTATGTACTTCTTCCCTTGGCTGATTATAATCTGTATCCTTTTGCTGTAATAAACTGTAACTGTGAGGATGACAGCTTTCTCTGAGTTCCAGGAATCCTTCTAGTGAATTATCAAAGCTGAAGACGGTCTTGGGAACACCTGAAATTGCAATTGGTGTCAGAAGTGAAAGACTCTCGTGGAAAGCTCCCTCTAACTTTCACATGAGACCATAATGGAATCAAACTATAAATCAATAAAAGAAAGACAAGAGGAAAATTTCCAAACACTTCCAAATAACATTTCTACATAATCCATGGGTGAAAGAGAAAATCTCAAAGAAAAAAAATTGTTAAAGGATTATAATGACATATATATATCCTCTATATGCAGGGATATATATATATATCTATCTAGAGAACCTAAAGAACTCTGAAAATTCAACAGTAAAAAACCAATCAGATTTGAAAATGGGCAAAAGATATGAATAGACATTTCAGTGAAGAGGATATACAGATGGCAAATAAACACATGAAAAGATGTTCAACATAATTTTCCATTAAGGAAATTCAAATTAAAACCACAATGAAATATCACTATCCGCCTATACTATGGCTAAAATGAGAAACAGATATAACATGAAATGCTGGCTAGGATTCAGCGCAACTGGGGACCACTCATACATTGCTGATGGGAATGTAAAATGGTACAACCATTGTGGAAAACAGTGTGGCAGCTTACCATACCACCCAGCAATTACATGCTTGAGCTTTATCCCAGACTTATTTACACACACAAACTTTTACATGAATGTAAGGAACATATATATATATATATATATATACATATGTATGTTTATGTTCATATATACGTGTGTGTGTTCATTACATTCATGTACTATATATATACATGAGACAGAGAAAAAAAGTCAATCTCAAAAGGACACATTTTGCAGGATTCCATTTGTGTAACATTCATGAAATAACATAATAATATAGATGTAGAACAGATTAGTGGCTGCCAAGGGCTAAGAATAAGGGAGGATGGGTGTAGCTATAAAGAGGTAACACGAGGGAGTCATGTGGTGATGGTACTGTCTAGCATTTTGACTACTGCAGTGGTGATACAAAGCTCTATGTGATAAAACTGCACAGAGCTATACACACACACACAGACACATACACAACTGAGTGCATGTATAACTAGTGAAATCTGAATAAGTTTCTATGGATTGTACCAATGTCAATTTCTCAGTATGATATTGTATTGTAGTGTGTAAGATGTTAACATTGTGGGAGGCCAGAGGAAGGGCACATGGGACGTCCCTGTTCATTTCTTTGCAATCTCCTCTGAATCTAAAATTATTTCAAAATAAAAGTTTTAAAAAAGAAATCATCACACCTATGCAAAAGGAAAGGCCTGGCCAGGCATCAAAAATTGATAAAGGAATGACATCTTTAAATGAAAACAAAACACTTAGGAGAGTATGTATCAGTTTTCCATGACTCTGTATTGATTTCTTAGCGCTGCCATAACAAAGTACCACAAACTGCTGGCTTAAAACAATAGAAATATACTCTCTCACAGTTCTGGAGTACTACAATGAGTCACAGACGTCATCAAAGACCTCTAAACTGTAGAATGAACCTGCTCTTGGCCTCCAGGACCCTACATCTTCCTAGATGAACTCCTTCCTTCTGAATCATCCCTCTGCCATCTCTACCTCCTCAATGTAGTAATTTTCTTTGACTTTCCCAATTTCCAATCAATCTTAGTTTTCATAAGTATTCCATTAGAACATCTATTCACATGTTCTTGATCCATTGAAAATGTCTTTATAACACTTTAAAAAAATGTATTCCCATCACCTAGCAAAGCAAAACTTGCATGATTTTTTTAAAAAAGATAAGAGGGCTGGCCCGGTGGTGTAGTGGTTAAATTTGCATGTTCCACTTTGGAAACCCAGGGTTCCCAGGTTCAGATCCTGGGCACAAACCTACACACTGCTCATCAAGCCATGCTGTGGTGGTGTCCCACATACAAAACAGAGGAAGACTGGCACAGATGTTAGCTCAGTGACAATCTTCCTCAAGTAAAAAGAGGAAGATTGGCAACAGATATTAGTTCAGGGCCAATCTTCCTCACCAAAAAAAAAAAGAGAGAGAGAGAGAGAAAGAAAAGACAAGAAAAATTAAACATTCTGTTGATTGCATCCTTTGATGAACAGAAGTGTTTAATTTTTTTTAAAGATTGGCACCTGAGCTAACATCTGTTGCCAATCTTTTTTTTCTTTCCTTCTTCTTCTCCCCAAAGACCCCCAGTACATAGTTGTATATTCTAGTTGTGAGTGCCTCTGGTGGTGTTATATGGGATGTTGCCTCAGCATGGCCTGATGAGCGGTGCCATGTCCACACCCAGGATCCAAACCAGTGAAACCCCGGGCTGCCAAAGTGGAGTGTGTGAACTTAACCACTCGGCCATGGGGCCAGCCCCCAGAAGTTCTTAAATGTGAGGTACTCTCATTTGTCTATTTTGCTCTGGTTACCTGTGTCTTGGTGTCATATCCCAGAAATCAGTGCCAAATCCAATGTCATGAAGCTTTCCATTTTCTTCTAGGTATTTTATAGTTTTGAGTCTTATATTTAGTTCTTGATCCATTTTGAGTTAATTTTTATGTATAGCATAAGGTAAGGATCCAACTTTATTCCTTTGCATGTGGATATCCAGTTTTCTCAACAGTGTTTATTAAAGATAGTTATTTCCCCCATTGAACGGTCGTGGCACTCTTGTCTAAAATCATTTGGTCATATATCTGAGTTTATTTCCAAGCTCTCTAGTCTATCTCAGTGATCTATATGTCTCTCTGTATGCCAGTACCACACTGTTTGATTACTACAGCTTTGTAATTAAGTTTTAAAATCAGGTTTTCCCTCCTAATCCGTCTAAAATAACCTTACCAGCCCAACATTCTGAGCAGCTGGCCTACTCCTTGAACAGCTTCCTGCTTCCTGATCAATGCTCACTCACCTGGGCACCTTCCTCCTGTCACTTCCCTCACAACCATCCAGGGCTCCTTCCCTTGCTCCAAGGAGGAGATCACAGCTGGCTTACAAACAGAAAGTCCTGGTTATAAGAAAAGAAATGGAGATCAGGTGGAAATGGAAATACCCCAATACTGTGATTTAAAATTGATTTTAAAAAATAAACTATAGGTCAAAATGGTACTTGATAAGGTCTACAGAAGAAAGGAGAAAGGATGAAATATTCATATCAGGTAAACTCAGAATCATAAGAAACAAAGCAAACAAATAGGTAAGAAATGTTATTTAAATTTATTTAAGCTTTCTCTCTTTATTTTGCTATGAGGAAAAAAGAAACTTCCTGAGATACTTATTCTCAGATATTTTTCAATGTTAAATATTTTCCAAGTCACAAAGTTCTTAGAATGTAACTTTCAAATGCAAACTGTTTAAAAGAGAGTACATTTGTTGTAGGAAATGGAAGTGTTCATTTGAGCTGTAACTAGTGACACTTCTTCATCCAGCCCATCATGACATTAATTAGGAAAACTAAAGAGGTTCACATCCAGGACCCATATGATTAGTTTTAATCTAGGCTAGTACACCTGCAGCTTTAGTACGGTGCAGAGAAACAAAAGAGAAAGCCTGGTTTCTTTGACCACATCGTGCTTTAATGGTACAGAATTCCAATTCTGCTCCTGAATCATCCGGAAGAAAGTCAGTTATAAGAAAGGACCAGAGGAAGGTGTGAGGATGAGGAAAATGAAGGTGCACATCCATTTAGCTGTGCTCATTTCTACACAAAGAGAAAATTCATCTAGTTATTTGAAAGGTAGCCCTAAAATCTATAGGGGAGAAAGCAGAAATTCCAAGAAACAGCTTCTGAATTATTAGAGGCAGCTAACTTTACCCAGTGAAACCAAGTTGCTGTAGTTCTCCAACATCACGTCTTTGTACAAATTCCTCTGCGCGGGGTTCAGGCACTCCCACTCCTCCTGAGACACATCTATAGCCACATCTTGGAACATCACCAACCCCTGAAATGGCAAATCGCAGTCATGTTTTTGAAATTATAAGAAACATTTTACAAAAGGAAGAAGAGGTGCTAAAGGAGGCAGTGCAGGAAAGCACGGGATAGTGAGTGTTATACACTAAGGCTGGGTGACACGGGCGAAAGAGGAACTTAAGGAGACTGAAGCAGAGTGCCTACGTGCTCTTAAACAATTAAGACACATCCTCTTGCACAGAGTGGAAAACTTCTGTTTATCAGTCATCTAGAAATTAAGAAAATAAGCAGAGATTTCCAACTAAGTTAAATAGTTGGAAAATTTGAATCTTTCCAGAATATCTTACAAAAATATCCATATTGAGAAAAGGACTTGAAGATTTTTTTTCATCATTATGACTATCATGTCAAAACCATTTTTACTTTTCATGCAAATTCTTACGTAAACATCTGGTGCAGATTGTATTTTCCCAAAACGGACAGAGCAACATCTCCCACCCCATATGCTCTTCTTCAATGTAATCTTGCCCTGCCCTCTACCCACCCACCATTGGTGTGGGGTCGATGTCCTCTGCCCTCGAACCTGAACCTGGGAGAACACTTGTGACTTACTGAACTTGTAGAGTATAGCAGAAGTGACTATGTGACTTGTGACACTAGATTACAAAAATGTCTCATACTTCTGTCTTACTCTCTTGGGACGCTTGTTCTTGAAGCCCAGTCACCATGCTCCTAGGCAGCCCAAGCAGCCCATGGAATAGCTCATGTGAAAAGGAAGGACAGCCCCCAAACCGCAGCCCTGACTGAGCTCCTAGCTCACATGCAGCAACAACTTGCAAGCAGGTGAGGGAGCCAGCTTGAAAGTGGATCATCCAGCTCCCAGTCAGGCCATCACAGCTGATCCCATGTCAGAACAGCAGTGAGCCATCCCTACTCAGTCCTGTTCAGACTGCAGATTTGAGAGCCAAACTATGATTATTGTTATTTTAATCTACTAAGTTTTGGGGTGGTGATGTAGCAAAAATAGTAGCTTAACATCTTTTTTCCTTAATTGGTAGCATAACATTTGATCTTATAAATAAAATATTTAATCAGTCTCATAAACTTGGACTTCTATGGTGGACAAAATCTCTCAGGTCTTTTCTAAGGCATATATCATTCCACTTTTTGCAATTACACCTGGGAGAGCTTACCTGTTATCATCCAGCACTCTTCCTTGTACACTTTCCATGTTCCTAAGTTAGAGAATACTGATGTAGAATGATCCAGACTCACATAGACGTGACCTAAGTCTAGCATATCCAGTTCAATATAAAATTTGGTTTTGTAACTGGTGCTCATTTATTTCCTGGAAAGACCTTCAATCTTTCTATATGGAAGCACCAATCATATCTCCACCAAATCCTAATGCCTCACAAAGCAAAACGTCTCTCCACCCAGTGAGATCAACCTACACCAATTCTCATAATGTCTAATTGAAAAACTCAAAATTGTGGAGAAGTTCAAAGTTTCCCATGTGTAACTGATTAATCATTTTCCCCTGAGGACACCATTTCCTGGGAGGATATCTCAGGTGTGTGGCTGTTTTTCCTCCTACAATCTTCATACCACTGTCCTCCCTGCCCCTTTGCTTGTATCAGACAACTGTCCCTCAGTCTCTAAAATCTAATGTCATCACTGCATCAGACTATACTATGCATTCTCTCTCCCTGTTGCAGTGACTTGTTGACATCCAGATTTCTGCCCCTCAGGAATTTTAGCTCCTGGCTCAGTGTCCCTATCTCCAACACTACTGCTACCTTAATTCTCAGTGATTCAAATATCCACATACCTATTCCTTCTAGTATCCTGGCCTCCCAGTTCCCTGACTTCCTCTCTACTTCAATGATCTTGTCTTCCACCATAGTTCACTCACTTCTTATGTCACTACTCTAGACCTCATCAGTAGTAGTAACTGCAACATCTGCAAAATATCGAGTAATCCTTCTCTCTGGTCACCTTTATGCTGTCACTCACCACTGTCATACCTCTTCTCCCCTTAAATTCTGTGTTCAGCTAATCACCCAACTTTACAATCACTCCCAATGTGAACTCTCCCTCTAGAGGGCCCAGAAATAAACCCACACATATATGGTCAACTAATTTACAACAAAGGAGCCAAGAATATACAATGAGAAAGGACAATCTCTTCAATAAATGGTATTGGGAAAACTGGACAGCCACATGCCAAAGAATGAAACTTCACCACTGTCTTACATCATACACAAAAATCAACTCAAAATGGATTAAAGACTTGAAAATAAAACCTGAAGCCACAAAACTCCTAGAAGAAAATATAGGTAGTAAGCTCCTTGACATTTGTCTTGGTGATCATTTTTTTGCGTGTGTGAGGAAGACTGGCCCTGAGCTAACATCTGTTGCCAATCCTCCTCTTTTTGCTGGAGGAAGATTGTCGCTGAGCTAACATCTGTGTCAAGCTTCCTCTGTTTTGTATGTGGGATGCTGCCACAGCATGGCTTGATGAGCATGTGTAGGTCTGCCCCCAGGAACTGAACCTGGGCCACCAGAGTGGAGCACACGAACTCAACCACTACACCACCAGGCCGGCTCCCAATGATGATCTTTTTGAATTTGACACCAAGAGCAAAAATAAATAAGTGGGACTACATCAAACTAAAAAGCTTTTTCACAGCAAAGGAAACCACCAAGAAAATGAAAAGGCAACCTACAGAATGGGAGAAAAATTTGCAAAACATGTATCTGATAAGGAGCTAACATCCAAAATATGTAACTCATACAACTCAATAGGAAAAAAAAAATCTGATTAAAAAATGGATAGAGAATCAGAATAGACATTTTTCCAAAGAAGCCATACAGATGACCCACAGGTACACGAAAAGGTGCTCAACGTCACTAATCACCAGGGAAATGGAAACCAAAACCACAGTGAGATATCACCTCACGCCTGTTAGAACAGCTGTTATCAAAAAGACAAGACATAACAAGTGTTGGTAAGGATGTGGAGAAAAGGGAACCCCTGTGCACCATTGGTGGGAATGTAAATTGGTCCAGCCACTATGGAAAACAGAATAGAGGTTTTTCAAAAAATTAAAAATAGAACTACCATGTGATCCAGCAGTTCTACTTCTGAGTATTTATCTGAAGAAAATGAAAACAATAACTCAAAAGATATCTGCACTCCATGTTCACTGCAGCATTATTTACAACTGCCAAGACGTGGAAACAAGCTAAGTATAATCCTGCCATTTGCAACAACATGGATGGACCTTGAGGCCACTATGCTAGGTGAAATAATTCAGAAAGAAAAAGACAAATACCATATGATCTCACTTATATGTGGAATCTAAAAACAGAAAACAAAAAGTCAAACTTATAGATACAGAGAATAGATTGGTGGTTGCCAGAACTGGGAGGAGGTGGGTGGGTGAAATGGATGAAGGTGGTCAAAAAGTATAAACTTCCAGCTATAAAATTAATAAGCCCTGGGGATACAATGTACAGCATGGTGACTATAGTTATTAATACTGTACAGTATATTTGAAAGTTGCTAAAAGAGTAGATCTTAAAAGTTCTCATCACAAGAAAAAATAATTTTAAGTATGTGTGGTGATGGATGTTAACTAGACTTACTGTGGTGATCACTTCATAAGTGACAATATATATATTAAAGCATTATGTTGCATACCTGAAACTAACATAATGTTATGTGTCAATTATATCTCAGTTAAAAAAAATCCCTATCTTTAGCTTACTGATTTGAAATGTCACTTTTATCACAGGTTAAATTACCGTATTTCTGGATGTTCTATTCTGTTCCCTTGATCTATTTATGCTCCAGTGCCATAATGCTTTAAGTATTATGCTTTACATTATGTATAATTATAAGTAATTATCCGATAAAGCTAATTTCTTTTCTTCAGAAGAGATTAACAGAATCCAGAGTCAACAATATACAATGTTTAGTATATAATAAAAGATTAATAGAAATGATTACTAGTAAAGATTACTAGAAATGAAAAAAAGGAAATGTGACCCATACTCAAGCAAAAATCACTTGGGCCAGCCCTGGTTGCTTAGTGGTTAAGTTTGGTGTGCTCTGCTTTGGCAGCACGGGTTCGGTTCCTGGCTGCAGACCTACACCACTCATCTGTCAGTGGCCACATGTTAGCTCAGGGTGAATCTTCCTCAGCAAAAAGTAAAGAAAAGAAAAGAAAAGAAATCACTTAATACAAAATATCCACAAATGATTCAGACGCTGAAATTAGCAGACAAAGACTTGTGAAATTTAGGTATTTTAAAAAAGAACCAAAGGCAAATCCTGAAATTGATAAATGAACTATCTGAAATAAAAAATTAGTTTGATGGGATCTATAGCAGATTAAACACAGTAAAAGAAAAGATCACTAAACTTCAGGACAGGTCTCTAGGAATCACCCACTGAAGCCCAGAGAAAAAAGATTCAAAAAAGAAGTGAACAGAGCCATAATGACCTATGACCCAAGTTACATAAATACAAAGAAACTACACCTATGCTCATTATAATAAAACTTCTGAATACCAAGGATAAGGAAAAAAATCTTAAAAGCAGCCAGACCTTCTCCCCCAAAAAAGATACATCACACAGAGGGGAACAACAATACAAATCAAAGATTAATTCTCATTAATAACAATGGGGGCAAGAAGACAACAAAACACTATCTATAAAATGCTGAAAAAAAGCTGTCAACCTATAATTCTATAGCCAACTAAAATCCTTTAAAATGAAAGTGAAATAAAGTTTGGGGTATTTTGGTTTGTTTTTGAGACCAAAAAAATAGCTGAGAGGATTCTTCACCAGAAGCTATGTCCTACAAAAAATGTTAAAGGAAGTTCTTTGGGTGGAAAAAAAATTGATACTAGGTAAACATTTCCATCCACAGGGAATGAAGAGTGCCAGAAATGGTAAATTTGGATGTGAATAAAGATATTATTTTCATTTCATGATTTATTTAAAAGATAACTGACTATGTAAAGGAGAAAAAGCATGTGTGGTTTAAACATATTTATAAATACAATATACAACAATAATAGCAAAGAAGATGGGAGCGGGAAATAGAAGTATTCAGCTGTAAGATTTCTGCGTTATATGTGAAATTGTATAAAATTACTGGAAGACTCTAGTAAGATTGTTTCTTTAAAGGCACACTGGATACTTTAGAACAAGCCCTAAAACAGTAAAAACAGTACAGCTAATAATGCTATGATGGAGATAAATGAAATACTAAAAAATACAAGACTAATCTAAGAGAAAGCAGGAAAATAGAAAAAAAAGGAAGAAAGAAGGGATGACAAGATGATCGATTAAAACCTAATAATTACATTCAATTTAAAGTCAATCTAGAGGTCAGCAAACTTTTTCTGAAGAGTCAGACAATAAATATTTTAGGCTCTGTGAGTCACATACAGTCCCTATCACATATTTTTCTGTTGGTTTATCTATTTATAACCCTTCAGAAATGCCAAACCATTTTTAGCTTGAGGGTGATACAGAAACAGGCTGTGGACTGGCTGTGGCTGGCATGCTATAGTTTGCCAGCCCCTGGTCTAGATACTTGAAGGCAGAGAGTGTCTGACTGGATAAAAAAGTAGAATCAAACTATATGGTCTTACTTGAGATATAGTTAAAGCAGGTTAAAATAACAGGATGAAAAAAAAGATATGCCATGAAACAACAGTAAAAGGAAGCTGAAGCAGTTACACTAATGAAGAGAGTAGAATTCAAGAAAAATAATATCACCAAAAGGAATATTTCATGATAAAGGGGTCAAATCATCAAGAAGACAGCAATCCTAAATATGCATGTACCTAATAACAGAGCTTCAAAATACATAAAGCAAAAACTGACAGAACTGTAACAGACGAATTCACAATGTTTCAACAGTTCTCTCTCAGTAATTCATACGCCAAGTGATAAAAAATCAGTGAAGACACAGAATAGTGTATCATCACTACAAACAACTTGACCTAACTGATAAAAAGTCTACCCAATAACAGTATAATACCAACTTTTTTTTCAAGTGCACATGGAATATTCACCAAGATAGTCCACATTTTGGGCCATAAAACAAGTCGCAATAAATTTAGAAGAATTGAAATTACACAATATGTTTTCTAACCACAAAAGAAATAAGTTAAAAATGAATTATCAGAAAAATCTGATAAAGTCCCCAAATATTCGGAAGTTAAAGAACACTCTTCTAAATAACCTATGGGGAAAAGAGGAAAGGGAATTTTAAGCTGGAAAGAGAAGAGAAAATTAACCCAACGTATGCAGAAGGAAAGAATAAATAAGGTCAGTAATCAATGAAATAGCAAGGGCAAACTAGAAAGAAAAATCAGTAAAACTAAAAGTTAGTTCTTTGAGAAGATCAATAAAATTGATAAAGTGTTAGTATACTGATCAAGAAAAAAAGACAAATTATCAATATCAGGAATTAAAAAGAGTACCTCACTACATTATATGACAGGCATTTTAAGGATAATAAAGGAATATTATGAACTTTATGCCAATAAATTTGACATCTAAGTTGAAGTAAACTAATTCCTTGAAAGACAAATTACTAAACTGATTCAAGAAGAAATAAAAATCCCCAAAACCCTATATCTATTAAAGAAATTAAAATATCCCCATGAAGAAAACTCCAAACTCAGATGGTAGACTAGTTTTCTACTGCTGCTGCAACAAATCACTACAAATGTTGTAGCTTAAAACAACAGATTTATTACTTTACGGTTCTATAAGTTAGACGTGCAACAAGGGTTTCAGCGGACTATATCAAGGCGCGCGCCTTTCTGGCATTTCCTGGGAGAGTCCATTTCCTTGCCTTTTCTACCTTCCAGAGGCCACTTATATTCCCTGGCTTGTGGCCCCCTTCTTCCATCTTCAAAGCCAGTAAGGTTGCATTTCTCTAACAGAAGTATGCGTATTCCATCCTCACATCTCCCTCTGACACTGGCTCTTCAGATAATCCAAGATAATCTCCCTACCTCAAAACTCTTAACCACATTTGTGAAGTCTCTTTTGCCACGTAAGGTAACATATTCACAGGTAGACATCTTTGGGGGGTCATTATTGTGCCTACCACAGATGCCTTTACTGGTGAATTCTATCAGACAATAAAGGAAGAAATTATACTAATTCTACAAAAAACTCTTCCATAAAATAGAGGAAGAAAGCCTGTTTTCAGATTTATTTTCTAAATTAAGGTAGGATAAAGACATTTTCACATAAAGACAGCTGAGAAGCTTTGTCACTAGATGATATAAACTATAGGGAATGCTAAGGGAATATCTTCAGGCTAAAGAGAAATGACAACAAACAGAAATTCAGATCTCAAAAAGAGAGAGCAATTGAAAATGGTATATTTGTGCTTTCTCCCATTTCTTTCCTGATTCAAGGGTTAGTGATTTATCTTATAGATTTATCTTATTAGTTATAATTATTTCCTATTCTCTAAAGCCTATAATTTTTATCTTTGTAAATCCCTTCCATATTTCCTTTTAACATATATTTTCATTATTTTTTGTTGGAAGAATTTAAAGCTATAACTTTCCTTTAGAGTCTTGCTTTCACTAAATCCCATGGCTTCCAATATGTATTGCTATCACTGATTACCAGAAATTCTTTACTTTTAGATTCTATTTCTTCTTTGATCTAGGAGTTATTAAAACAGATTTTATAAATTGTTGGCAAGAGTAACTATTTTTTCTGATTTTGTTATTAAATTCTAGTTGTATTTCACCGTGTTCAGAGGATACTGTTTATCATTTCTACTTTTTAGACTTTACTGTGGCTTAATATTTTGTCATTTTTTTCCGAATGATTCATGGACACTTGACAAGAATGCACAGTCACTATTATTAGGATACAGAATTTTCTATATTATCAATAAGGTACATTTCATGGAGTATATTATTTAGTACTTCTATATCCTTACTAAATTTTGTCCACTTGGCTTGACTTTGACTGAGAGAGTAAATTAATGTTGCCTACTGCTGGCAAGTGTCAATTTCTTCTTCTATCTGCTCTTCTATTTGCTTTAGGAAGGTTGCTGCTATAATAATTGATGCAAGTGTATTCATAACTATTACATCTTCATTTTGAAATTTACACCTTAGAATTATATAGTGCCCTTCTTTGCCATGTTTAATGGTGTGATAGAACCTGAATTTTAGTCTGTTTTCTTTTAGTTTCCATTTACCTGATGTAATTTGTCCATTTTTTTATTATCCTTTCTGAATCACGTAAATGTCTGATGTAGAGAGTTAAGTTTTTCTTTATGACTCAATCTGAAAGCCTTTTTCTTTTAATAGGTGAACTAAAGCTTATATACATTTATTGATAAGACATATATTTGCTCTTTGGTCTTAGTTTTATCATATAATTATTTTGTGTTCATAAGTATACATATATCTATCTCTGTAAGTATATATATATCAGTGTGTCTTAAGTCTTGCACTATATAAGTTAGTTATTTTGTGACTCTCTCTCTACAAGTTAAGTTCCACTAGGGATGATTTGTATGTGTCTGATTTTTTTTCCCCACTGATTTATTCCTAGTTACCCAGAAGAGTGCCTATCACATAGTAGGTACTCAATAAATATGTTAATATTTCAAACCAAAGTTCTGACAAGAGAAACATTAATATTTCCCTCAAAACAAGTATTTCTGTTCTCTCCTTGTGCCTGGCAGAAGACAGCATATGAGAAATGAGGAATGATTAATTGACTAAGTAGATGAACGGTGGTTAGAGAAGAAAGGAGCAAAACAAGGAAAAACCTGAATTTCTGGCACCATCACTTACTCACTCACTAGTAAGTTATTGTAGAAGATCCAGTTAGGTAACAACATCAGGATAAAAAATGCAAATATTCATATGAACTACAGAAAAAAAGAATACTTCAGTTAGGAACAAGAAAATACCAACTTACATGGTCCATGGCTTTTTTTAGAATTCAATGTATTTATTAGTTCTCTTCTTGGTTCCACTTTAGAAGAAAATCAGAGTCCAAAGAAAGTGTTGCTGGATGAGAGCAGTTTAAAAAAAAAAACATAAGATGGTTTTGTCTCTGAGTTCCCAAAGTGCTAATTTAGACTGGCAGTTTTCTTGCCCCTTCATGTCTCCTATTCCTGGTCCCTATACACACATATGTAATAAATCAGAGAGAAGTTGGACAAATCCCAACTTTACTCCAAACAAGGAGGGAACCCAGCTACAGCAGGATGGATTCAGGGAAGACCGGGCCCAAGTTCTTTAGCAGGAGGGATTTAGAGAGGCAGACCAGGGTCCCCACACTACGATGAAATGGACCCAAGTGACCTGCTCAGACCTATCCTGACCAGATCCTCACAGAATTAGGAGGAAAAAGAAAAGGAAATGGACATTATGAAAATATCAGGGAAACAGGAAATGACCCAAAATACCTAATATACCTGTAACAGGAATTTAAAAAATAGAGACTAAAACAACAAAGAAGGAAAAGAAGAAATAAATAGAACAAAAATTTCCGGAGCAAAATAAATAGTGAGTTTTTAGTTTGAAGTACCGGTGAGAATTAAAGAATCAGACCTGGAAGCATCCTGGAAAATCTTTGGCAATTTAATCCCTGAACACAGACAAAAAGACCTAAATATCTTCTAATAAAAATTACAAAAAAAAAAAAATTACAAAACAATGTGTATTGTAGTCTAATCTTTGGGGAAAAAATTCCTATGTACATAAGCATATATATGCATATTAAAGAGGGTGAAAGCATTTGCAGTAAAATGTTCAGAGTGGTTGAGAACTATAGATAACTTCTACTTTAAATAATTTAACAAAGGAATGTTAAAACTTAATATGAACATTTCAGATAAGTAGCACCTGATCATTTTAGACACTGTTTTTGAATGTGCAACAGTGCCATTCTTTACTCCTGTTCTAGGCGTTTCTAAGAGGAACGGCAGAAGCAGTGAGCTAGAGAATTATGAGACACCAGGCCTTTCTTGGAGCTCAAACTTTGTGTGACCTTGAGTGTGGTGTCAAGCAGACGTTGTCTGTGACCACGGTAACTATGTTTCTATGATTCCTGGTGATATGTGTGAGATCTTCGGGTAACTATTGGGGATGAGTACTAAGTGGGTAGTTTTTTTACCGTATATGTGGCTTTGTCTGGGGCTGTGAGATGATGATATACATGGGATGGATTTTGAGATTTTGGCTTTGTGTCGTGTGTATGAATCTACAGGTGCTACTGGAATGTCTCCCTAACTGCCTGATTGCGTGATCCTGGGGGTAACGTTTGTGTAAATGCGCTTTTCTTTTATGTAAGTAAATGGGGCTTACACAAATAACCACCCGCAGTCGTGGTCACAATCACATACAAACTCCATTCACACAAACGGTCAAGCACACAATTACACTGTCACAAAAGCACGATCACGAATCCAGGCTCTGTCACAACAAACACACGAACACTTAGTGCGGACACAAACTCGAGTTTCTCACGCACTCACAGCAACTCAGTCCACCTCCCCCGGGCTGCCCCCGCACTTAAAGGCCTAATAGTCCACACTCCTCCTGCCCGGCCCTGGGGCTCTCGGATTCCTCACCTTCAGCATCCCCAGGAAGGGCTCTGGGCTGAGTCCTGATTCGACTCCAGGTGAGGCCGCAGGCCGAGCCCGGCCTACGAGACAGGACCAGGG
The DNA here is from genome assembly GCF_041296265.1 of Equus caballus. Taxonomy (NCBI): domain Eukaryota; kingdom Metazoa; phylum Chordata; class Mammalia; order Perissodactyla; family Equidae; genus Equus; species Equus caballus. Next base: position 7,505,032 of record NC_091693.1, on the reverse strand, counting down.
TAGCACCTGCCTCTGCGGACCACTCCGCCGCCGGCCCCACCGGAAGTAGGTGCACAGCTGCGGCCTCTGGGAAACGTAGTCCAGAGGAAGGAGGCGGGAGCGAGCGACGTAGGTCCTCTGCCGCTCTTCGGGCTGCACCTCAGCAGTTTCACTCGGGTGTGGAGTGACGCTGCGACCTCCCCGTCTCCGCGGCTTAGGCCCTGGTTTTCCGTCTGAATTCGGGACCTCGGATCTCTCTGAGGACAGATTTCAGGCTTGGCACAATGGCTGTCCCAGCACCTCAAAGGGGACGCGCGCGTGCGCTGGCTCGGAGTTGTCTGCTGCGGAAGGATCCGGCTCAGGGCGCGCGGTTGCCCTGAATTTGTTTTCTAAGTCCACACGTGTTTTCTAAGTGTGGCCGAGGGTGAGTATGGTCGAGAGGGAGAGGATGTGTGTCACCGACTGTGCAGGTGGGCAAGCGTGAGGAAATCCGTATGTTAAACGGGTTTGAGACCGTTAGGGATAGCGGATGCGCGGTCTGGCCGGGCGGGTTCAGGCGGTGGGCTGGGCCGCCGGTGACTGTGACGTGGTGTGACGTGACGAGCCCGTGAGGCCGGGGGACTGAGGACGCGTGCTTGCCGGCGGCGCCACGCGGCGGTGACCTTGAAACCTCCAGTGGGAGGCTGTGCTGGGGCTGCCTGTGACTGGCCGACGGGTTTAGCTGTGGCGTGTGTCCGTAAGTTCCTTGGGAGAAGGGGGGAAGCTGGTCTTTCGGGACCGGGAGGGGCCCAGGTGGATGAATCACAGATCCCTGGGGAAGGGCCAGCTGGTCCTGAGCCTTACACGTGTGCATGGGAGAGGTGTGCGGTGACATTGTGTGCCTGTGAGGGGGGGGAGAGAGAGACCAGTATTGACTGAGAGGGGTGGAAGCTAGTCCAGATTATCTGCCAGAAGGGACAAGTCTATGGGAAAGATTTTTAACCTCGATGAAAGGCCAGGAACTGCACCTCTAAGTACGATGGGAGCAAATGTATCTGTGAGAACAAGTGGTCGTGTTTGTGTGTGAGTCTTGGTCACCTGTGTGAGGTGGTTTGCACCTGAGACTACTGTCCCTGGAAGAGGGCGTTGAGTGAAACAGGTGCAGTATGTGCCAGTGGTTTGTGACTGTACCCAAGTCTCCGGATGAACTGTATGACAGTGAAAGAGCAGGTGACTATAACGTTATGACTTTGAAGTTGATGTGTGAGGTTTAACTGAGTGTGATTGAGTGGGAGATCATGTGAGAGATTTGGTGTGTTTTTGTGTGTTTGCAACTTAGGCAAGTTAAAATCTCGATGGAAGATTGTGATTGTGATCTGAATGTAGTAACTATATGAGACTGAAATATTATGAATGTGTGAGGTTGAGGATGAGGAGATACCTACTCTAAACCTCACTTTACTTACCTCTAAAAAGATAAGGGTTAAGCTTCTTGAAGTATCAGTTTTACTTGAAAATTAAATTTTCAGCAGAAATTTTTAAAAATCTAAGACTAAAACATGATTTTAAAAATATGAAATAGTAATTTATTGTGATAAAGAATGCAAAATGACCATGAAAGAAGGTTTCAAAAAAAAAAAATCTCTGTTACAGGGTAACTGGGAATATGGTTGGTATTCTTTGGTGGAGGTAAAATAGATGGGCAATTTACTAAATTCTTACTCCATCTGTATAAGCAGAAGAGTTCTAGGTCAAGCGAACAAAAACCTAACGTGAATAATAAAAACAGTGTCATGGCCCCTCAATCAGCTCCCAGAGTTGACCCTGTGTACAGACCCAGAACCCCTTAAATGAAAGACCCTGCTACATTGCCAAAAATTAATTTAATTTTTCCCCAAGCCTTCCCAAAGGAACCTATCCCCTTTACCAGGGTGACTGTACATTGAGGAAAAGGAAATAATCTGAACTTTGAGGTACTGAAAGGACGCTGGCTCTGAACTGACACTAATTGCAGGAGACCCAGAACATCACTGTGGCCTACCAGTCAGAGTAGGGGCTTATGGAGGTCAGATGATCAATGGAGGTTTAGCTCAGGTGCATCTACTGGTGGGCCCAATGGTGCTCCAACCCATCCTGTGTTTTTTCCCCCTAGTTCTAGAATGGATAATGGAATAGGCATACTCGGCAACTGTCAGAATCCCCACATTAGTTCTCTCACCTGTTGAGTGATGGCTGTTATGGTGGAAAAAGACACATGGAAGCTACTAGAACTGCCTCTATCTAGAACACTAGTAAAGTAAAAGAAATACTGCATTCCTGGAGGGACTGCAGAGATTGGTGCCACCATTAAGCACTTAAAAGATGCAGAGAGGTGATTCCCACCACATCCCCATGCAACTTGCCTGTCTGGCTTGTGCAGAAGACAGATGGCTCTTGGAGAATGAAGATGGATTATCGTACCAGGTGGTGACTCCAATTGCAGCTGCTGTAACACATATGACTTCATTGCTTGAGCAAATTAACACATCCTCTGGTACCTGGTATGCAACTGTTGGTCTGGGAAATGTTTTTTTCCCTCCATCTCTGTTAATAAAGACAACCAGAAGCAGTTTGCTTTCAGCTGGCAAGGTGAAGTGCAGCACTACACCTTTAATGTCCTGCCTCAGGGGTACATCAGCTCTCCAGCTATATGTCATAAATTAGTTCACAGGGATCTTGATTACCTTTCTCTTCCAGATGTCACACTGGTCCATTACACTGATGGCATTATGCTGATTGGACCTATCAAACCTAGGGGACCTTTGCTCGTGTAGTGAGCAAAAAGTGGCCACTACTCTAGACTTATTGGTAAGACATTTGTGTGTCAGAGGGTGAGAAATAAATCCAAGAAAAACTCGGGCCTTCTACCTCTGAAATCTCTAGGGATCCAGTGGTGTAGGGTATGTCAAGATATCCTTTCTGAGGTGAGGGATAAGTTGTTGTTGCATCTGGCCCCCGCCCACAACTAAAAAAAAAAGGCGCAAAGTTTCGTGGGCCTTTTGGAGGCAACATATTCCTCATTTGGGTGTGTTACTCTGGCCTAATTACTGAGTGACCTGAAAAGCTGCTAGTTTTAAGTAGGGCCCAGAACAAGAGAAGGCTCGGCAACTCTGCAACAGGTCGAGACTACTGTACGTGCTGCTTTGCCACTTGGCCATATGGCCCAGCAGATCTAATGGTGCTTGAAGTATCAGTGGCAGATAGGGATGCTGTCTGGAGCCTTTGGCAGGCCCCTATAGGTGAATCACACAGAGCAGGCCCTTAGGCTTTTGAAGCAAAGCCCTGCCAAAAGAAACAGATTTTGATGTGCTACTGGGCCTTAGTAGAGACTGAACACTTAACCATGCGCCGCCAAGTTACCATGTGACTTGAGCTGCCCATCATGAACTGGAGGTTATCTGACCCAAGAAGCCATTAAGTTGGGTGCACATAGCATCACTCCACCCTTAAATGGAAGTAGTATAAACGTCATCAGGCTGAGAAGGCCCTGAAAGCACAAGCAGTTCTCTTGTTGGGTGGAACTTGAAGGAATGCACCTGGTTGTTTATTTTGCTTGGAAGGAGAAATGGCCAGATTTGTGATTATATAGCTGTTCATGGGCTGTGGCCAGTGGTTTGGCTGGATGGCCAGGGAGTTGGAAGGAACATGATTGGAAAATCGGTGTCAAGGAAGTCTGGGAAAGAGGTGTGGACCTCTCTGACTGGGTAAAAGTGAAGATATTTGAAAAAAAAAAAAAAAAAAAAAGTGAAGCTATTTGTGTCCTATGTATGCTCACCAAAGGAGGATTTTTATAAAGTGGATAGGATGACCCATTCTGTGAATACCACTCAAATTCTTTCCTCAGCCACCCGTCATCACCCAGGGGGCTCATGAACAAAGTGGCTGTGGTGGCAGTAATGGAGGACACATATGGGTTCAGCAACATAGGCTTCCATTCACCAAGGCTGACATCCCTACGGCCACTGTTGAATGCCCAGTCTGCCAGCAGCAGAGACCAACACTCAGTCCCTGATACGGCATCATTCCCTAGTGGCAGGTTGATTACATTGGACTGCTTCATCATGGAAGGGGCAGCATTTTGTTCTTGCTGGAATAGACACTCTAGATACAAATTTGTCTTTACTGCACATAATGCTTCTGCCCAAACTACTATCCGTGAACCTGCAGAATGGCTTATCCATTATCCTGGTATTCCCTGCAGCTTTGCTTCTGATCAAGGAACTCCTGTCACAGAAAATGAAGTGCAGCAATGGGCCCATCCTCATGGAATTCACTAGTCTTACTATGTTCCCCACCATCCTAAAGCAGCTGACTTGATGGAAGAGTGGAATGATCTTTAGAAGACTCAGTTACAATGCCAGCTAGATGCCAGTACCTTGCAGGGCTGGGGCAAGGTTCTCCAGAAAGCTGTATATGCTCTGGATCAGTGTCCAATATCTGGAGCTGTTTCTCACATTGCCACGATTCATGAGGCCAGGAATCAAGGGGTAGAAATGGGAGTGACAGCACTCATTATTACCCCTAGTGACCCAGCAGCAAAATTTTGCTACCTGTCCCCACAGCCTATGCTCTGCTGCCCCAGAGCTGTTGGTTCCAAAGGGAGAGATGCTTCTCCCAGGAGATACAATGATTCCATTGAACTGGAAGTTAAGACTGCTGCCCGGCCACTCTGGGCTCCTCATCCCTCTGAATCAATAGGCAAAGAAGGGAGTTACTCTGCTGACTGGGGTTACTGATCCTTACTAACAAGGGAAGTTGGACTGCTGCTCCACGGGGAGGTAAGGAAGAGTATGCCTGGAGTACAGGAGATTCTTTGGGCATCTCTTAGTATTACTGTGCCCTTGATAACAGTGAATGGAAAACTACAACTCTATTCAGGCAGGATTACTGATGGGCCAGATCCTTCAAGAATGAATGTTTGGGTCATCTCACCAAGTAAGAAGCACAGCCAGCTGAGGCGCTTGCTGAGGGCAAAGGGAATACGGAATGGGTCGTGGAAGAAGGTAGCTATAAATGCCAACTATTACCATGTGACCAGCTTCAGAAGTAAGGACTGTAACTGTCATGAATTTTTTTCCCTTATTTTCTTGTGTGTGTATATATATATATATCAAATATCTCTGTTTTCTTCCCTTTTTATCCATTTATCATGTAACATAAAATGTACTTACCTTATATCATAGTATTGAAGTATTGTTAACTTTACAGCATGATACTTAAGTTATGGGATATCAAGGAGAAGAGTAAACATCACCCAAGGACTCTGCATCCTCTTCTGGGGATAGGGTTCGTGTGTTTTTTGGTTGCATGCAGGACAGTTGTATCATGTTAGGTCATGGAAGTATGACCTTGTTACTGTCTTTATTTGGAGATAAAATAAGGTTTAAGGAGATGCGTATAGGTGCCAAGTTGACAAGGAGTGGACCTATGATGATTAATTTTATGTGTCAACTTGGCTGGGCCACAACGTCCAGATATTTGGTCAAACATCATTCTGGATGCTTCTGTGAAGGTGTTTTTGGATGAAATTAAGTCAGTAGACTCTAAGTAGAGTTTACCCTCCATAATTTGAGTGGGCCTCATCCAATCAGTTGAAGACCTTAATAAAACAAAGACTGACCTCTCCCAGAGCAAGAAGGAACTCTGCTAGCAGACAACTTTTGGACTGGAACTGCACCTGTTCAACCTGCTGACCTGCCCTGCAGATTTTGGACTCACCAAGTCTCCAAAGTCTCATGAGCTGATTCCTTAAAATCCCTCTCTCTCTGTCTAGATTTATAGATAGATATAGACATATACATACACATGTGCACACACCCACGTCCTATTGGTTCTGTTTCTCTGGAGAACACTAATACACTATTCTAAGTATTTTATGTATTGTCTCATTTAATCCTCATGCGAACCCTCTGTTTTCCCAGTAAACTGATTAGGTAAGTGAGGCACCAGGACCTGAAATAACTTGTGAAATGTCACAGAGGTCCTGAGAGATGGAACCAGAATTCCAAAGCCCTCAGTCTTTACTTAACTACTAGATTATATCATTTTCCAACTCTGTACCTTCTGCTGTGCATCCTGTCTGCTTCACTAAGCCATTCCTGATGAGTATCTCTCTTTGACAATTAATTTGGAACCAAAATCATGATTATAATGTGGTCTATTTTTCAACACATTGTTTATTCCTATCTTTTTTTTTTTAACTAATTATTGATTATCAGGAATTCCTCTTCAGTGAACATCTTTGTGATACTTTTTTGTTCATTTTTATAATTTCTTCCTAAGACAAACTGTCCTAGAAGTGTGATTTGTCTGTAAGACGTTGGACATGTCCACAATTTGCAAGAAGCTATGCCTATGTACTTGGAAGAAACACAGACTAATAAGATATAATTGCTACGTTAATTGTTCATAATTCAACAGGGGTATAAAAGTAAGTCAAAGGCAGAGCATGACAAAGACCTGGAGAAGTACAATGATAAACCATGGGAGTTGATAGGAAAGAATTCTAACTACAGCAACTTGTCCAATTATTGCGAATTCACAGCAACTGTGGGTGTGAATGAATTTTCTCTGTGCAAGTTTACGCCCTACAGTTTTGATTCTCTTGATGTTGGGTCCAAAGAGAAACTAATGGAGCAAGGTGCTTCTCTCACTGGTTGCAGGGCCTGATGGCTAATATTTCAGAAGTGAAATAAATCCTTCTGTCAAGAAGACATAAAACAAAGCGGCAAGACCAACGTTTGAGCCTCTTAGCTCTTCTTTTCTAGTCAGAAAAGCACATCACAGGCATGCTTGGAACTAACAGTTTGCTGTAAGGGAACATAAGAGAAATCATTCATAGCCAACTGTATTTAGAATATTCTGAGCAGTAAATCTAACCTAAAGACTTATAACAGTTTCTTTTACCTATTTGTTGAAGAACTTCCATTTAATAAAATTCCTTAAAACATATATTCTAAAATCAATATGTGGTTTTTGTAAAGAAAATAGGAAGCATACTTAACTTTAAATTTATGTAAGTTATGGAAGTATACTTAAACAAAAAATCAGTATCACAGCCTACAAATCACCAATGTTAACATTTACAGTATAAATCTAGCTATTTGTTTTTCTATTGCTGATGTCTGACATTCCATCTGTAATGGCGTATGTGTACATTTTGATAAACGGAATAGTTGTACATATTGTGTAGTAACCTGCTTTAGCCACTGTCAGTATATTTTGAGTTTTTATATATTTTTTGGTTATTCTACAACTTAATTTTTAATGACCACTTAAAATCTCATTGTGAGGCAGTTCTGGAATTTATTAAACTAGTATATTCTTGCTGGATTCAGAAAACTGAACCATGCCAGAAAAATTCCTTCTATATGCTGCCTAGCTCCCATGTCTGCCCCACCTTCCCCTTTCCCACAGGGTCATATGGGACTAGACTTTGTAGAGTTGGAGTGTTTTTGTCATTTGCAGGACTGTCATTTCCAAGGATGTCCATCAAGTTCTCCCAGGTGGAGGGTGAGTGCCTGAACCCTGCTCAGAGGGACGTAATTACAAGGATGTGATGTTGGAGCCTGGTCTTGCCAGTTAAGAACATTTTCCCTCGTTATTTATAATCTGCCTGCTGGAAGTATCTTCCTTCATTATGAATCTCTGGAGAGCCTTTGAAGAACTGATTTGACGTTTGTATAATTGGAAACAAACAACTGTATTTTATCATTACTGAGACTTCATTTTCTCGACACCTAAGGTGACCTTATCCTCCTTTGGCCCTTCCATTCCTCTTCCCTGATTACATCACTACAGCAGACCTAAGTCCCATTTCTTTTCCTATATGTAGGATTTTATATCTCTAAGCCAGATGTGATTTCCCCATTGCAGGAAAGGAGACAGCCCTGAGTGGTGGAGAGAGCAGTGAGTAAATGGGCTCCAGGAAGAGGGAAGCCATTGCAGGTAAAGCTCAGCTGGTGTGAACAGTCAGAACTTTTAAGATGTTTGAGAAGCTTCTTTCTCAGAGGCCAGAGGAGACAACTGAGGTCGCCTCAGCCTGAATTCCCAAAGACTGCTTAATCCCTTGCATATTAGTTTTCTGTGGCTGATGTAACAAATTATCACAAACTGCATAGCTTAAAACAATAGATATTTATTCTCTGTCACAGTTCTGGGGCCAGTAGTCTAAAATCAAGGTGTCAGCAGGGCCATTTTTTTTCTGTCAAGTTTTTTCATCTTTCCTTCAATTTTAAGAGGTATTTTTAAATTGAGGTATAATTGACATAGAACATTATATTAGAATCATGCATTGCTTAATGACGGGGATACAATCTGACAAATGCATTGTTAGGCAATGTCCTCGTTGTGCAAACATCATACAGTGTACTTACACAAACCTAGATGGTATAGCCAGTACACACCTAGGCTATATGGTACTAATCTTATGGGACCACCATCATGTATGCGGTCCATTGTTGACTGAAACATCATTATGCAGTGCATGACTGTACAGTGTAACAGCAAAGAACAAGACTTGAGGCATGTGACTGTAGTTTCAGATGTACAACATAATGATTCGATACTTGTATATATTGTGAAACAAAGAGTTTTTCTGTTTTTTGTTCTTGTGTTTTTTTTGGTGAGGGAGACTGGCCCTGAGCTAACATCTGATGCCAGTTTCCCTCTATTTTGTATATGGGATGCTGCCACAGCATGGCTTGATGAGTGGTGTGTAGGTCCACACCCCAGATCCAAACCCGCAAACCCTGGTCCGCTGAAGTGGAGCACATGAACTTAACCACTACACCACCAGGCTGGTCCCAAGAGTCTTTTTCAATGTTAGTAAGTCTTATGGACTGATTTATGTCCTCCTCCTGCAGATTCATATGTTGAAGCCCTAACGTGGTTGTATTTGGAGACAGGGCCTTTAAAGAGGTAATGGAGTTAAAATGAAGCTCTTGGGGTGGGCCCTCATCCAGTCTAACCAGTGTCCTTAAAACAGGAGATAAGGACAAAGAGAGAGAGAAACACAAGAAAGATGTGTGCATACAGAGAAAAGGCCATCTGCAAGCTTGACCTTCCAGTCTCCGGAATTATGAGAAAATTAATTTCTGTTGCTTAAACCACCCGGTCTGTGGTACTTTGTTATGGCAGCTCTAGCAGAGTAACACAGCAATGTTAGCCCTTTATCTGTGATCCATCTTGCAAATATTTTTTTCCCAATTTGTAAGTTGTCTTTTGATTTGTTTTTTTGATGTAGTCAAATCTTTGAATATTTCAAATTCATCAATATTTTATTGCATCTGTTTTCTGAGTCATAGCCAGAAAGTTCTTTCTTAAACTGAAATTAAAGATGAATTTACCAATGCTTTCTTCTAGGACCTGTATAGTTTCTCTTTTTTTTTTTTTGAGGAAGATTAGCCCTGAGCTAACTACTGCCAATCCTCCTCTTTTTGCTGAGGAAGACTGGCCCTGAGCTAACATCCATGCCCATCTTCCTCTACTTTATACGTGGGACGCCTACCACAGCATGGCTTTTGCCAAGTGGTGCCATGTCTGCACCCGGGATCTGAACCAGTGAACCCCTGGCCGCTGAGAAGCAGAACGTGTGCACTTAACCGCTGCACCACCAGGCCGGCCCGTAGAGTTTCATTTTTTATGTTTACATCCCTGATCTATTTGGAGTTTATTCTTGTGGTATGATGTGAGGTATAGATATAATTTTATTTTTTCCAAATGGTAAACTGCTTATCCCAGCTATGTGCTTATATTTTAACTTTTTATTTTGAGATCACTATAAATTTATATGCAGTTGTAAGAAATAATATAGAGAGATCCCACATAACCTTCACCCAGTTTCCCTCAATGGCAACTTCTTGTAAAACTACAGTACAATATCATGGCCAGGACATCAATATTGCTACAACCCACAGACCTTATTCACATTTTGCCAGTTTTACATGCACCCATTTATGTATGTATCTCTGTGTATATTTAGTTCTGTGCAATTTTATCACATGTAGAGTCATGTGACCACCACCACCATCACGATTCAGAACAGTTCTATCAAAGGATCCCTTGTGCTTCCCTTTCATGGCCACCGCCACCTCCTCTCCACCCCCCAATCCCTGGCAGCCTCTGATCTGTCCTCCATCTCTCTAGTTTTGTCATTTTAAAAATGTTATATAAATGGAATCACACAGTTTGTAACTTTGAGATTGGCTCTTTTTCACTCAGCATAATTGCCTTGAGATCCATCCAAGTTGTTGTATGTTTCAATGGTTCATTCCTTTTTATTGCCGAGTGTTTTTCCATGGTATAGATATACCCTAGTTTGTTTAACCATTTACCTATTGAAGGACATTTGGGTTATTTCCAGTTTTTGGTTACTACAAATAAAGCTGCTATGAACATTCACGTACAGGTGTTTGTGTAAATATAAGTTTTCATTTTTCTGGGATAAATGGCCAAGGGTGCGGTTGCTGGGTTGTATGGTAAGCTAAGCACTTACTTTTTATTGTGAAACTTCACTTATTTCAATTTTGTTCATTCCCAGCTCTGTGGATAATAGGATTTTTCCATTGTCCATAGGAACTGATGGTTGCAACATTATTAGTCATAAGGGGAATGCAAATTAAATCCAAATGTACCACTGCATACTCACTAGAATGGCTAAAATTCAAAAGGCTGACAATAATAATCCCAATAACGTGGAGCAACTAGAATTCTCAAACATTGCAAGTGGGAGTGTAAAATGGAACAACCACTTTCAAACACTATTTTGCAATATTTGTTAAAGCTAAATATATGTGTAATTTCTAACCCAGCAGTTCTATTTTGTGGTACACAACACAAACAGAACTGATTTCATATGTACACCAAAAGACTGGTACAAGAATATTCATAACAGCTTGACTCGTAATAGCCAAAAATTGGAAAAACCACCCAAATATTCCATCAACAGGAGAATGGATACATAAATTATGGTACATTCAGACAATATAATACTATACAACAATGTTTAATTACAAAATACTGCTATGGACAACAACATGGATGATTCATAGATACAACATTGAGTAAAAGGAGCCAGACACAAAAGTACATACTGTATGATTCCATTTATAGAAGATTCAAAGTCAGACAAAATTAATCTATTGTGATAGAGGTCAAAATAATGATTAACTTTTGGGTATAATGATTGGGAAGAGACATGAGGGAGCTTTCTGGGATGTTGAAAAGTTTATCAAATGGTGGTTGTACGGGTTTATAAAACAAATCATCAATTTATGATTTTAAGATCTTTGCTCTATATTGTACAAAAGTCTTATTAAAAATGAAAGAAAAGAAATCACACATGCTCAAAGTAAATGGCAGATCTTAAGTTTTGTTTGTTTGTTTTGCTGAGAAAGATTAGGCCTGAGCTGACACCTGTGCCAATCTTCCCTCACTTTGTATGTGGGTCACCACCACAGCATGGCTGACAGTGGTGCAGGTCCGAGCCCGGGATCTGAACCTGTGAACCTGGGCTGCTGAAGGGGAGTGTGTTGAAGTCAAGCACTACACAAAGGGGCTGGCCCCAGCAGATCTATGTTTTGAATCCACATTTCTCTAACTACAAAACCAATTCTCTTTCAATTCTGGTTTTTGCCTCAGAAGCCTAGATTTTATTCCACTGAGTGAAAACTGAGCATGGATAATTCATTTAAACAAACACAACTTCCACTAGAAATTGCTACATTTAAAAGACTGATGATAGCCTATATTAGTAGAATTGACACTTTCATTGTATGTTGAATATTGGTGAAAATTTAAGCAGGGCAACTGATAAAGATGTACAATCAGGTTTTAACTATGAAAGCCTCATTCTCAACAATATTTCTGAGACTTTGTCCAAAAGATGTAACTATACATGTACACAAAAAGGAGTGTGCAGTAAAACACTGCATAATAATGAGGAAAAGCCAGAAAGAACTTAAATATTCTACAATAGGGAAATGGTTAAATAAATTATAGTATATCCAGACAATGTAGTTAAAAAATTATAACACAGTTTGTAATTTGATGACATGAAAATCTATATGCACCTATATTTTGTTAGATGAAGAAGGCAGATTACAAGGCAGTATGATTTTGTTTTGAATGAAAGAATCCTATTTACCTATATCCATGTGCTAATTCACAGAGAAACAGGTGAAATGATTTGGAATAACATGTTCAAAAAAGCTGTTTCTAGGTGAGCTTTACTTTAAGCTTTTCCATATTCACTAAATTTCTGAATTAAGAATCTACTAATTTTACAATCAGAAAATATAACAGAGTTAATTCTTCCATCTTTGAAGGCAGAAGACATAATAGGAGATGTGTATATGATACGTGATGTACAGTGTTGTGGTTTGAATTCTGGCTGAAGAGGCCTCAGCTTTCTTCATAGACATGAAATCTGTCAGATGAGTAACACGAGTACTACCTTAAAGTAGTACCAATACTACATTGAGTCCTAAGGTTTTATACACAAGGATTCCCTCTTACTGCTTGCCCCTCACCTACCTAGGCTCAGCTCTCTCACTGCCAACCTCTCCACCAGCCATTGTTCCAACAAGGAAATCAAATCTGCCTCGGAAATTAATTAATTAATAATAAATCCTACACAGAGGAGAAGAAATGGGACTTAGGCCTGATGTGGCTATGCAGAAATCCAGACCATTCCCTTGATCATCAGGCAGAAAAGGAAGTAAAAAGTAATCTGAAGGATCAGGATGATGACACTTTAGAAATAACACAGCACAGAGGCCCATTTCCACCTCTAGGAATCTTAAAGCAATCCTTCAGAAAATTAGCTAAGCACCCTAAAGAGTCACATTCCCCAGTGAGTCATGGTGAAGAAAGTAAGATGGCTCCAGAATGCAGATTTTGAATTGGAAAAGGAAAAAGAGATATTGTAATCAGGGAGACCCAGTTGATTAAATAAATGTGTAAATGTATATAGGTCCTATATCACACACTTGAATAAATTCCTCTGAGTGGGGGGAGTCACCTATACTCCACTCAGCAGAAGTCAATGCCACATTCCTGAGTCTACATGCTCCTGAAATGACATGAACCCATGTCCCTATAAGGTCCTGGAATGGAATGTAAAGTTGGTGAAGACATGGGAAGTTGGACAGCAAAGATGAGTTGCTCAGGAAAGTTATTAGTTAAATAAATTACAAAATATCCATGTTATAGAATACTAAGACAAATGCAAAATTGCAGAAAATAATTAAGGATATGGAATATTTTCAAGCTATAATAGCAGAGAAATCACTTTACAAAACAAGTTGACCAATACAATTACATCAATATAGAGTGACAGAAAAGTCTAGAAAGTCTTATACCTGTTTCAGTTATCTATTACTATGTAACTACACCAAAAGTGTGTGGCTTAAAACAAAAAACAGTAATTAGCTCATTATTCTGGGGGTTGGCAATTTGCACTTGGCTTGGCTAAACGGTTCTTCTGCTGATCTCCCTTAAATTATAGCAGCCTGCTGGTGGCTTGGTGGGGGCTGGATGGTCCAAGATGGTCTCACTGAAATAGCCGGCAGTTGTTGATGACTGTCAGCTGGGCCACTGTCTCCAGGTGACGTTTCATCTTCAAGCAAGCTAGTCTTAGCCTTCAGCACATGGTGTTCTCAGGGCAGGAGGAGGGAAAGGACAAAAGCTGCAAGCCGTCCTAAGGCTTTGTCTGGGAAGTTTCACAGTGTCACTTCCACCACAGTCTGTTAGTCAAAGTACATCTCAAGGCCCTGCCTGATAGTTACCTAACCATTTCAGTAGAAGGAGAGCAAAAACTTCCTGTTCTGAAAAACAAAAACAACAAGTACAACAACAAAATCCCTGACCTTGAGCTTAGTTTTCAGATATGCTCAGTAATGTTTTCCTTTCCTCGGGGTTCTTCATCCAGAGAACTGCACTGTAAGGGGAGGGAGGGGGGAAGGGTAAGAAATCATGAGACATCAGACCTTTCTTGGAGCACAGAATGGCTAAATTGGAAGAAATTCTTCAACACCACACAAGCTCCCATCATCTACCACATACATGCTCAGATGGAAATAAAAGGGAGATGGAAGGTCTGCTAACCTTAATAACAAAGGGAAAGGCCAGGGTCACTGATATCCAGGGCTGAAACTTTAAGTTCACAGCAAGTTTCCTAGGGAGACAGCTTTGGGAATGATGTGGTTCTGAAATATGGAACTTGACCTCAGCTCCCAAGGGAGATGCTCTGAGGAATGAATCCTACTCCTGGGCTCTCCCCATGTCTTCCTAGGACTCTGCCCTAAGGGACACTACCAACCCTGAAATTCATTCCAAAAACAGCTTTGTGCTTTTTTGCTTGCACGTACCCTTTATCCTACCACTCAAATATCTGACTCCCGATTTGGTGACCATCTCTCTGCAGCTAGGGTCCACGGCTATAAAGCAGGAGAAAAGACGCAGCAGCAGGGAGCCCACGGATACAGATCCTAAGAAAGGAAAGACCCTAAAATTGGCCCTTAGGCGGGCAACACGCTACTCATACCCCTCTGTGTTAAGCACCAGGCTGGGCGCTGGAGGTGGCGGAGCCCTAATAAGGAGCCCAGGCCAGGCTTCAGTGCAGGGCGACCCTGGTCAACACAGGCATCGTAGTCTTTACAGGCACAGATACACTTTTAGGGGAGATATTTAAAAAGCCCCTCATGCCAACGTTAAACCCAGAACTGCAAAAATGAAGCTCTACTCGGTAATACAACCCTACGCGGTCACAGAATCAAAAGCCTCTCCCATCACATTAGGTAACAACAGCAATGTCGTCTCAAACCCCACAGTGTCACATAGCCCGCATCAGAGCCGACCACAGTCACCCCAAAGGTCCCGCATCCGAGCAGGGACACACAGCACAATCACGCACCTGTCATGGCCTTATCACAGCGCACACAGCCGTCTCGTCCCCGCCACAAACGCTCACACTTAAACACGCATACATACGCCTGAGCTCCGCGCTCCGCACGCCCGTCTGCGCCATGGGGCCTCGGGGATTCCTCACCTGAGCGCCCGCCGCGCCCAGACTCCCTTGCCCACTCGGAGCGCGACGACTTTTGAGGGTTTCGCAGGAGAACCAGACAGGCAAAGTTGTTTCCAAAAGCGGCCGGGGGGCTGTGGGAAATGTAGTTCAAGGCCGGAAAAACCCGGATGTCGAGAAGGCGCGCCGAGGCCGCGGCCGCGAAGACGGAGCCGCGGAGACACTTGGGAGGTGCAGCCAGCGCCGAGTACGCAGGCGCAAGCGGCTGGCCAGTGGTCCAAGGTGAGGCTGGTCGGCCGGGTGGGCTCTGAGGAGGGCGTTGGTGGCGGGACCCGCGGGGATGCCGAGGAGGGACCGTCGGCTGGAGAAAACGACGAGGAAGGAAGAGGGAACCTGGGCGGAGAAGGACGAGGAGGAAAGCGAGAGTCTGGGCCCTAGAGAAAGCGAGGAGTGAAGCTAGAACCCAGGCAGGGCAGGGAACCGGGAGCCAGGGCCGGGGAGCGCCCGAGAGGGAACGGGAGTCCAGGCTGGGGAGCGCCGAGGAGGGACCTGGAAGTCCGAGGCGGGTGGGAGCTCGGCGGGCAGGAATTTTGTCTGATTTTTCCCGGTGAGGAATCCCCAGCTCTCGGAGGGCGGCCTGGCACGCACAGGCACACACAGTTCGTATAGCTTTTTGTGCCTGTGCTTGTGTGTGTTTGGGCATGTGGTGCTCCGTGTAACGTTGTGGAACCGATTGTTTATGAAAGTAGTAGGTCTCTGCCTGTGTCTGATTTTTAAATTAGGTGCCAGCCGAGTTGTGTTTGAGACTGTCTGCAACTTTGGAGAAGCGACAATATGGGGTTTATAAGTAAAACTTTGTTACTTTGTGTAGAAGTATGTATGGGCTGTGTGAGATTATGCGTGACATGCGTGCCTGTGGGATTGTGATTGTGTAGTGGATGATATAACTGAATATGTCTAATTTTTGAAGTATTTTGTGTGCACAATCCAAAGTGACTATGATTGTGGCTCATTGTGTGGGATGAAGTGCTTGAGAAATTGGATGTGTGACTAGTTAAGTATGTATTGTTTAGATTATCTAAACATGGGCCATTTTATATGCTTCAGAATTTGACTCTGTGGCAATTAGACAAGTAGAATAAATAGAGATTTTAAAAATGGAGGGGATGAGATAAAATTAAAATGATTTTCAGATGGCAGGATAGTATATTGGGAAACCCCATATGGACTATCCAGAATGTTCACTGTAGTAATCAGTACTTCAAACTCTCTCTCCTCCTGGAAGCTTGCAGTGCTTCCAGTTTCTTCTCTAATTTCTCAACCTCTATTTTGTCTCTACTTCCTCTAGGTGGGTAGTCTCCAGCTGGAATGGATTGGGAACTGGAAAAGGGAAGAGACGTCAGGGACAAGAAGAGGCTAACATGACTGGTACTATTATAATTTAGTGTAAGTCGTCTTTTACCTTCTGAAAGAACCTCCTGCTGGGAACTTCCGGAGATACACTGCCCTTCTGGGCACAGACACTTCTCCAGCTGCCTCTTCAGTGCTTCCTCTGGGCATGCAGTGGCCCACCTGGCTGGTCTGGTCTCTCCAGTTAGTCCTCTTGGACAGGATCCAAGCCAGCCTAGACAGGCTCCATCCATGGGTTCCCCATCCAGAGCTCAGGTGAGAATTCACCATCTCAGCCACTTTGCCCTCCCAAATCCTGGAAGCATGTACTTTTCCCCCCACAATTCTCCCACCACTTTGGTTCCTACTGGCATGAGGGTCTGAAAGGCCTCTTGTTTATTATAAGGAAGGGAGAAGCACTCACTTTTCTTCCCTCTGTAAAGCTATGTTCTAAAAACCATTTACTCCTTTACTGAGATATTCCCTTCTCTCAGCCTCTCCAGCCTCTTGAAGTAGGAGTGAAACTAATGGTAGCAAAACTTTATAGTTAGCTGCTCTACAAGACTTCATTTTTAAATGAGGAACACTTAGAAACTTGTTTTGCTCACCATCTTTGGGACATCTGCTGAAACAGGCCGAAAAATTTCTTTGTTACCATTCTGTTAAAAACAAACAATGATAGCAATTAGAAAACTCAGTTTTGCTGGAAAAAAAAAAAGTTAAATCAGTAGGCTTCACAGATATGTGTTTGTGCATATGTGTATATATATGTATCAGAAAACTATGGCAAGTGGCCAGTGGCCATCAAAAATATGAGATACAAAGGATGTATAGAAAGATTTGTTTTAATTAATCCTAAGGGACTCAAAAATCCTTAGATAAAAGAACAGGAAGACACAATATAATAAAATGTCAAAACTCCCTAACATTTCATGCAGTTCCAGTAAAATTTTTGAACTTTCTGAAGTTCTTAGGAGAAAATGAACAAGCCAGAAATTCTGAGAGAAAAATGAGGGAGAAGTAGGCCTAGTTGATATTAAAATTGTTTGAAAACTGTAATAACTACAGAGTAATCTTGGCAATTAAATGCACAGATCAGTGGAACTAAATATGAAGTCCAGATCTACTCAAATGTATAAAGGAAATAAAGTATGTGATAAAGATGGCAGTTTTGATGAGTGGAGGAAATATAGATTACTGAATACCTGATGGTACTAAACCAGATGGCCCAATAATCTTTTTTTTAAGTTATTTTTGCATGGGAAGAATGCAAATTCAAATGAGAAACTATAAAAAATTAAGTAAATACAGGATTAATCTCCTTCTTTTAAATAAGATCAATCCAGAAAATAAAAATAACCTAACAGAAAAGTGAAAGAATTAGACCTTTCACAGATAAGAAACTAAAGATGTTTTGTGACTTATGAAAAGCAGCCTATCTTCTTCCATAATAAAAAAAATAAAAATTAGAACCACAATTTATACCTAGTAGATATAGGTATAGTAGGTATGGCAGGCATCAAGAAGTTTGTATCATAGTATATATTAGCATACAGAGTGACAGGTATTCCGATATATTGCAGATGGTGGTATAAATGGTAGAGCCTTAATGGAGAGCAGGTTGGAGGTAGTTAATAACAGTAGTCTGCTTAGGAGAGAAAAGATGGTGCTGGAGAGGAGGGGAGCTTGCCCAGAACCTAACCTGTTGCCCCAAGAGCCTGTATCTCTGGCTTTGGGGATAAAATAAGATTTGCCTGGCTCATTCTCCCCACTGTATTTATGTGGGATGTGCAGAGTGGACGAGGGCCAAAGCAAGGGAAACGGAGGCAATTTTAATTGAGTCGTAAATCATAAGAGAGCTATAAGGCATGTGGGGTGCATGTGGCTTCTTTTCATCTTGGCTTTGCCTTCTTAGGAACTGCCCCTTTTCTAAAGAGGAGCCCAAAGGAAGACTGGTCATCTTTTGCAAATCTCAAAACCATGGCTCAGGTGAGGTGATGGTTCCTCTCTCTTTTCTTTTTATTTTTTTAAAGGACATTTGAGCATTTGCCTTTCTTGTTCTGAAATCCTCCTGGCCTATCTTCCCCTTCAGGCAAGTGGTCCCATTTCTTCCCATATTGAACAAATAAGCCTTTACCTTCCACAAGTGCTCCTTCTAATTTTAATCAGCGTTCACACATTAAGTGGGTATATCATTCAACATCTTTCTCAATCTTCTCCCGGAAGCAATGCTGGGACAAAAGTGCATTTCCTCAAATTTAATGAGACTGTATTACCGCATGACCTTGTCTAGATAAAAACAGTCAAGATGGAGAGGGAATTGATAGATTGCTATTAAGAAGTGGCGAGAAGTCCTGTCTTGAGGCTTCGAGAATAGAGCTATGCTTGGCAGATTGTACAAAGAACTGAGAATTCTGTATTTCTCCTGTCTGCTCCTTCAGTTTTGCTCATAGCTGCAAACAATTCCTAAAAATCTGTGGCCTGCCGGTAACACTCCCCCAGTATGCTAATTGTGTTAAGATTTATTCCTATTTTTAAATTTCCTCTGATTTTTTTATTTGGATGCATGGGAAGTAAATATATATGCTTAAATCACCATACTGAAGTAGGAGTGTAACTCCTGAAATATTCTGCTCTTGGTTCATACTCTCTCCTGGTTCTTTCTTTCAGAAAATTTATCTTTATATCTGGACCTCTTAAATACTGGTGTTCTTATTCTGTATTGGTTCTCTTCTCTTTACAGTCTCGTCTTCCTATTCACAATCTACCACTATTATTCTAATGATGCTCAAGTAATTTTAATCCTAAACCTCTGGCCTGAGTGTCAAAATCATGTCCATCTTCCAACGAAATATCCCCACCTGATGTTCCACAGGTACTTCAGGCACATGGTCAAGATTTACCTCATTATGTCCTGCCCATCCTATTTTATTTTTGTTTTTTTCCCAACCTGCTTATGTCCCCAGCCCCTACCCACCTGCTAGTACAGCTAACTTGAGTTAAATGTCTCCTCTTTCACCACACAATCATTTAGTGAAGAATCTTATTCCTATACCACAGGTCCCTTCATCCCCACTGATACCATCTTTATTTGGGTGCCTCGCTCATAGTGGTCATTCATCTTCTCATTTAACACCTTTGCCCCTTTTCCAGTCCTCCACGTGCTCACCCCAGTGCTCACTTACAGATCTTTGTGTTTCTTGTGCTTTTCTGTTTAACTTTTGTGTGTGTGGTAAAATATACATAACAAAATTTTACCATTTTAACCATTTTTAAGTGTGTAATTCAGTGCTACTAGGTATAGTCACAATGTTGTGTAACAGTCACCACTGTCTAGTTCCCAAACTTTTTCAGCATCCCAAACAGAAACTCTGTACCAATAACATTAAATAACTACTCTTACGGTTTTTATAGCATCAGACCCAAAGCACGTTAAAGGAATGTATAAAAACAATCCATTACGGGAGAAGAAAATGTTAAAATGCTCAAGTTTAAATTCAAGAATAGGAATTATTAATAATAGTTTTCCAGGGGCTGGCCCTGTGGCCGAGTGGTTAAGTTCATGCGCTCTGCTGCAGGTGGCGCAGTGTTTCATTGGTTTGAATCCTGGGCACGGACATGGCATTGCTCATCAAACCACGCTGAGGTAGCGTCCCACATGCCACAACTAGAAGGACCCACAACGAAGAATATACAACTATGTACCGGGGGGCTTTGGGGAGAAAAAGGAAAAAAATAAAATAAATAAATAAATAAATAATAGTTTTCCAACTCACATCTCCTTTTATTTAGATCTTTAAATTCTCTTAGTAATGTTTTGTTGTTTCACTGTAAGAGTGTTGCAAATATTTTGTTATTTTAATCCCTAGGTATTTTTTTATGCTATTGCAAATGCTACTCATTTTTATCTCAAATTTCCATCATTTATTGCTAGTATATGAAAATGCAATTGATTTTTGTATATTGACCAGTCTTTCTAAATTCACGTAATAGTTTTAGTAATTTTTTTATAGATGCTTTAGGATTTTCTACATAGACAATCATATGTGAATAATGACTATTTTCCTTCTTGCTTTTGAATCCATATTCCTTTTATTTCTGTCTTGCTTTACTACATTGTTTAGAACCAGTGCAATGTTGAGTAGAAGTGTGAGAACAGACATTTTTGCCGTGTTGCTGACTTAGGGGAAAAGCATTCAGTCTTTCACTATTAAGTATGATATTAGCAAAAGGTTTTACATAGATGCTCTTTATCAGGTAAAAGAAGTGCTAGTTTGCTGATAGTTTTTATCACGAATGGGTGCTGAATTTTGTCAGAGGTTTTTCTACATGTATTGGTTTTTCTGCATGATATATGGCTTTTTTCTTTTTTCTAATAACATGATGAATTATATTGATTGATTTTGAAGTGTTAAACCAACTTAGTAGCCCTAGTATTATTTTTTTATACATTGTTTGATGAATTTGTTAATACGTTGTTAAGGATTCTTTTGTCTGTTGTTCGTAAAGAATTTGGTCTGTAGTTTTTCTTTTAATATCTTTGTTTAGTTTTGGTATCAGCGTAATGCTGTCTTATAAAATGAGTTGGAAAGTATTCTCTCATCTTTTTTTCTGAAAGAATTTGTGCAGAAGTGGTATTATTTCTTCATTAAATGTTTGTTAGAATTCACCGGTGAAGTCATCTGAGCCTGGAGATTTCTTCGTGAGAAGGTGTTTAACTAGCAGTTCAATTTCCTTAATAGAATTAGGGCTATTCAGGTTATCAATTTTTTTATTCAGTGAGCTTTTATAATTTGTGTCTTTCAAAGAATTTGTCCGTTTCATCTAAGTTATAAATTTATTGGCATAAAGTTGTTCAAAATATATTCTTTTTACCCTTTTGATGTTTGTAAAAATAGGTAGCAATGCCCCTCTTTCGTTCCTGTTATTGACAGTTTGTGTCTCTTACCTTTTTCCTTGGTCATTTGGCTAGAGGTTTATCAATTTCATTGATCTTTTCAAAGTACCAGCTTTTGATTTCATTGATTCCCTCCATTGTGTTCCTGTTTCCTGTTTCTTCCCTCCTGCTGTTACATTTTTTATTTCCTTTCCTTTTCGCCACTTTGGGTTTAATTAACTCTTTTTCTAGTTTTGTGAATAGAAGCTTATATCATTGATATAAGATCTTTATTTTTTTCTAATAGAACATTTAATGTTATAAATTTCCCTCTAAGCACTATTTAAGTAGCCTTCAACAAATTTTGACATGTATTTTCATTTTCTTTTAGTTGAAAATATCTTCTAATTTCTCATGATTTCTTTCTTGACCCATTGGTTTTTTAGAAGTTATATTTAATTTCCAGATATTTGAGGATTTTCCAAATATCTGTCTGTTACTGATTTCTAGTTTAATTCTGTTGCGATCGGACAACATACCCTATATAAATCTTCTTAAATTTGTGGAGACTTCTTTTGTAGCACAGATTATGGTTTAACTTGAATGTTCTGTGTGCACTTATAAAAAATGTATTCTAGTATTATTAGGTGGAGTATTTTCTAAATAATCAGGTCAAATTGGTTGATTCTGATGGTCTTCTATATCCTTATTGATTTTCAGTCTATTTGTTATAGCAATGAGTGAGAGAGGAAAGTTGAAATCTTCAATTATAATCGTGGCTTTGTTTATTTTTCCTTTTCAATCTATCAGTTTTTACTTACCGTATTTTGAAGTTCTGTTTCTTTCCTATTTTCCCAATTTTTTTTATTGTTGTTCCTTTTTTCTCTTTTCTTGTTTTCTTTTGGATTGAGAAACTTTTTTATGATTCCATTTTTTCTCTATTATTCACTTATTAGAAGTATATCTTTGTTTTATTTTTTTAGTGGTTGCCCTAGGCCTAGGGGTTGGCAAGCTATCATCTGAGGGCTCAATCAGGCATGCCACTTGGTTTTGTAACTAAAGTTTCATTGGGATGCAGCCAGTTGCCAAAGCATTTTGGATAGCTTATGTTGCTCTCTTTCAAGTACCCTGCTCTTTCCTTCTTCAATGGCTAATGTGTTGTTGCTCCCATCTATTGGATTTTTCATATCTCATATTTTTCTTCTCTACAAGTTCTACATGATCCTTTTTCATATCTTCAGTTTCTCTCGTCATGTTCATCTTTTCCTCTACATTCTTGAGCTTATGGAGCAAGACCCAGTTTAACATCTTTATTTGCTAAATCCATCACCTCTGTTATTTCTGGTTTTGTTTTTGTTTGTTTTTTTCTTCCTCCTGAATATAGATCCCATTTTCCTGCTTCTTTGCTTGCCTGGAAATTTTTTACTTGAATTTTAAATTGCTGCATGCTGTATTTTGTTGTGTTCCTTTAAAGAGTTCAGTTACCTCATATCGTTTTGACCCTTTTAAGGCTTGCATTTAAGCTTTTGTTGGTGTAGAGCAGCATTTGGTCTAAGGCTAATTTAGTCCCATTACTGAGGTCAGCAACCTATACCCCATGCGCCAGATCCAGCCTGCTGCCTGTTTTTTAAATAAAAGTTATATTGGAACACAGTCACACTTACTTGCTTATATATTGTCCATGACTGCTTTTGCACTACAGTTACAGAGTGGTTGTAGCAGAGACGATATGGCCCGCAAAGCCTGGAATATTTGCTATCTGGCCCTTTACATGAATAGTTTGCCAACCCCTGCTCTGCCAAAGCCTGTGTGGTATCAGGTCACTCTACTCTGGCTGGTGGGAGAACAAACTGTTCCCACGCCTGTTTGAGCTCTGGGAATTGTTCGCCCTATTACTTTCCTCTGATTCTTTCCCCCGCTTCATGGAGTTTCATTCCCTGTCTTTGCAGGTCAGTCTTCAGCCGTAGATTCACGGAGATCACTCTGCAGCTGTCTAGAGTGGTCTCTCTCTGCTGCTTCCTCCTCTTCAGTATTTTGCCTGGCAGTTCTTGCCATCTTGGACTCTTCAAATTCTCATTTCTGTTTCTTTAACTCAGGGTGACTGCCGGGCTCTGTTTCTGGTTCCCCTCCCTGGCCTGGGACCCAGAAACTACTTTTAGGCAGGAAGCTGGGGCAGTCATAGAACCTACTTTGTTTTCCCTTCTTTCAGGGGTCACCATTCTATGCTGTCAGCTGGCCAGTACTTGAAAACAGATGTTTAATCTATTTTATACAGTTCTTTAGTTGTTTATGGCAAAAGAGAATCTC
Source organism: Equus caballus (assembly GCF_041296265.1). NCBI lineage: Eukaryota > Metazoa > Chordata > Mammalia > Perissodactyla > Equidae > Equus > Equus caballus. The sequence goes on along the minus strand of NC_091693.1, from coordinate 7,481,438 downwards.
TTTAGCAGTTAAATTCCATAGAAATGGAAGTGAGTATTGATTTGTTTTGTTTTATTGGACAGTAAAACTGGCTGAAAGCAAACCTCAAACTGTAGACTGTCAGATTTGTAGCAGCTTGAATGCCTGCTCTGTTTCTTTCACGTTTAATCAGGGTGCTTGGATTCTGGCCCGTGCATGCCTAACTGAGATATCAGCCAAAGGTGTGAACAAAGTCTATTCAAAGTCCTTGGGGCCCCCTCTCTGGCTTCCGTTTCTGTGGGATTTCCCTACTTCCTTTCCAGCTGCTCCTGTTGTACTAAACTCGGTCTTTTGGTTCTTCAAGCCTGTAAGACCATGGATTGATTTCCACCTGAATTTTATTTGCCACACAGGGTGTCTCCTGGGACCTGCCCTCCGGCTACAAGTGGTGTGAATTGACAGTTCTGTTGCTCTTCTGTTCTCCCAAGTGTAAACCCTCCTCTCCAGTTTCTGTCTGTTTGGGTCACTTTGCAGTGCTTTCAGATTGTTGCTTTTTATATTTTATCTGGAGTTTATAGGTGTTATCTGCAGTAACAGTCAAGTAAGAGCTACTCTGCCATTCTCGAGGCAGAACCCCAAACTCACCCATATTTTTTAATCAACTTTATTGAGGTATAATTTACATACAATAAAAAGCACCCACATTAAGTGCAGAGTTCATGAACTTTGAAAAGTTAGATCTGTGTATGTATAGATCTATGTAATCACCACAACCGTCAAGATTACAAAATTTCCAGTACTCCCAAAAGTTCCCACATGCCCCCGGTTGCTCCATTGCCACACCCAGCCTTCAGTAATCATGTGTCTTTCTTCTTCTAAAGTTCATATAAATGGGATAATAGAATATGTACTTTTTGGGGGATTGGCCTATTTAACTCAACATAATGTTTTTGAAATTCATTTATGTTATTGTGTATATTAAAACATTCCTTGTATTGCTGAGGAGTATTCCAGTATGTGAATATCCCACAACTTCTTTACTCACTTTTTGATAGATTTTTTTTTCTACTTTTAGACTATTTAAATGATACTACTGTGAGCATTTGCATAGAAATCTTTGTGTGGACTATATTTTCATTTCTTGTGGGTAAATACCTAGGTGTGGAATCAGTGGGTTGTATAAAAAATGTGTGTTTAAATTTACAAGAAAATGCCAAACTGTTATGCAAAGTGGTTGTGCCATTTTACATTCCCACCGGCAATGTATGAAAGTTACAGCAGCTTTGTATCCTCACCAATATTTGGTATGGTCATTTTTTAATTTCAGTTATTCTAGTGGGTGTGTAATGGTATTTCATTATTGTTTTAATTTTCATTTCCCTGGTATGATTTAAAATGGTGAGCATTTTTTATTTTGCTTATTTGTCATTTATATATCTTCTGAGTTTCTTCAGATCTTTTGCCAATTTTTAATTGGATTGGTTGTCTTGTGCTGTGAGAGTTCTTTATATTTTCTAGATGCAGGTCTTTTGTCAGATAAAAGTACTGTGAATATCTTTTCCCAGTCTATGACTTGATTTTTTATTTTCTTAATGGTGTCTTTCAGAGCTGAAGTTTTAAATTTTGACAAAAATCCAGTTCATCAGGTTTTTAAATTTTATGATCCATGCTTTTTGTGTTCTACCTCAGAAATCTTTGCATACTCCAAGGTGGACATATTTTAATCTTTGTTTATAAGAATGCTTAAAAGCATATAAGTATTATGGTTTTAGGTTTCCTTTTAAGTGGTGAATGATCCATTTCAACATAATTCTTTTGTATACTATAAGGTAAGAGTTGAGGTTCCTTGTTTTTGTTTTAATGGATATCCAGTTTTTCCAGAGTCATTTGTGAAAAGACATCCTTTCTCTACTGAATTATCCTAGAGCCTTTGTTGACAGTCATTTGACCATATATCCATAGTTGTATTTCTGTAGTATGTTTCATTGATTTGTATATTTTTGCTTTCCCTAGTATAACACAGTTTTGATTAGTGTATTAAGTCCTGATATTAGGTAATGTGAATCTTCCAACTCTGTCTTTTTTGGACTTGTTTTAGATTTTCTAGGTGTTTTATATTTCCATGTAAATTTTAGAATCAACTTATTGATTTCTGTAAAACAAGCTACTTGGATTCCGATTGGTTTTCAAGACTTTATAGATTGGTTGGAGATAATTGGTGTGTTAACGGTAGTAAATCTTCCAGTCTGTAAACCTGGTGTATCTCCATGTTTATTTAGGTCTTTCTCTATTTTTCTCAGCGGTGTTTTGTAGTTTTCAGTGTACAGGTCTTGCAAATATTCGTTAATTTTATTCTTTAATTTCATTTTCAATTGTTTGTTGTTAGTATATAAAAAAATTGATTTTTGTATTTTGATGTAAGTATTCTATGACCTTGCTAAATTCACTTATTGTTTCTAGTACTCTTTGCTGTATATTCCTTGGGACTTTCTACATATCTGGTCACGTTATCTGTAAATACAGTTTGCCTTCTCCCCTTCCAGTCTGTAGCCTTCTATTTCTTTTTCATTCTTTATGTATTGTCTACAGTGTTGAATAGAATTGGTGAGACACCCTTTTCTTGATCCAGATTTTAGGGGGAAAACAGTCGTTCACCATTAAGTACAATGTTAGCTGTAAGTGTTTTGTAGTTGCATTTCATCAGGTTGAGGAAATTCTTTTTTTTTTTTAATTTATTTTATTTAATATTTAAAAAAAAAAATTTTGTGAGGAAGATTGTCCCTGAGCTAACATCTGTGCCAATATTCCTCTATTTTGTATGTGGGACACTTCCACAGCATGGCCCAGTGAGCACTGTGTAGGTCTGTGCCTGGGATCTGAACCCACAAACCCCAGGCTGCAAAAGCAGAGCGTACGAACTTAACCACTATACCACCGGGCCAGCCCTGTTTCCATTTTTACTTTTGGGAGTTTTTGATATAAATAGATGTTAAATTTTATCTAATGATTTTTCTTCATTTGAAATGATTATGTAGTTTTTCTCCTACTTTATTCTAATATTATGATGATTACATTATTGATTTTCAGATGTTATACCAACCGTGCATTCCAGGGATAAGCACCAGTTGGTCATAAGGTGTTGTGCTTTTTATATATCACCTTACTCAATTTGCTAATATTTTATGGTTTTTTATCAGTATTCTTCAAGGATACTGGTTTATAATTTTCTTTGAATGTCTTTTCCTGGTTTTGGTAACAGTGTAACATTCCCCTCATAAAATGAATTGGAAAGTGCTACCCAGTCTACTGTTTGTTTTTCCCCCCCACTGTTTTTTTTAAGAGTTAGTGTAATATTCTCATTACCTCTTAAATGTTTGATAGAATTTACCTTGAAGTCTTTTGAGCCTGGAAAATCTTTGTGGGAACTTTTTAAATTGCAAATTCAATATCTTTAATAGTTGAGTTTTCAGGTTTTTTTCTTCTGGTAACATGTTTTTTAAGTGAATATTTGTTTCATCTACATTGTATAATTTATTGCCTTTAATTTGTTTATAATCTTGTTATCTATTTAATATCTGTAGGATCTCAGAGTGGGCATATATGACATCCCTCTTAATTTCTTAATCCATCTAACTAGAGGTTTTTAAATTTTATTGATACTTTCAAGGATTTGGCTTCAGGTTTCATTGATTTTTCCCTTTTTCTTATTCATTTTCTATTTCACTGATTTTTGCTTTTATCTTTACTATTTCCTTCTACTTGCTTTAGGTTTAATTTACTCTTTTTTAAAGCTCAAGATAAAAGTTTAAATTATTGATGTTTCTTGTTTTCTAATATAAGCATTTAAACCTACAAGTTTCTCTCTTAGCCTGTTTTAATTGCATCTTCAAATTTTGATCATTTTTATTTAGTTGAAAATAGTTCATGAAAATTTTCTTTTCAATTATTCTTTGGCCCAAGATTGGTTACTTGGAAAAGGATAGTTTAATGTCCAAACGTTTGGGGCTTGTCTAGATGTGTTATTTTTATTGATATCTAATTTAGTTCAGTTGTGGTCAGAGAACATACTTTGTATGATTTGTCTTTAATCCATCAAGATTTGTTTACGTTCTGTCTTGGTGTATAGTCCATTTGCTCTTGAAAAATGTATGTGTTATGAAATTATTGAAAATTTTGGTCTATAAATATCAAATGAGTTAGGTGGTTGTCAGTATTCTAGAGTTTCTAAATCTTTACAGATTTTTTTCCCATTTTGGTCTAGTTCTTTCAGTTCCTGACAAACATTAACTGTGATTTTGGACTTTTTAAAATCTTATTCCAACTTTTGTCAATTTTTGCTTCATGTGTTTTGAAACTCTTATTTAAGTACATATACATTTGTAATTGTTAGATTTTCCTGATGTATTTACTCTTTTATCATTATGAAGTGTCCCTTTCTTGTCTGTAGTAGTAATATTCATCAACTTGAAATCTGTTTTGTCTACTTTTACTATAGCCACATCAGCTCTTCCATATTTAGTGTTTGAATATCTTTTTCCATCCTTTTACTTTCAGCATATTTGTGTCTATGGTATTTAAAATATGTCTCTTGTAGATAGAATATATTTGTCTTGCTTTTTTATACATTCTAATAATCTTGGCCTTTTTACTGGAGAGTTTAGTCCATTCATATTAATACAATTAAAGGTATAGTTAGATTTACGGCAGCCATTTTGTTATTTGTTTTCTGATTGCCTAACCTGTTGTGTTTGTGTGTTTATTTTTATCCTTTTACTTATATTTTAGGGAAATTTTAGGTTCACAGCAAAATTGACTAGAAAGTACAGAGTATTTCCATTTACCCCCTACTCCTACATATTCGTAGCCTCTCCCATACCAACATCTCGCCTCAGAGTGGTACATTTCTTACAATCAATAAATCTACATTGACACATCATTATCACCCAAAGTCTGTAGTTTCCATTAGGGTTCACTCTTGATATTGTTTATTCTGTGGATTTTGACAAATATGACATGTATCCACCATTATAGAATTACACAGAATAGTTTCACTGCCCTAAAAATCCTCCCTACTCCACCTTTCATCCCTCCCTCTCCCCTAATCTTTGGCAGTGGCAACCACTGATCTTTTTACTATCTCTATAGTTTTGCCTTTTCCAGAATGTCGTATAGTTGAAATCATACAGTCTGTAGCCTTTTCAGATTGGTTTCTTATAGTTAGAAATATGCATTTAAGGTTCCTCCTAACCTGTTTATGTTCATCTGTTCCTACGTCTTCTTGTATTTTATGTCAGTCAAATATATTTTAATAATTCACTTTGATTCCTGTGTTGCCTTTTTAGTTATATCTGTTTGCATTGTGTTTTTTTTTTTTTGGTTGCTTTAGGGATTGCAATATGCACCTTTAACTTATTATGATTTACTTAGAGATGATACTGAATTACTTAAGGTAAAATACCTCAATCTTGCAACATTATATTTCTACTTACTGACCTCTCCATCTTCTGTTCTTTTGTTTGCCATGTATGTGATATTTATGCTTGTAATAAATGGTGCTAGAATGCTTATTCTAAGCGAAGAGTCTACAACTCACAGGCCAAATCCAACCTGCTGCCTGCTTTTGTACAGATTATGAGTTAGGAACGGTTTTTATAGTTCAAATGTTTGAAAAAAATGCAAAAGCAAAATATTCCTGACCTATGAAAGTTTTATGAAATTCACATTTTAGTGTCCATGCATGCAGTTTTATAGAAACAGAACTTTGGTCATTCATTTTGCATACTGCTGTGGTTGCTTTCGTGCTAAAACAACATAAAATGTTGACCAACCCCTGCCTGAAACAGTGGTGTCTTTTAAAGAAGGAAGGAAATGAGTATTTATGGTCTTTTATATGTAACTTTTCTCATCCTCTTCATTCCTTCCTAAAGACCTTAGTTATCATCTGATGTCATTTGTACATTCAGCCTGAAGCAATTCCTTTACTGTTTTTGATGGTCAGTTTGATAGTGGTGAATTCTCTCAGATTTTATCTGAGAATAGCTTTATGTTGCCTTTGTTTGTAATAGATAATTTTGTTGAATATAGAATTCTTGGTTGACGTTATCTTTGGCTTTTAGCTATTTGATTAGGATTTTCCAAGTGTGGTTTCTTTGGTTTTTATCCTTTTGGGGTTCATTAAGCTTTTTCAGTATGTAAGTTAAAGTTTTTAGTAACTGTAAATGTGTTGGGCCATTATTTCCTTAAAAGTTTTTCAGACCCTTTCTTTTTCTCTCTTTCAGGGATTCCAATTACATCTGTATTGGATTACTTTGAAATTGACCCACGGATCTGTGGGTGAATAGATCTGTGTAATTCTATTAGTTTTTTCTTATTCTTTTTTCTTTCTGTTCAGATTGCTTAATTTCTGTAGATCTATTTACGAAGTTACTGGTTCTTCCTTTTTCTATTTCTGGTCTGCTGTTGAGCCTATTTAGTGAATTTTCCATTGCAGTTCTTGTACTTTTCAGGTCTAGAATTTTCATTTGGTGCTATTTGCATAGTTTACATTTTGAGGTCCCATGCCAAGTTTTCTGTTACTTTTTTGAACACATTTAGAATATTTGAAGGCTTTTCTGACAAAATCCAACATCAGGACCCACTAGGATTTAGTTTCCATGATTGACATTTTCTTATAATGGGTCATATTCGCTCTCCTTTTTTGTTTTGTTTGTAGGCCTAGTAATTTTTGCTAGAAACCTAGACATCATGAATAATATAGTAATCTGAATTCTTTTATGTCTGTTTTTCAGAGGATTATTGGTTTTTTTGTTCTAGTAGGCAATTAACTTGCTTGGAATCAAACTTCACACTCTGCCCTCTGTCCCCCCCCCTCAAGTGTGAGGCAGCTGACATATCTGCTTGGTTTTTTAAGCTTCCAGCTGCTGCTGTTTGCCCTGGCCCCCAAGGGGAGGTGGGTTCTCCTTGTCTTTAAGTACTTTAACTCTCAGTCAAGGAATTGGTGCGTGTTTATACTTGATTTTGGGGGCTAATTTTCTTTAGTTCTCTTTCATCCAGAACTTCATCCCTTATACTTCCTGCTGCTTTTTCAGCCCCAACTTCTAACACATTGATCCAGTAAGCCTTCAATTTTCTTCTGCTTGAGCTGTGAGAAGGTTGTGGAATGCTGTTAATCAAAAATGCAGAAATCTCAGAATCTCACTAGGTGCACTTTTGTTTTTCAAGACTCTTTTCTGGTATCTTTCTGTCTGCTTTTTGCTAAGCCCTCTGTGATCTCACCAACAGTTGCTTAGTTTAACTATCAACCTGGAGTTCTGGCAGAGTTTATACTCAGATCCTTTCTGTAGTTCTCTCACTTCCAGAATTTATCCCTGAATCTCCAGCTCATCTGCCAGTCCTAAATTCTGTCCACCACCACCTTTGAGGAAGTAATCCATGGGGTTTTGGGTACCTTCATGCAAAAAACCAAAAACTTAACAATTCTTACCCATTGCAGTTTCTGTCCCTTAAGGATAAACTCTCCTCCAGTTTCTGCTTGCTTTGATTGCTTTCCAGTGTCTTCTGTTAGTTGTTTGTTATATAGTGTGTTCAGATTTCATAATTATTATCTGAGGGATTGTTTTCCTGACCAGTTCACTCTATTTTTGCTGGATGCCGAAACTCTCTCCCATGCATTTTATAGTCTTCCTGTATAAACACATTGATCTCAAAGGGGAAAAATTTGCCTCCTCAGTGAAGCCTGAGAAATTTTTCTGCCCTGTGACACACTGCATCCTGTAAATACTTGTGTGGTACCTGTAACACCTTCTTGCAGGTTTGTGTTTACACATACTTTCTTGAAGGTATGTCTTAACATGCTTTGAGGCTGTAGCTACTCATGAGCAGGGACAGTGTTTTGTATGTCTTGGCACCAGTAAACGAATACAGTTTTGGGTACAAAGTGACTTCACAGTAAATACTTTTAGAATATGAGTTATTAAGTAAATTTGTTGTTCCGTACGTCTACCTTGATTTTTGTTTTCGTTGCAATGTAAATCACAAAACAAGAAAAATGATAGGTTTTCTTTACAACTTTTCATATGACTGCCACAAAGGAATAGGATTAAAACTAGTCTCCAGTATCTCATCACCTTGTTCTGATCACAGTCCAATCCATTTCAGGGATCCGTGTCATTCAAGGATGTGACTGTGGACTTCTCTCGGGAGGAGTGGCAGCACCTGGATCCTGCTCAGAAGACTCTATACATGGATGTGATGTTGGAAAACTATTGCCACCTTGTTTCTGTGGGTGAGAAAACTCTCTGTGAAACTTTAGTAGCATGCATTTCCTTTCAAAGTGCCTAAAGAATGTGTGATCTTGAATTTTAGGGATAAGAGGTGATGAATTCTTTTTGGTTATCAGGAAGGATGAATATGTCTTCACTTGCCCACTGCTAGGTGTTAAGTTTACTGTTACACAAAGGAGGAGTATCTTAAATTGTATTACTGAACATGCACCTTACTAATTTTTCAAATGTACTGAAGCCTAAGCAACTTAATCCAAATCTTCCCTTATCAGGGTGTCACATGACCAAGCCTGAGGTGATCCTCAAGTTGGAACGAGGAGAAGAGCCATGGACATCATTTACAGGTCATACCTGCTTAGGTGAGTTTCTGACTCTCAAGCACATGAAATCTAGTGGAAAATAACTTTTAACTTTTAAAGTGGTCATGTGGTGAATGGCACCTTTGAGATATTTTGGGAGTATTTTTTAAAACCTTTGAAAAGACCTTTGTGCCTGCAAAACTTAAGTCAAACTTTCAAATATTACCCTTCCCATGTAATGCTTTTTTCCTGGGGCTGGCCCCGTGGCCAAGTGGTTAAGTTCGTGCACTCCACTGCAGGCAGCCCAGTGTTTCATTGGTTCGAATCCTGGGCGCAGACATGGCACTGCTCATCAGACCACGCTGAGGCAGCGTCCCACATGCCACAACTAGAAGGACCCACAACGAAGAATATACAACTATGTACCGGGGGGCTTTGGGGAGAAAAAGGAAAAAAATAAAGTAAAATCTTATTTTTTTCCTGAGTTTTCTTAATGTTATCAAAGGTAGTTCCCACTCTTAACTTAATCAAAATGTACTATAAGCCTTCCTTCTTTTAGATCTTTTTTCTTGATTTGTGTCTTTTTCTAGCATTCTCAGTCCTTTATCTCCTTGGATAGATTTCTTTCAGGCATTCTTAAGTCTATCTTTAAAAAAGAGAAAATTTTTGGTTAATGTTTCTCTTCCTAGTTGCTTTCTATTTTCTTTCTTTCTCTTTGTTTTATGTTACCTCAGATTTGTTTTCTGTGCTAAGTCTAAGTTCCCATTCTTAACTACAAATCTAGTCATTAATTTTAAAACTTGCTTGTCTTGGCCCAGACTGATAATTCCACAGTTACCATTTTCTTCCATTAAACTTTCATGGTTCATTTTGTATGGCTGATCATTCCTGAAATCTGCTGTTGGTTTGGGTAAAACACTAACTCGCTCTTTTCCTGATTCCCTGAGTGATTACTGTTTCCAGCTTGGTCTGTTTTCTTCAGCACTGTGGCCATATTGCCTGGAACAAAGCCTGCACATAATAGTCAACACATTTTTTTTTTAATGAATATTTTTTCACTGGACTCTCACTCTTATTTCTCTGATTTGTCCTCAAGGGATCTGCTCTTAAATTATAGTAATCTCATCCATTCTCAGCACTTAAGGTCTTTGTTTTATGTAGATGCCTCTGACACTGGCATATTCAGCCCATTTTCCCCACCTTTAATCCTTTAGGAATTCTACACTCTAATGTCTCACCTATTTTGTGACAATATGTTGGAAATGAAAATTACTAACTTTCCTAGCTCTTAAATTCTTTCCCATTATCTATTTCCAAATTATTTTTTCTTGCCGTGATATCAGCTTGATTCTTCTGTCTCTGTCATCATCTCGTGTGGATCTCTTCGCAATTTGTATTGTTTATCAGCCTGTGAAACATAGTTTACATCCTCTCATATTTTTATTTCTCACATCATACAAAATGACAGCTATCTTATTTCATATCTTGACTACTGTAATAACAATTTGGCTTTGCTAGAATTTGTCCTAATTCTTTCTCTTTATATTGTTACTTTCCTGACATGATATATCATCATTTGTTCCCTAATATATGAAATTGAAATTCTTCTTCATTCAAGGACTACCATAATAAGCCCTCATCTGGGCTTTTTGAGTTTATTTCTCTCTCTCTTTGGAAAACTCTTGCTAATTTCCACTTTGTATAGTCTCCTAATGTTCTCCATACATGTAGGATTTGTCATGATATCTATATTTGTCATTGTGTTGTGTTCTGACTGCCATATACTGTATATCTTTTAAGTTAAGTCTTGAGATTTCTTCTCCATGAACTATTCTTTGACTATTCCACATCATATCCACCTTTTCTTTTTCTGAATTCCCATGCTGCTTGCTAATTACAGCACATACAATTCTTGGATATGATTATATAATTTGATACATGATTATGCATGGTTTATGCTTAAGGATTCTTTCTTCCAAAGACAAGAGACAAGATCCTCTGTTTGAATCTTCTTTGCTTATTATATAATATGTTAGATATTCAGTAGTTGCTTCATTAACTGTTTGTGGGGCTAAGGGAGATATCTTTTTCCTCCATTCAGAAAGCATATACTGGTAAGTTCCTTTCAGATGTACCTGCTCAGGCCATGGCCCTATACATTGTGATGGAATGGGTGAATTCTACCAAATACTACCTATCTGTGATACATGGTGTTAATGTAAACTCAGAAGTGTTCAAAGGAGATAACCGATAAAGTATTCCTTTCAATGAGAGAGGATTACTATCAAAGTCTGCATTTTCACAAAATATTTATGACACAGTGTAAGCTTGTAAAAAGATTTGTTAAAATGATTTTTCTAGACCACAGTTATTTTCATGTTATAAAGGAATAGTGCTTAAGGTGATGGGAAATATGTCAAGGGCTTTTGAGATCATAAAACGGTACCCTTTTCTTGAAGATTCTCTAAATATGAGTAGAAATAAGACTGGAAGACAAGCCAACTGACTAAAAGAACATGAGCAAAAAGCATGTGATTAGGAATAAGTGAGGTATTTATAGGGCAATCAATCAGTCAGTCAAACTTGTTACAGGTGAGATTTGTCAGATATGTGGACAACCCTGAAAACTTGTCTGAAGACAAAAAGTGAATCTAGGTGATGTAAAGTTTTGTTTACAAGAGAAATTCCTTGTATGTTAATATTGGAGGCAATGGAGTCAAGGAAAATATCAATTTTTGAGCCTAGATTTAACATTGTTCCACTAGATGTGGGTGATTACAAAGTAAGAGAAGTCAGATATAGTTAAAAATTTATAAGAGAAATGAAGGTCAAGGTTAATGATGATTTAGAACTAGAGTGAACAGTCTACTCTTTCTAGTCCACCATATAGAAAACTGGAGTTAAGAAATGTTATCATATTGGGGTAAGACTTGAACCAGTTTTTCTTTAAACCTAAACAAATAAGCCAGCAATTAAAACAAGGAACAGTTATAGTTGATGGTCATGAGAGTTTTGTTATTGAACAATTCTGAAAGAATTGATAGTAACAGCGATCTGAATACACCAGTGAATATACCCCTAGTCAGTTTTAAAGTTCCTGTTGGAGATGTTTTCCTAGTTCTTCCCTCACAAGAGAAAATGATTCCCAGCCATATGGAGGATTAGAACCTAGACTGTTGGATTGTTTTTCTTAACACTAGGAAATTAATTGAAGCATAGAAAGATTAATTAGCCATTGATGGCTACATAGTAGGGAGTGGTGAAACAACTGGAAGTCTTTCACCTCGCAATCAAGGGATGAGTGTATATAAGTATAGGCACTGATCTGTGTGCTCCAAAAGTAGTCGTTCCTCTAATATTTCCCCTGAACAAGCTTTTTTACTAATCTTTCTTGTCTATCCTACTTAAAGCTTAATGCCCTGGATAGGTTCACTTCGTCACCTCTGAATCCACCTATCCAGGCATCAGTCCCTCTGCCACCAGTCTTTGTCTTCTCACTGCTTCTTTTTCATTTTGCTTTCTGCATGAAGTTCTGGTGCAAAGTGCAAAAGTTACTAGCATCCATTGCTTATTTTTTCATCCTTTTCCGCACTGAAGCATAGTTTTTATTTAGGTTCTTTGTCTTTTCCCAGGCTTGGAGGCATTTGTCTTGGGTCTTTTTTGGCCTCATATGCTAGACCCTAGTACAATTACTTTCCCTAGCAAATGTGTGCAGATTCACAAATTGTTATTAATTATATTCTTTTCTAGAAGAAAATTGGAAAGCTGAAGACTTTTTAGTGAAATTCAAGGAACATCAAGATAAGTATTCTAGATCAGTTGTATTCATCAACCAGAAAAAGCTGATTAAGGAAAACAGTAATGCACATGAGAAGACATTTACTATAAGCAAAAACTCTGTTAATTCAAAAAATCTACCTCCTGAATATGATACTCATGGGAAGATTTTTAAAAATGTTTCAGAATTAATCATCAGTAATCTAAGTCCTTCAAGAAAGAGACTTAGTGAGTATAATGGATATGGGAAATCACTCCTCAGTAGTAAGCCAGAGACAGCTCACCCTGGAGTCAAATCCCATAATCAGCATGGCAGGGTTGTCAGTCATAATGAAGTGCTTATGCAGTATCATAAGATGGAAACTCCAGCACAGTCATTTGGGTGTAATGACTGTGAGAAATCTTTCCTTAAAAAAGGAGACTTAATTACACCTAATAGAGCTTACAGAAGGGAAAACCCATCTGAATATAATAAAAGGAGAAGAGCAACAAATATTGAAAAAAAACATACATGCACTGAATGTGGGAAGTCCTTCTGCAGGAAGTCAGTATTGATTCTACATCAGGGAATTCACACAGAAGAAAAACCCTATCAATGCCATCAATGTGGAAATTCATTTAGAAGAAAGTCATATCTCATTGATCATCAGAGAACTCACACAGGAGAGAAACCCTTTGTTTGTAATGAATGTGGTAAGTCCTTCCGCCTAAAGACAGCCCTCACTGATCATCAGAGAACACATACAGGGGAGAAATCATACGAATGTCCACAATGTAGGAATGCCTTCAGATTGAAGTCACACCTGATTCGTCATCAGAGAACTCATACAGGAGAGAAACCATATGAGTGTAATGACTGTGGGAAGTCCTTCCGCCAGAAGACAACACTCTCTCTCCATCAGAGAATTCATACAGGAGAGAAACCCTATATTTGTAAAGAATGTGGGAAGTCCTTTCACCAGAAGGCAAACCTTACTGTACATCAGAGAACTCATACAGGGGAAAAGCCCTATATTTGTAATGAATGTGGGAAATCCTTCTCCCAGAAGACAACCCTTGCTCTTCATGAGAAAACTCATAATGAAGAGAAACCCTACATTTGTAATGAATGTGGGAAGTCCTTCCGCCAGAAGACAACCCTCGTAGCACACCAGAGAACACATACAGGAGAAAAATCTTATGAATGTCCTCACTGTGGGAAGGCCTTTAGAATGAAGTCATACCTCATTGACCACCACAGAACTCACACAGGAGAGAAACCCTATGAATGTAATGAATGTGGGAAATCCTTCAGTCAGAAGACAAATCTCAATCTACATCAGAGAATTCATACAGGGGAGAAACCCTATATTTGTAATGAATGTGGGAAGTCCTTTCGCCAGAAAGCAACCCTCACTGTACATGAGAAAATACATACAGGGCAGAAATCCTATGAATGTCCTCAGTGTGGGAAAGCCTTTAGCAGGAAGTCATATCTTATTCATCATCAAAGAACTCATACAGGAGAGAAACCATATAAGTGTAATGAATGTGGGAAGTGCTTTCGCCAGAAGACAAATCTCATTGTACATCAGAGAACTCACACAGGGGAGAAACCCTATATTTGTAATGAGTGTGGTAAGTCCTTCAGTTATAAGAGAAACCTCATTGTCCATCAGAGAACTCACAAGGGAGAAAACTTGGAAATGCAATAAATGGTGTGATTTCTTTGTGAAGCCTTTCCAAGTTATTATAACCCTTTAGTTTTTTTTTTAAAGCATGCTTAAACATGTTCATAAGGTAACTTTAATCACAAGTGTAATGAGTTATTTATTTAAATTGCCATACCATGTAACTATCTGCTGTTTACTAGCATATAAAATGGGTATGATCATTGTTATTGAATGCTATCAGCAATGAAGCTAATTTTTTAAGTTTTCAAGTTCTGCTGACTCAGTTTATAAAAAAAATACTTCTATAATATATCCAGAGGCAAGATACAAAATGGTTATAATCATCAGTCTCCATAAGAGAAAGAAAATAGGAAGTATATTTCTCATTGCAGTCTGTAGAATAAAAAGTAGTTATTACTTCCCCAAAGATTACCACTTCTCTGGCTTAAACATCATGAAGTAGTTTTTGCATGTCTTTAAACTTTATATATATTTTATCATACATCGTGAATTCTTTTGTGTCTTGTTTCACTCAACATTTTTAAGATTCAGACATTATTGCATGTGGCAGTAGTGTATTCATTTCCATTCTGTATACTATTCCATTTTAAGAATATAATGCTATTTATCTATCCTCTTGATGGATATTTGTATTTTTTATAATTTTGTGTTGTAATAAAAATACTGCTATAAATATTCTTGTATGTGTCTTTGTGTGTGTGTATGTAATTCTGTTGAATTTATACTAAGACTGGAAATACTCAGTCCAAGGGTGTATTTAAGTTTTTTCAGCTATGGTAGAACCACCAAACCTCTCAGACCTTTCTTAGCATGAGATGATTCACTTTGGGAAGTAACAGCCCTGATTGTAATCAATGTAGAGAAAGGTCTTTAGGTCATTCAGCTGGAGAATTCCTACTGAAACAAAATCCTCATAATGTATAATCCTTATAATGTGAGAATGCTGTTAGTCATCAATACATGAATATAATAAACGCAGAAAGGCCTTTAGCTGTGGCTTAAACCTTACACAAAACCAGAGAATTCATACTGGAGGGAATCCTATAGTTGTCATGATTACAGGGGTACTTCTAGCCATAGCTTACACCTTATTCAATATCAGAGAATTCATACTAAAGAAAGGGAGATTAAGAAGGGACATAGATAAGGAAAATTTGGGAGTATAGGAGTCACAGTAGACAGAATTATGAAATATATATATATAAGTAAGCCTATGTGTAAAATAAGCTTTTTATGACTTGATTTATTTCATAAGAAATGTGGGTCTGTGAAAATCCCAAATGAAAAGTCACTGGAGATATTTTGATGTTTGAGAATTAGAAATCTGCTAGAATAATAACATCTATAGCATCTTTTCTGTGAAAATAGTAAGCTCAGCTGCAAGTTGAACAGTTACTGAAGGCCCTTCTTGGGGAGGATAACTCATAACAAATATTCACTACATACATGAAGTCGTCATATGTAATAAACATATTTAAATAAGCTGAGTTTTTTACCAGTTGAGTAGAGCTGTAAACCGGTTCTAAGTAAGCAGGAAAATGGTTGGTATCTGACAATTAAAAATGTTAAACAGGCCTTCTGGCCTATGGAAAGGGACAGTAATCGCCAGTGGATCGTAAATGGAAACCTGCTCATCAGTCCTGGTCTTGCAGATAATTTCAGAGCAAAAAAAGAGCAGTGAGTGATGAGGAAAGTCAGACATAAAAATTGAGACTTGAAAGTGGCATAAGGTAAAAGATAGAATTCCTTATCTAACTGCACAGAACTTTGTGAAATTTAGCCTTAACTAATAATTACATCCATGCTTAGAGATTTTTTCTTTTTTTTTTTCTTAGAGTGCAGGCAGGATGAGCATATTAGAATAAAATAACTACAACAGTAGGTAAGATTACATGATCAATATTCAGAACTAAGAGAACCTAGGAATTATTTTATTTGAATAAATCTGTTTTTGTAAGTGAGTAAATACTATTATATGCAAACAAAGGTGAGTAACAAAAGAATTGTACTCACGACCAAGGATGCAAGCCTACTTCTTTTTTCCTGGGTATATAGTGCATGGAGAGGTGTGGCCTAGCTGAATCTGTTTCTTCCAATCTTGACCCACCAAACATGTTGGGACTGTGAGAGTCATTCTCTTGGATATTCTGCTCGCCCTTGTTTCTGCTCTCCTAGGCATTTCCATGGCCGTCACAAAAATATAAGTCATATGGCATCCCTATATGTGCTATCCTGCCTTCTGATTGTATTATGAAGTAGCCATGATTTGCTTGTGGTATAACATTGTACACATTTGCTTGTTTTAGTTCTATACAATAGGACATAATCATGTTTTATAGGTCTTGTGTATGAGGTACTAGAAAGTATGGTGTACTGAAGGACAGTTTTTTAAATGGCTAAACTTAAAAGTCCAATTATGAACTCACAGATGGTTAGGCTGTTTTCTTACCTAAGAGAACTCACAGTATAGGAGGTTATATAAACAAGTCATAAAAGTATTTGTATAGTAATCACTGGCCATCTCTCCTTATTTGTGCTCTTAGCTATTTACCAAGATCTCCCCAATTTCCACTCTCCTATCATAATTGCTAGGGCCACAAAACTATATATCACTTACAGGAGATGGAATGGTGTGTTGCTAGAAGAGTCACATTGTTACTATATTCATTGTAATGAAAACTTTTAAACTCAAGTAGGCCAGTCCCAGACTCCTTTGGCATCCTAGGGCAAACGGCAAATATCTTAAACCTACATTTTACATTTTGTATTTCCATTATTTCCCAAATCCTATATTTAGCCCTCATGTAAATCTCTGGAATTTAACATGTATATTTTATCTCAGTTGGCTGAAGGGGTAAAGAGCAATGAAAAGACAATATGCAAATATTTGGCCACAGAAAGTTACCCTACTTGAAGTGTCCCTGCAAAAATTCAAAGTGGCAGATGAAAAGTGTTCTGTATGATTTTTCCTTTTTTTAAAAAAAAAAAATGTATTGAGTTAATGATAGGTTACAATCTTGTGAAATTTCAGTTGTACAATATTGTTTGTCAGTCATGTTGTAGGTGCAACCCTTCACCCTTTGTGCCCACCCCCCACCCCCACTTTCCCCTGGTAGCCGCTAATCTGTTCTCTTTGTCCACGTGTTTACATTCCTCATATGAGTGGAGTCATACAAAGATTGTCCTTCTCTAACTGGCTTATTTCACTTAACATAATTCCCTCAAGTTCCATCCAAGTTGTTGCAAATGGGACGATTTTTTTTTTTTTTAAGATTTTATTTTTATTTTTTCCTCCTCAAAGCCCCCCAGTACACAGTTGTATATTCTTCATTGTGGGTCCTTGTAGCTGTGGCATGTGGGACGCTGCCTCAGCGTGGTTTGATGAGCAGTGCCATGTCCACGCCCAGGATTCGAACTGACGAAACACTGGGCTGCCTGCAGCGGAGCGCGCGAACTTAACCACTCGGCCACCTGGCCAGCCCCGATTTTGTTCTTTTTTTACGGCTGAGTAGTATTCCATTGTATATATATCCCACATCTTCTTTATCCAATCCTGTGTTGATGGGCACTTAGGTTGCTTCCACGTCTTGGCTATTGTAAATAATGCTGCAATGAACATTGGGGTGCATGGGACTTTTGGAATTGCTGACTTCAAGCTCTTTGGATAGATACCCAGTAGTGGGATAGCTGGATAGTATGGTAATTCTATTTTTAATTTTTTGAGGAATCTCCATACTGTTTTCTATAGTTGCTGCACCAGTCCGCACTCCCACCATCAGTGTATGAGGGTTCCTTTTTCTCCACAACCTCTCCAACATTTGTTACTATTTGTTTCAGTTATTTTTGTCATTCTAATGGGTGTATGGTGATATCTTAGTGTAGTTTGATTTGCATTTCCCTGATGATCAGTGACGATGAACATCTTTTCATGTGCCTCTTGGCCATCCATGTATCTTCTTTGGAGAAATGTCTGTTCATGTCTCCTGCCCATTTTTTTATTGGGTTAATTTTTTGTTGTTGAGTTGTGTGAGTTCTTTATATATTATGGATATTAAGCCTTTGTCGGATGTATTACTTGCAAATATTTTTTCCCAGTTAGTGGATTTTTTTTTTGTTTCAATCCTGTTTTCATTTGCCTTGAAGAAGCTCTTTGGTCTGATGAAATCCCATTTGTTTATTCTTTCTATTGTTTCCCTTGTCTGAGAAGACGTGGTGTCTGAAAAGATCCTTTTAATACAGATGTCAAAGAGTGTACTGCGTACATTTTCTTCTAGAAGCCTTATGGTTTCAGGTCTCAGCTTTAGGTCCTTGATCCATTTTGAGTTTATTTTGGTGAATGGTGAAAAGGAATGGTCAATTTTCATTCTCTTCCATGTGGCTTTCCAGTTTTCCCAGCACCATTTGTTGAAAAGACTTTCTTTTCTCCATTGTATGCCCTCAGCTCTTTTGTCGAAGATTACCTGTCCATAGATGTGTGGTTTTATTTCTGGGCCTTCAATTCTGTTCCATTGATCTGTGTACCAGTTTTTGTACCAGTACCATGCTGTTTTGATTACTGTAGCTTTGTAGTATGTTTCGAAGTCAGGGATTGTGATGCCTACCAGCTGTGTTCTTTTTTCTCAGGATTGCTTTAGCAATTCGGAGTCTTTTGTTGCCCTATATGAATTTTAGGATTCTTTGTCCTATTTCTGTAAAGAATATCCTTGGGATTCTGATTGGGATGGGGTTGAATCTGTACATTGCTTTAGGTAGAATGGACATTTTAACTAGGTTTATTCTTCCAATCCATGTGCATGGAATGTCTTTCCATCTCTTTATGTCGTCATCCATTTCTTTCAGAAAAGCCTTGTAATTTTCATTGTATAGGTCTTTCACTTCCTTAGCTAAATTCACCCCTTGGTATTTTATTCTTTTTGTTGCAATTGTGAATGGTACTGTGTTCTTGAGTTCTTTTTCTGTTAGTTCGTTATTAGAGTATAGAAATGCTATTGATTTATGTAAATTGATTTTATACCCTGCAACTTTGCTGTAGTTGTTGATTACTTCTAAAAGTTTTCCAATGGATTCTTTGGGGTTTTCTATATATAAGATCATGTCGTCTGCAAACAGCAAGAGTTTCACTTCTTCCCTCCCTATTTGGATTCCCTTTATTCCTTTTTCTTGCCTGATTGCTCTGGCCAGGACCTTCAGTACTATGTTAAATAAGAGTGGTGATAGAGGGCATCCTTGTCTCCTTCCTGTTCTCAGGGGGATGACGCTCAGTTTCTGCCCATTGAGTCTGATGTTGGCTGTGGGTTTGTCATATATGGCCTTTATTAGGTTGAGGTAGTTCCCTTCTATCCCCATTTTGTTCAGAGTTTTTATCATAAATGGCTGTTGGATCTTGTCAAATGCTTTCTCTGCATCTATTGAGATGATCATGTTGTTTTTATTCCTCAGTTTGTTGATGTGGTGTATCACGTTGATTGATTTGCAGATGTTGAACCATCCCTGTGTCCCTGGTATGAATCCCACTTGATCATGATGTATGATCCTTTTGATGAATTGCTGTATTCGGGTTGCCAAAATTTTGTTGAGAATTTTTGCATCTATCTTCATCAGCAATATTGGCCTGTAGTTCTTTTTTATGCTGTCCGTGTCAGGCTTTGGTATCAGCGTGATGTTGGCCTCATAGAATGTGTTAGGAAGTGTTCCATCCTCCCTAATTTTTTGGAATAGCTTGAAAAGGATAGGTATCCTCTCTGAAAGTTTGGTAGAATTCCCCAGGAAAGCCATCTGGTCCTGTGGTTTTATTCTTTGGGATGATTTTGATAGCTGTTTCAATCTCTCTCCTTGTGATTGGTCTGTTCAAATTGTCTGCTGCTTCTCGAGTGAGCTTTGGGAGATTGTAGGAGTCCAAGAATTTATCCATTTCCTCCAGGTTATCCATTTTGCTGGCATATAGTTTTTCATAGTATTCTCTTATAATCCGTAGTATTTCTGCAGAGTCTGTTGTTATTACTCTTCTTTCACTTCTGATTTTGTTTATTTGAGCTTTCTCTCTTTTTTTCTTTGTAAGTCTGGCTAGGGGTGTGTCAATTTTATTTATCTTCTCAAAGAACCAGCTCTTTGTTTCATTGATCCTTTCTACTGCCTTTTTCATTTCGATAGCATTTATTTCTGCTCTGATTTTTATTATTTCTCTCCTTCTGCTGACTTTGGGCTTTGTTTGTTCTTCTTTCTCTAATTCGGTTAGGTGTAGTTTAAGATTGCTGATTTGGGATTTTTCTGGTTTGTTAAGATGTGCCTGAATTGTGATGAATTTTCCTCTTAATACTGCTTTTGCTGCATCCCATATGAGTTGATATGGCATGTTATCATTTTCATTTGTCTCCAGGTATTTTTTGATTTCTTCTTTAATTTATTCAATGAGCCATTGCTTGTTCAATAGCATATTGTTTAGTCTCCACATCCTTGTGCCTTTCTCAGCTTTTTTCTTGTAATTAATTTCTAGCTTTACAGCATTATGATCGGAGAAGATGCTTGTTATTATTTCCATTTTTTTTTAATTTGTAGAGGCTTGCCTTGTTTCCCAACATATGGTCTATCCTTGAGAATGTTCCATGTGCACTTGAGAAGAATGTGTATTCTGCTGTTTTTGGATGGAGTGTTCTATACATGTCTATTAAGTCCAACTGTTTTAGCTTTTTGTTTAGCTCCACTGTTTCTTTGTTGATTTTCTGTCTGGATGATCTGTCAATTGATGTGAGTGGTGTGTTGAGGTCCCCTAGTATTATTGTGTTATTTTTGATATCTTATTTTAGGTTTGTTAATAGTTGCTTTGTGAACTTTGGTGCTCCTGTGTTGGGTGCATAAATATTTATAAGCGTTATTTCTTCCTGATGAAGTGTCCCTTTGATCATTATATATTGGTCCTCTATGTCTCTCTTTACCTGTCTTATCTTGAAGTCTGTTTTGTCTGATATAAGTATTGCGACACTTGCTTTCTTTTGTTTGCTATTAGCTTGGAGTATTGTCTTTCACCCATTCACTCTGAGCCTGTGTTTCTCCTTGGAGCTGAGGTGTGTTTCCTGGAGGCAACAAATTGTTGGATCTTGTTCTTTAATCCATTTTGCCACTCTGTGTCTTTTTATTGGAGAGTTCAATCCGTTTACATTGAGGGTGTGTATTGATGCATGAGGGCTTAATGCTGTCATTCTGTTGCTCGTTTTCCTGTGTTTCCTTTGTTTATCATCCCGTGTGTTTTAGCCTACCAATTGACTTCTGCAGTTTCTTATGCTGGGTTTCTTAGGTTTTTCCTTATTTATGTTTTGTGTCTCTGTTCTGTTTTTTAGTTTAGTGGCTACTCTGAAGTTTGTATTCAGAATCTCGTGTATAACATAATCCATTTTCTGGTGGTCTCTTACTTCCTTGGCCTAGACTGTTTCAGTCCCTTTCCTCCTCCCCTCCTAAATTACTATTTTCATCTCTTATTCCAACTTGTCTTGTGAGTTTGTGGTTAGAGTGATAAGATTGTCTTTGCTTTGGTGATTTCCTTCCCTTTATCCTAATGCTATAGTTGAATATTTGCTATCCTATTCAGATTCTATTTGTCTCCCTACTCTGTGTTTTGTGACCCCTTACTCCATTTTTTTCTTTTTTCAGGTATGAGAGCCTTCTTGAGGATTTCTTGTAGTGGAGGTCTTGTGACTACAAAGTCCCTTAGCTTTTGTTTGTCTGGAAAAGATTTAATTTCTCCCTCATATCTGAAGGGTATGTTTGTTGGATAGAGTATTCTTGGCTGAAGATTTTTATCCTTTAAAGTTTTGAATATGTCATTCCAATCTCTCCTAGCTTGTAAGGTTTCTGTAGAGAAATCTGCTGAAAGCCTGATGGGGTTTCCTTTGTAGGTTATTTTCTTCTGCCTTGCTGCCCTGAGTATTCTTTCTTTGTCATTCATTTTTGCCATTTTTACTACTATATGCCTTGCAGTAGGTCTTTTTATATTGACAAATCTAGGAGATTTGAAAGGTGCCTCCACACACATTTCTCTCTCAATCCCTAGATTTGGGAAGTTCTCTTCTATTATTTCATTGAGCACACTTTCTGCTCCATTTTCCTTTTCAACGCCCTCAGGAATTCCAATGATTCTTAAGTTGCATTTTCTCATGGAGTCAGCTATTTCTCTGAGATTTTCTTCAGTTTTTTTAATTCTTAGTTCTCTTTCTTCCTCTGTCTGGAGCCATTCAGCCTGTCTATCTTCTATTATGCTAATTTGCTCCTCTATGGTGTCTACACGGGCATTCAGGCAATCTATATTCTGTTTTATCTGATCCATTGTATTTTTCATTTCTAGTATTTCTAATTGATTCTTCTTTATAATTTCAATCTCTTTCATGAAGTAACTCCAGAACTCGTTGACTTGTTTCTCTATATTTCCCTTTACCTCATTGAATATTTTGATGATAGCTATTTTGAACTCATCTTCACTTAGTTTACCCATTTCCAAGCCCTCAGGACCTACTTCTGTATTTTTATTGTTTTCGTTTTGGACTGGAGCTTTTATAAATTGCTGGATGGTAGAGGAGCGGTTTCTGTGGATGATGCTATTATTTGGTTGCAGTTACAGCCTGTCACCACTAGATGGGGGTTGAGAGCCACACATTCTGAGCCCTCCGCCTTGAGCCCCGATGGGGTCACCCAGCGTGGGTTGAGGGACGAGGGTCACTTTCACTCACCCTGACCTGGATTGGATCAGCTCTTGCTTTCTGGTCTCCCGGGGCCCTGGCTTTATGGAGTCCCCCCACGCAAAACCTTTCCCCCATTAGAGGGTTTCCGCTGCACTCGCGGTGGGAGCCCTGCACAATTCCCAGACATGCGGCCCCTCCCTGACTCCTTCTGGCACCCACAGCAGCGATCCCAATCTCTAGGGGTGGGAGGAAGTTCTTTCCTACTCTGTTCCAGCTCCTCGGAGGGTGGTTCCAGCCTCTCCACCTTCCGTCATTTGGCTGCTGTGGGTCTCTGATGATTTCTGTTATTAGGATTTTTTTTTTAGTTGGAAAGCAGTTGCTCTTTTTGGTTGTAATTTGGAGGGGAGAGTTCCAGGTGAGCTCACACTGCCATGCTGCTGATGTCACCTCTCGGAAGAAAGTTTTTAATACAAATGGATATTAAACTTTGTCACAGTCTTTTTTAAATGATCATAATCGGTTTTCTCATTCATTCTGTAATATGATGGGTTACATTGGTTGCTTTTCAAATATTAAACCGGTATTTCATTCCTGGATAAACCCTGCTTGGCATTGATATATTATCCTTTTTATATATTGGTGGATTCCATTTGCTAATATTTGGCTAAAGATTTTTGCATCTTCATTCATGGGGGATATCAGTCTACAATTTGGGGAGGAGGGACTAAGCACTGCTTTAGCTGCATCCCATGCATTTTGGTATGAGGTACTTTCATTTTCATTCAGTTTAAAATATTTTCTAATTTCCTATGTGACTTCTTTGACTCATGGGTTATTTGAAAGTATATATTTTATTTCTGGGTATTTAGAGTTTTCCTAGATATATTATACTTATTTATTTCTAATTTAACTCTCCTGTGGTCAGAAAACATATTCTGTATTTCAGTCATTTTAACTTGATTGATACTTCTCTTATGGCCCAGCGTATGTACTATTTTGGTGAATGTTTCACAGACACTTGAAAATGTGTATCCTGCAATTGTAGGGTACAGTGTGCTGTAAGCATCAGTAGGTCAAAGTGGCTGACAGTTTAGTTCAGGTCAGATTGTATATGTCTCTTCTGATTTTTTTGTTGTTGTTGTTTAGTTGTTCTATCAGTTGTTGAGAGGGGGTGTTAAAATCTCCAACTCTAAATGTGAAATTGTTTTTCTCCTTTTAATTCTGTCTGTTTTTGTTTCATGTATTTTGAAGCTCTGTTAAGCATATAAATATTTATGATTGTTATGTCTTCCTGATGAATTGACCCTTTTATCACTATGACATGTCCCTCCTTATTTCTCATAATACTCTTTGTCTTGAAGTCTATTTTGTCTAATATTAATATAGCCACTTTGACCTACCTCATAGTTAGTTACATGGTATATATTTTGTAGTCTATATACTTTCAACCTGTGTCTTTATATTTGAGGTAAACCTTTTATAGACAGCATAGAGTAGGATCTTGATTTTTTATTCTTTCTGACAATTTCTACCTTTTATTGAGAGTACTTACTAACATAAAGTAATTATTGATATGGTTGGATTTATATCTACCATTTGTTATTTGTTTTCTGTTTGTTACATCTGACTTTTCTACCTCTGAACCCCTCCCATCTTTTACAATAATTGAATGTTTTAGAATTCCATTGTAATTTATCTAATTGCTATATAATGCTATAGTTGCCAGATGTATTATATCTACATACGTTATAAGACACAAGACAGTGTTAGAACTTTTCTTTAAGTGGTCTGATATATTTTAAATAAAGAGACAAAATGTATATTCACCCACATATTTACTAATTCCAGTGTTTTTCATTCCTATGTAACTATTGAGTTTCCATCTTCTACAGTTTCCCTGCAGCATGAAGGACTTTTATAACTTTACTTGTAGAACAGGTTGGCTGGTGTGAATTCTCTTCATTTTTTTTTAAATCTGGAAAAAGTTGATTTTATCTTCATTTTTGAAAAATATTTTCACTGGACATAAAATTCTTGTTAACTTATTTTTTCTTTCAGCACTTTAAAGATATTGGGCCACTATATTCTGACCTCCATAGTTCCTGCTGAGAAGTCAGTGGGCATTTGAAATGTTGTTCGGTATATCATTTTTCTCTGGCTGCTTTTAAGTGTTTCTCTAGATATTCGATTTTCAGCAGTTTGACTGTGATATGTGTAGGCATGGTTTCTTCCTGTTTATCCTGTGTGGGATTTGCTGTGCTTCCTGAATCAGTACATTTTCATCTTTCGCCAAAGTGAGCAAGTGTTCAGCCATTATTTCTTCAAATGTTTTTCTGCCCCCACCTATCTCTCCTCTCTGTCAAGGACTCTAATTAAATATACTTTAGATCTTTTGATATCACACTACAAGTCCCTGGAGCTCTGTTCATTTCCTTTTCAGTCATTTGTTTCTCAGCTTCACATTGCATAATTTCTATTTGATGTATCTTCACATTTACTCTTTCAAATGTCATCCATATTTGGTCTTTAAATAAATCCATTGAGTTTTATCTTAGATACTGTATTTTTTAATTCTAGAATTTCTACTTGGATAGTTTATATAGTTTCTATTTCCCTGCTGACATCTATCTTTTCATTCACAGTGAGCATATTTTCCCTTACTTTCATGAACAATGTTAAAATAGATGCCTTAAAATCTTTGTCTCCTAACTCTAAATCTTAATCATCTTGTGGTTTGTTTCTTTTTTCTTGAAAATGGGTCATATTTTCCTATTCTTTTTTTCTATAATTAATTTATTTTATAACTTGTTATGTGTATGTATATGTGTGTCTGTGTATATGTGTATGTGTATATATATATCTATATCTTCCCATATGTGAGTTCTCATAATGTATGTGGCATTATACATAAATGTGATGCATATGTTATTATGTATATATGTAACATGAATAAAGCACAAAAGAAGTAAAATTAGATTATGCATCTTTTCTTTATTTACATAAAATGACTATGCTGTTTTATGCCCAGGTCAATAGAGTTTCCTATTTGTTATTGCATTATTCCATTAACTCTTAGTGCTCCTTGAGGTACTCTTTAATCATTTCTTAAATGACTCCTCACTTTTAAATAAAAATTGTTTTCATAAATGTTGTTTATTACTATGTGTTTTACAGTGTTGCCCATAAATGTTTCTTATTCTCAGATGCTTAGGACTTATATTGCCTACTCTACCAAATACTATTGATTTTTCCTCTACTTGATTTATTTTATTGTTGTAAGAACACATAACATGAGATCTAAATCCTAACAAATTTATAAGTGCACAATACCATATTGTTAACTATAGGCACAGTGTTGTAGAGCAGATCCTTAGAATTTATTCATCTTGTATAACTGAAAATTTATACGTGTTGAACATCAACTCCCCATTTCCCTCTGTCTTCAGCCCCCGCCAACCACCATTCTACTCTCTGTTTCTATTAGTTTGACTATTTTAGATACCTCATCTAAATGAAATCATGCATATTTGTCCTTCTGTAACTGGCTTATTTCACTTAGCACAATGTCCTCCAGGTTCATTCATGTTGTCACATATGGCAGGGTGTCCTTCTTTTTTGAGGCTGAATAATATTCATTTGTGTGTATCTGCCACATTTTTTTTATCCATTCATCTGTCAAGGGACATTTGGGTTGCTTCCATGTCTTGGCTATTATGAATAATGCTGCATTGAACATGAGAGTGCAGCTATCTCTTCCAGGTCCTTATTTCAAATCTTTTAGATAGACAAAAGTAGGATATACAGAAGTAGGATTGCTGGACCGTGTAATAATTCTATTTTTAATTTTTCAGGAACTGCCATACTGTTTTCCATAGCAGATGCACCATTTTACATTCCTAATAACAATTGTTATCTTTTGGTATTCTGATAATAGCAATCCTAACAGTGTGAGGTGATCCCTCATTGTGGTTTTGATTTGCATTTCCCTGATGATCAGTTATGTTGACCACCTTTTCATCTATGTGTTGGCCATCTTTATAACTTCTTTGGAAAAATGTCTATTCAGACCCTCTGCCTGTTTTTAAATCAGATTTTGTAGGGGTTTTTGCTATTGAGTTGTATGAGTTCTTTATATATTTTGGACATCAACCCCTTTTCAGATATATGATTTGCATATGTTTTCTCCCATTTGGTAAGATGCCTCTTCATTTTGTTGATGGCTTCCTTTGCTGTGCAAAAGCTTTTTAGTTTGATGTAGTCCCATTTGTTTATTTTTGCTTTTGTTGCCTTTGCTTTTGGTGTCAAAACCAAAAATCATTGCCAGACCAATGTCAAGGAGCTTACCGCTTATGTTTTCTTCCGGAAGTTTTACGGTTTCAGGTCTTACATTCAAGTCTTTAATCCATTTTGAGTTAATTTTCATGTATGGTGTAAGATAGTGGTCCAGTTTCATTCTTTGGCTGTCTAGTGTCTGTGTGTCTGTCTAGTACTCCCAGTACCAGTTACTGAAGAGGCTGTCTTTCCCCCATTGTATGTTCTTGGATCCTTTGTTGTAGACTAATTGACTTGTGTTGGTTTATTTCTGAGCTCTCTATTCTGTTCCATTGATGTATGTGTCTGTTTTTATGTCAATACAATGCTGTTTTGATTACTACAGCTTTGTAAAATAGTTTGAAATCAGGAAGCATGATGCCTTAAGCTTTGTTTTTTCTCAAGATTGCTTTGGCTATTAGGGATCTTTTGTGGTTCCATCCAAATTTTAGGACTGTTTGTTTTATTTCTGTGAAAAATGCCATTGGAATTTTGATAAGGATTGCATTGAACCTGTAGATTGCTTTGGGTAGTGTTAACAATCTTAATTCTAGTCCATGAGCACAGAATATCTTCCCATTTATTTGTGTCTTCAATTTCTTTCATCAGTGTCTTCTAGTTTTCAGTGTAGAGGTCTTTCGCCTACTTGGTTAAATTTATTCCTAGGTGGGTTTTTTAAAATGTAATTATAAATAGGATGTTTTCTTAATAACTCTTTCAGATAGTTCATTATTAGTGTATAGAAATGCAACAGATTTTTGTGTATTTATTTTGCATCCTGCAATTTGACTGAATTCAGTTATTAGTTCTAACAGTTTTCTGATGGAGGCTTAAGAGTTTCTAAATATAATATCATGTCATCTGCCAATACTGAGTTTTACTTCTTCCTTTCCAATTTGGATGCCTTTTATTTCTTTGTCTTGCCTAATTACTCTGGCTAGGATTTCCACTACTATGTTTAATAAAAGTGGCAAGAGTGGGCATCCTTGTCTTCTTCCTGATCTTAGAGGAAAATCTTTCAACTTTTTACCAGTGAGCATGATGTTAGCTTTGGGCTTGTCATATATGGCTTTTATTATGTTCTCTCTGTTCCCACTTCATTGGCAGTTTTTATCATAAATGGATATTGAATTTTGTCAAATGCTTTTTCTGCATCTATGTAGATCATCTATATGACTTTTATCCTTTATTTTATTAATGTGGTATATCACACTGACTGATTTGTGGATGTTGAATTATCCTTGCATCCCTGGAATATATCCAACTTAATCATGGTATATGATCCTTTTAATGTATTGTTGAATTCAGTTTTCTAATATTTTATTAAGGATTTTTGTATCTATGTTTATCAGGGATATTGGCCTGTAATTTCTTTATCTTGTGGCATCCTAATGGATAATGTGTCATCCATTATCAGGGTAATGCTGGCCTCGTAAAATGAGTTTGGAAGTGTTCCCTCCTCTTCTCTTTTTTGGAAGAGTTTCAGAAGGATTGGTATTAATTCTTCTTTGAATGTTTGGTGGAATTCACCAGTGAAGCCACCTGGTCCTGGACTTTTGTTTGTTGAGCAGTTTTTGATTACTGATTCAGTCTCCTTACTAGTAATTAGTCTGTTCAGATTTCCATGATTCAGTCTTGGTAGATTGTATGTTTCTAGGAATTTATCCATTTCTTCTAGGTTGTGCATTTTTGTTAGTGCATAATTGTTCATAGTAGTCTCTAATGATCCTTTGTATCAGCTGTAACATCTCCTCTTTCATTTCTGATTTTATTTATTTGAGTCCTGTTCTTTTTCTTAGTGAGTCCAGCTAAAGGTGTCAGTTTTGTTTATCTTTTCAAATAACCAGCTCTTAGTTTCATCTTTTCTTAAGTTTCTAAGTTTCATCTTAGTTTGATCTTTTCTGTTGTCATTTTAATCTCTATTTCATTTATTTCTGCTCTAATCTTTGTTATTTTTTTCATTCTACTAACTTTGGGCTTCATTTATTCTTCTTTTCTAGTTCCTTGAGGTATAAAGATAGGTTGTTTATTTGAGACTTTTCTTGTTTCTTGAGGTGGGCATTTATCATTATCAACATCCCTCTTAGAACTACTTTTGCTGCATCCCATAAATTTGGTATGTTACATTTCCATTTTCATGGTGTTACATTTCCATTTTCGAGGTGTTTTTTGATTTCTCATTTGACCCATTGGTTGTTCAGTAGCATGTTGTTTAATCTCCGCCTATTTGTAAATTTTCCAGTTTTCTTCTTGTAATTGATTTCTAGTTTCATACCATTGTGGTTGGAAAAGATGCTTGATATCACAATCTTCTTAAATTTATTAAGACTTCTTTTGTGGCCCAATATATAATCTATCCTGGAGAATGTTACCTCTGTACTTGAGAAGAATGTGTATTCTGTTGCTTTTGAATGGAATGTTCTGTATTTGTCTGTTAAATCCATCTGGCCTAACATGTTGTTTAAGGCCAATGTTTCTTATCAATTTTCTGTCTGGATGATCTATTCATTGATGAAATTGGAATATTATAGTCCCCTGCTGCTATTGTATTGCTGTTTATTTCTTCCTATAGGTCTCTTAATATTTGCTTTATATATTTAGGTGCTCCTATGTAGGGTGCATAAATATTTACAAATGTTTATTCTCTTGTTGGATTGACCCCTTTATCATTATATAATGACCTTCTTTGTCTCTTATTACAATCTTTGTCTTAAAGTCTATTTTGTCTGACAAAGTATAGCCAGCTCAGCTTTCTTTTGGTTTCCATTAGCATGGAGTATCTTTTCCCATCCCTTCACTTTCAGTGTGAGCATGTGCTTACATACAAAGTCAGTCTCTTGTAGGCAGTATACAGATGGGTCTTGTTTTTTTAATCCATTCAGCAGCTCTGTGTTTTCTGATTGAAGAATTTAATCAATTTACATTTAAAGTAATTATTGATACATATGTACTTATTGCCATTTTGTTGTTTTCTGTCTGTTTTGTGTATAGGTTTTTTACTTTGTGGTTACCATGAGGCTTACATAAAACTTCTTATAGCAATCTATTTTAAGCTGGGATAACTTAACTGTGAACATACAAAAACTCTACACTTTTATTCCTCCCACATATTTTGTTTTTGATGTCACAATTTACATCTTTTTATATTGTGTATCTTTTAACAAATTAGACCTTTTAACCTTCATACTAGAGTTAAGTGATTTACATACCACCATTACAGTATTAGAGTATTAGGAATTTAACAATTTAATTACCTTTACCAGTAAGCTTTATAGTTTCATATATTTTCATATTGTTATTTACTGTCCTTTTATTTCAGCTTGAAGAACTCCTTTTAGCATTTTTTGTAAGATTGGTATGATGGTAGTGAACTCTTTCAGCTTTTATTTGCAAAAGTCTTTCTCTCTCCTTCATTTCTGAATGACAGCTTTACCTGGTAAAAGATTCTTGGTTGGTAGTTTTTTTCTTTCAGCACTTTGAATCTATCATCCCACTCTCTCCTGGCATGCAAGGTTTCTGCTTAGAAATCTGATAACTTTATGAGGGTTCCCTTATATGTGATGAGTTTCTTTTCTCTTGCTGCTTTCAAAATTCTCTCATTGCCATTGATTTTTTACAGTTTTATTATAATGTGTCTCAGTGAAGACCATTTTAGTTAAATCTGTTTGGGGATCTATGAGGTTCATGAAACTGGATATCCATGCATCTCTGTGGATTTTGGAAGTTTTTAACCATTATTTCTTTAAATGAGCTTTCTGCCCCTTTCCCTTCTCCTTCTGGGACTCTCATAACGCATAAATTGTTTCATTTGATGTGTTCCATAATTTACATAGGCTTTCTTCACTCTTTTAATTTTTTTTTCTTTTTTCTCCTCTAACTGGAGAATTTCCAATGACCTGTCTTCAAGTTCATAGATTCTTCTGCTTAATCAAGCCTACTGTTGTTGCTCTCTATTGTATTGTTCATTTCATTCATTGTATTCTTCAGCTTTAGAAATTGTTTGGTTCTTTTTTATGATTTCTATTTCTCAGTTAAACTTCTTTATTTTTTGAAGAAGATTAGCACTGAGCTAACTACTGCCAGTCCTCCTCTTTTTTGGCTGAGGAAGCCTGGCCCTGAGCTAACATCCGTGCCCATCTTCCTCTACTTTATATGTGGGATGCCTACCACAGCATGGCATGTCAAGCGGTGCCATGTCTGCACCTGGGATTCGAACCAGTGAACCCTGGGCCACTGAGAAGCAGAACGTGCGAACTTAACTGCTGCGCCACTGAGCTGGCCCCATCTGTTAAACTTCTGATTTTATTCATTTATTTCTTGATTTTTTTTAGTTTCTATGTTCTCTTGTAGCTTACTGAGCTTCCTTAAAACAATGATTTTTAAATCTTTGTCAACAATTTGTAGACCTCCATTTCTCTGGGGTTTATTGCTGGAAAATTATTGTGTTCCTTTGGTGGTGTTATGTCTCCTTGATTTTTTGTGTTCTTTGAAGTCTTGTCTTGCTGTCTTCACATTTGAAGAAGATTCATCTTCTCCAGTGTTTACTGACTGGCTTGGGGAGAGAAATGCCTTCACCAGTCAGCCTGCCGAGGGATTTTGAAGCTTTCTTGCTCCTTTTCTATGGATGTGCCTGCTCCACACCTCTTTTTCCCTCTTGGGGGGAAATTTTTAGGACTATATACCTTCTCTTGATCTGAAAACCCAGGAGAGGTGCTGAGAGCCTCCTGTTTTCTTTTCTGAGGCCAGTGCCCTGAAATTCTCAAGTTTCTGTGCTTTCTCTAATTCCATGGAGTCAGGCCAGCTTTCTGCACATACTCACCAGCTATCTGAAAGGCTGACACTTGCTGCCTGCAGGGGCATGCAGGTAGCTGGCCGTATGTGTGTGTGTGTGAGGTATGTGGAGTATTTTGGGTGCCACTGGGCCTGTTGAGGGAATCTGCAGGTGAAGTGTCCCCACTGGCTCATGAGCCAGCCTCCTCATAGAGTCCACAAAGTGGTTAGTATGATCCATGTCCCTTTGATGCATTCTGAGCCCTGGCTGCTGTGCTCCCAGCTTCTCTTCACCCCTCAGTCATGCAGATCACCTCAGTATTCTGGGGTGGGGTGAGAAGGAAGTGGGCCTCTTTGGCAGCATCCCACACAGCTGGGGAATCCAGGTGCTCACTCGCTACACTCTCGCTTTCTCCTCTGGGAGAAACTGCATCCAAGGGAGTCCCTCTGGCCACTGAACTGTGCCTTCTTGGGGGATGGGTGATGCAGATAAAGTGAAACTGTGTTCTTTTTACCCTCTTCAATGAATCTATTCTGAGATTTTTTTTTTTGCTCCAAAAATGTGCTAGACTCCCAGGCTCCCACAAATGTATTCTGATCTGTGGGTAATTGTCAAAACTGATGTTCTGTGGGAGATGATGGTAGAAAACTCTTAGTCTGTCATCTTACTATGTCACTTCCCAACTTATACATTATTGCTGTCACATATTTTCATTTTATCCAATTGTAACCCAAGACACT